>NC_088392.1:75533500-75839000 GCF_037993035.2 Macaca fascicularis | reverse complement strand
TCCAATTGTGTCCAGAGCCCTGAGGGTGGGTTCGTGGTCTGGCTGACTTCAAGAAAGAAGCCCCAGACCTTGGTGGTGAGTACTACAGCTCTTAAATATGGCATGGACCCAAAGAGTGAGCAGCAGCAAGGTTGTTGTGAAGTGGCAAAGAGCCAAAGTACAGAGCTTCCATGGGACCCGAGCAGACTGCTGCTGCAGGCTAGTGCTGGCCAGCTTTTATTCCCTTGTTGTCCTCTCCCATGTTCTGTTTCTGTCCTGTTAGTGCCTTTTTTCAATCCTCCCCACGATTGGCTACTTTTAGAATCCTGCTGATTGGTGCATTTTACAGAGTGCTCATTGGTGCATTTTACAGAGCACTGATTGGTGCATTTTACAGAGTGCTGATTGGTGCATTTTACAATCTCCTTGTAAGGCAGGAAAGTTCCTGATTGGTGCATTTAACAATCCTCTTGTAAGAAAAGTTGCCCAAGTCCCCACTCTACCCAGGAAGTCCAGATGGCCTCACCTCTCACAATGACTGTATTTCCATTTTTTTGGAAAAAATAATTTCTATTGATATTGAGGACACTCTGAGATTCCATAATAAGAGCAAACGTTTCTATATGACTTACTATTCTGTAGGGACTGTTCTAAGTTTTTTAAGTGAGTTCTCATTTAATCCTCACAACAGTGCTGTGAGATAGACACTATCATGATCCTCATTTTATACATGAGGAAACTGAGCCACAGAGGGTTTAAATAACTTGCTCAAGGCTGTGGCGCTTGTATTTGAACCTAAGCAACATAGCTCCCAAGTCCATGCGCTTAACAACTATACCATCCTCTGCTTTTACATTGGTTATTCATTCATTCATCCAATGAACCTTTTTGTTTTCTTTTCTTTTCTTTTTCGAGACTGAGTCTTGCTCTGTCGTCCAGGCTGGAGTGCAATGGCGCGATCTGGGCTCACTGCAACTTCCACTTCCTGGGTTCAAGAGATTCTCCTGCCTCAGCCTCCCGAGTAGCTGGGACTACAGTCGTGTGCCACCACACCTAGCTAATTTATTTTTTATTTTTTGTTTTTAGTAGAGACAAGGTTTCACCATGTTGGCCAGGCTGGTCTCGAACTGCTGACCTCTTGATCTCCCTGCCTCAGCGTCCCAAAGTGCTGGGATTACAGGTGTGAGCCACCATGCCCGGCCCATCCAACGAATCTTTGTTGTGAGCACTGGAAACTCGATGGCAAGAAATGGACACTGTCCCTGCCCTCAGAAGATTATCCTCAAGTCTGATGGATATAATAGCCCAATGCTATACAAGTGGTTGCTGTCTTGTGTCACCCTGTGTAGATCAAACTATTATAAACCTCCAGGTATGTCACTGCCAAATTTTCAAAGACTACACTTTTCATTGCAGATGTGACTCATTGTCTTAGTCTGTTTTTGTGTTGCTATAAGGGATTACCTGCAGCTGGACAATTTGTAAGGAAAAGAGGTTTATTTGACACACAGCTTTGCAGACTATACAAGAAGCATGGCGCCAGCATCTACTTCTGGTGAGGGCTTCAGAAACTTCCATGCACAGCAGAGGGGGAAGGAGATCGGGCATCACCAGGCAAGAGAAGAAGCAAGAGATAAAAGGGAGGAGGTACCAGGCTTTTTTAAAACTATCAATTCTCGTAGGAACTATTAGAGTGAGAACTCACTCGCTACTGGGAGGACGGCACCAAGATGTTCATGTGGGATTTACCCCCATGATCAAAGCCCCTCCACCAGGCCCCACCTCCACCATGGGGGATTGCACTTCAACATGAGACTTGGTAGGACCCAACTGTATCCAAACCATAGCGCTCATCATCCGTTCATCCATCCATTAAGTCATTTTTCACACATTTATTTGGCACATTTGCTATGTGTCAAATGCTGGGTCAAGGTACGTTGAGGGTACAGGGATGCTCAAGAACACTGCTGCAGAGAACACTGCTGCAGAGAACACTGCTGCAGAGAACACTGCTGCAGAGAACACTGCTGTAGAGGATTCTCCAGCTGGTGGGTTAAGGAGCTGCCGTCTCCTGCTTCTCTGCCTGTGGAGGAATAAATGTGCAATGGATATATGCAATTTTTTTGCTGTAGGATTTATAGGAAGACTGCCTAGAAATACTTTTGCTCCAAACTCCTCTCAGGCAGGGCTCACACCTCCATGGAGCACTCAGCTACTAACTTATCGAAACCATTAGTACTCCCAACTGACACAACTCAGGGCCACCCTTTACAATCATCACTAACCAAAGAGCCACATGCTTCTGAGTGTTGTTTAATATGCTGTTGTAATATGGAAATAAGAGGCCTTGAGGGGTCCTGGGAGCCTGTGTGGGGGCTGTCAGTGCCCCATCCATATCCTTCTCCCCTCACCACTTTGGAGCCCTGGATTTCCAGCTGCCAGCATGTACATTTCTTCTCCCATAAGTGTTCTCTGGCTGCCATGGGATCCATGACTCCTGGGACAACTCAGCCAATTACAGATGGCGGGACCCTCAGAAGTGCATCTGCTACACCAGCTCCTGGATTTCCACAGCAGGTTAGAGCTGCGGGTACCTATAGTTGTAACTCACTTGACAAGGAACCCTTTCTTGTCTGCCATTCTGTTTCTGTCTTGCTTTCTGTCCTACAAGTGCTCTCTGAATCTCATATCAAATAAACTAATTGCACTTAAATCCTAGTCCTGGGGATTATTTCTGGGGCCCCAAACTAAGACTTGGGGCACAGTCTGAGTATTCGTATTCTAGCAGCTTGATGGGGTTCTTGTGCTGTTTGCATCAGCCCTATTCACTCATGTGGCCATCACAGGCAGCTCTGTTCCATGAAAGACCTTTACTTTCTTGCAGAAAGCATCATGTCTTACTTTAAACAAAGACCAAGAACCCTAAACAGATGTAGATTTGTCTTTTAGAAGCTTTCATTCTCAATGACTCCCACCAAAACTTGACTTTCCTGTGTCTTTATTAACTCATTTCATTCTTTAAGGGCAGTGGCACGATCTTCGCTCACTGCAACCTCTGCTTCCCTGGTTCAAGTGATTCTCCTGCCCCAACCTCCCGAGTAGCTGGGATTACAGGCACCTGCCACCACGCCTGTCTAATTTTTGTATTTTTAGTAGAGACGGGGTTTCACCATGTTGGCCAGGCTGGTCTCAAACTCCTGACCTCAAGTGATCTGCCTGCTTTGGCCCCGCAAAGTGCTGAGATTCTGAATTTCATTCTTGATACACTGTTTTGAGAGTCCAGGGTGGTCTGATTATGAAGAGTTTCAGTGGGTTTGTTTTTAGTGCCCTTCGTCTTCAGGTTATAATAGTTTGGGAGGCAAAATCATTAAGAGTGTTATTGTTTTGTGATTTGCTCACAAATGAAATCAGTCTTGAGGTTACCTTCCCTGAGATGCCAGTGGTCTGAGGACACATCTCTCCCTACACGTCTACACATCTTCTATGATGGGAAAAAATTCTGCTGGGTTTAAGAAGCGACACTGAAATATTCCAGGACACATTGATATATTTTTTAACCAGAATGGTGTCAGTCTAGAGAAAAACTGAGATGTACTGTGTTAACATCAGTTAAATCAAGGAAGAAGGCAGGCATCTGAAGACAGAAATGATTGAAGGGTTAGCAGGAGGCAAAGTTTGCAGAGGGTAGGAGGAAAGCCGACAAAGGAGGAAGAGAGAGACGAGCAGGAGATAGGACCAAAAAACCCAGTTTTCTCTCTGCTTTGCTCTTCTGCATTTGGTCTGTGTTTGGAAAACAAAAGCGAAAGAGGAAAAGGCATAGACAATCAAATTTCCCCAAAGCAGAATGGATGGCAGTCCAAGACTCTGTGTGGAGCCTCATGCTTCATCCCCAGGGCACTTCAAGTGTCACAATAATTACTGCCCTCATAGCTGCACCATGGCTTTTGTTTCTTATCACATTTCACACAGGTTGATAATGTCAAAATTAGAGACTGTTTTGACTCTGGGTTTATTAAGTGGTTGCCTGAAGTTTCCTTGAAAATGAGAGGTAGCTGGCCGGGCGCAGTAGCTCGTGCCTGTAATCCCAGCACTTTGGGATGCTGAGGCAGGTGACTCACCTGAGGTTAGGAGTTCGAGACCAGCCTGGCCAACACAGTGAAACCCTGTCTGTAGTAAAAATACACAAAATAGCTGGCCTTGTTGGTGGGCGCCTGTAATTCCAGCATCTCAGGAGGCTGAGGCAGGAGAATCGCTTGAACCCGGGAGGTAGAGGTTGCAGTGAGCCGAGGTCGCATCATTGCACTCCAGCCTAAGCGACAGAGCAAGATTTCATCTAAAAAAAAAAAAAAAAGGTAGCCAAGATTAGCATTTCTTTGGGTTCTATCTTATAATTGCTTTCTTTTCTATATTTTGCTACACCCCCTTTTTCCCTCAGGGCTGAAAAGTGACAAAAGGAGTTTTATCACCCTACCTCTTTCAATATTATTTAACCAAAAAGTGAACTGTAGCAAAGCAAATGCTTTCCTGTTTTCAAATGTGCAGGCATCCTATCATCAACGGAAGTCAATTTCATCCGCCTGATGGGAAAACACCACATCCTTCATAAATGGAATCGCCCCCTCTGAAACCGACGTTCCACACAAGCAAATGACCAACTGTGCTGGCGCTGGTGCAGGATTAAAGATGATGATCCCATCTCATGTTCCTACCACCGCTCATCATTTCTAAGCCATCATCATACAGAAACCACTTGATCTGCTTCTGATTCGAGTCTCTTCGCAGATGGAAGCGTCATGGCCAGGGACACCAATAGCTCACAGCCCCTGCCTGCCTGTGAGGAAGGAAACATCCAGCCCAGAGCCTGGGATAAATTTTGCTCTGCAGAAATCGCCCTGAGATATTAAATGTCCACAAAGAGCAGATGGGAGCCTTGCTTCTCAGAGTTCTTCCTCCAAAGGCCTCTCACTTCCAGCATCTGGGAATTAGCCCTGACCCCCTCTGAAGGAGGAAAGGCTGAGTTGATTTTGTTTCTGTTCCAGTCGGAGGCTTTGCTCTGACTCCAACTCAGAAGGGTGGGCCACAGCCTGGGTGGGAGCAGAAAGGTTCTCTTTATAGCCCTGCTGCTGGTGTGGGCTGCTCTTTTCACTCTCTGGACCTGTCTCCCCATCTGTGAAATGGGGCAAGGATGCTGACCGCAGATAAATCTTTGAGATTGAATTTCTGTGTTCAGGGCTTTGAAATCAAGAAGAAAAGGGATAATTTGATCATAAAGCATTGTTAGTATTTTGCACCCACTTCTGCCTGTACTCTATTGTTCTCTGCTATAGAATCTTCTCCAGGGTTTCCTTCGGAAACTGTTGCTGCTGTCTGACAACACCCAAACGGCTCAGCCTCCGGCTTCCAGTGTCTCAGAAGGAGACTGTCCGTATAGCATGGACACAGCCTAGTTAGCTGCACCGAGAATTTTGCTCATTAATACATGAAAACTTGAAAACACATACAGAGTTAGTGATTTCCCATAAATACTGGGACGATTTCTGCTTTAGAATGAAAGCAAAAGACCTCCTTCACCTTATGTCCCATTACAATGTATGCGTGCTGGTCATTTTACCTTTCTGTAAGAAACCCAAGGGACAGAGGGGCCGGAGGCTGTGCTGCTCCCAGTGGCTGCGGTTCTTGGAATTTATGAGGTTGGAAGGCTGTCAGCTATTCAGAATCACAGAGCTCAGGGGCTGACAGCGACGGGAAGGGAGTCTCTTTACTATCACCTCTCATACATTGCCTCCATAAATAGCTCTTTTTATTATTATTTCTGCTGTTTGTAGATTTAGTTTATGGATGTGGTTAATGCTGCATCTGAATGTTAAGGGAATTACTATCCTTGTTAAGATTCTGACCTATTGGGGAGATTTGCTTAGGCTTTTTTTTTCCCCACAATAAACACATCTGGTAGATGGCAAGGGGCTCATTTTTCCCCAGATGCCCTGGTGAGTGTTTGGGGGGAGTGACTTTTCAGCACCAAAGACAGCATTACCTCCAACATTTAACGTGCTTTGATGTTGGCTGAGGAAGGTGATCATCCCTGCCTGTGCCTGATGGGGGGCGGAGGGGAGCCCTGCTGCAGCGCGGCTCTGTGCTGTCCTCTGCAGGCTGTTTCTGGGCATCTATTCTCCAAGAACAATGACGGGGCTGCAAAGACAAATCCCAAAGCCAAGAGGGGCCAAGTGCATGGGGGGTGCACAAACCAACACCCCACAAAGCTACTGTCAGTGCCCGTCACCTGTTGAGTGATAGACACATCCTCTTCTTGTCCCAGGGAGGCAGGTCTCTGTGTAGAGTGGTGACCAGCTGCGGTGTGAGGGCTTCATTGGGCTCTTGGTCAGAGTAGTGCTAGGCAAGGTGTGGGGATCAAAGACTGGATTCCTGAATGAGGTTGATTTGATCCTTAGGACTATGTCAGCCATTTGAAGAGGCAGTTTTGGAAGGATGAGGTACTCACCTAGTAATCGAAATCCTGACTGACTACTCCCAATGCTCTTAATAACAGTATTTCATAGAATCACAGGGACAGGGCCAAGGCATGCGTGTCTGTGCATGTTTGTGTGCCGGTGTGCGCATGTGTATGTTATATGGACTTGTGTGCATGTGTGCATGTGTGTATGGGTGTGTGCACCTGCCTGTGCATGTGTACACGTGTGTAGGTGTGTGCACATGCATATGTGTGCATGTGTGTGCCGGTGTGTGAGATTTCTCAGCCAGAGCTCTTTTCTGCCGTGTATCTAACAGCCTACACCTCCTCCCTACTGGAGCGTCCATAGGCACCGTCAGCACGATAACCTCAAAACCCATTCCATGTTGTTTTCCTTTAAATCTGTTCTTCCTTTCCCTTTTTTCAGAAAACCATATGCTCACTTATCCAAACCAGAAACATTGATGTTTGTCTTATGTCCTCTTCTCCCCTTTTCCTCAGCTCACATCCATTAAATCACCACGGCATTTGGATTTTGACTTACAAATCTCTCAAATCCTTCTGCTGTTCTCTGTTCCAGTTGCCATCACCCCATCTCAGGCTATGATTTTCTCCTAACCTGGATTACTACAAAAGTCCCCTAAAGGGTATGCTTGTCTCTAACCTGGACCCCCATCCATTTACCTTGTGCAATAAAGAATGGCCCTTAGGCATAATACCGCCTTCATCAGCTCCCCATCACCTTCAAACAAGGGTCAGACTGGATTACATGATCTAGAAGGACCTCTGTGGTCTGTTTCCTGCCACTTTCTCCTGTAAGCACCAATGCACCAGCCATGTGCCATTTTGAATTACTTGTAGTTCCCAGACCACTCTCTCTTCTATGGGCCATTGTGTGTGTTTCTCTTTCTATTCAGAATAATTTCCCCCTCTCTATCCATAATTCTAATTCAGCATTCACTTCTTGGCTTAGATGCTACCTCCTTCAAGAAGCTAATTTTGCCCAAAGATTGAGCAAAATACCCCTCCATTACACTCCCAAGACGCCTCGTGCTTTACCCCACACAGCTGTGCTGTGCTGTGCTGTGCTGTGCTGTGCTGGGACTGCCTATTGACTCGTGGGTCTCCCAGATGATGACTTTCTTGAGAGTAGTAGACACTGTTATTTTATTCTCAACATAAAGTTTCAAGCAACTAGTCAGTATTCCCTTGCTTGCTTTATAAAAACATACATGAGTCTTTTTACACCCAGTTCAATGGTTTTCAACAGTACTGTTTCCCTTCCTCTATTTTTCCTATGTTATTCTAAACACAGTATTTTGCTGTTCAAGTAAATGCATCTGTATAGACCCACAGTTTTGTACCCTGCACAAAACTGTGATTCACCTTGCTCAACAAGAAAATAAGTTGCTAATGCAGTTGGGGCAGTACTATTAACAACAGTGGATAGTCAGTGTTTGTTGAGCACTTGCTGTATGCCGTCCAGTGTCCTAAGCTTACTGTATGCCGTCCGGTGTCCTAAGCTTACGTGTGTCAGTTCACTTAATTATCACCAGAACCCTATGGAGGAGGTACTATTAATGCCCTAATTTCAAAGATAAGTTAACCAAGGTATAGTTGAGTGAAGTTTATTCCATAACTAGGAAGTGGTAGAGTTAGGATGCAAGCCCAGGCGGACTGACTTTAGAATCAGACTTTTAATCATTAAGCTCTGTTTTGCAGAGTTGAAATTGAGCTAAAATACGATGTTGTGAATGTTTCCTCCCGGGAAATTTTTCTAGTGACAATCAAATAGTCCCACTGGACCTGTGTTATTAACAATGTATAAGATGCACTGGGTTTCAAGGATTTCTCCCTCTTGGGGAAATTTTCACTTTCCTCCAAGGACTCAGGAACCGGAGAGCCAGGTGTCTCCCATAAACAAAGCCTTCTCAGGCGCATCCAGGATGGGCGTCCGCCAGAGTGGAAAGGGCTCTCACTCTTTCTGGCCGCAACCCTTCCAACGGGCTTTATCCCTAGTCCGGGAGTACTGTGTAAGTATTGTAAGTGTAGTTTGTTGGGTATGAAGATAAAAGTGAGAATTTATCTATTTACCACCAAAGGCATTAGCTCAACATGCTAAGCACAAGTTGGGATGTGAGACAGTACCCCAAGAAAAACTGCCTGAAACACTCAGAGACCAGGATACCAGGGGTGGGTGACCGCATGGGAGGATGGAGAGGGCGTCACAGTGAGTCCAGTCTTCTGGCTGCCACAGCCACACTCATGTGAGGGTACAGAGGCGCTGAGCAGGTCACTCCAAGTGGGAGTGCTCTCTGCATGACTTCCACCTGGAGATTGCTGGGGAGTTCTGCTGCCTGGCCATCTGCCTGTGAGCTGAAAGCCTGGCGTGGAGATATCCTGCCTCCTCTAACAATCCCTTCCTTCACCAATACCAAGCTACTTTTCTCTCTTCCTCCCTCTTCATTTCTTTGGTGCTCAGAGACATGAGGTATGAGGAAAGGAGGAAGCAAGCAGGCTTCCTAAAGAAGCCACAACCAGGCCAAGCATGGTGGCTCACACCTGTAATCCCAGCATTTTGGGAGGCCGAAGCAGGCAGATCACCTGAGGTCAGGAGTTTGAGACCAGCCTGGCCAATATGGCAAAACGGTGTCTCCACTAAAAATTCAAAAATTAGCCGGGCATGGTGGCGCATGCCTGTAATCCCAGCTACTCAGGAAGCTGAGGCACAGGAATCACTTGAACCTGGGAGACAGAGGTTGCAGTGAGCTGAGATCATGCCATTGCACTCCAGCCTGGGCAACATCTATCTCAGAAAAAAAAAAAAAAAAAGAAAAAGCCACAACCTTCTGTCTGTGCTCAAGGTTGAGACCTCCCTACTCCCGAGGTAACAACTCTGACTGCTCTGGAGGAAAGATTAAAAGTCCTGATTGGAATTTCAAAATTTTCATCAGTGGGTCCAACTTCAATAGAAACTACTAGACTGATTTCTGGAGCTTTAAATGCCAAAGTGTGGGGCCGATATTTCTACCAGGGAAAGATGGTTTCCAAATGAGGCATCTGGTGTCTGAGCACACACGAGCATATGTGTTTACTGTGTCCAGATAAGTCAACAACTTTACTGAGCACCTACCCTGTGCCCAGAACTCAACTGAATCCACTCTGAGTGTTTGGCAGCAGGGATACATATGTTTGCCTCTAGCCTGGTGACAGCAGCACAGCAGAAGGGAAGAGAAGGCACTCTTGTTGAGAAATGTGTCTGGAAGATTTCTTCCAGTACGACCACTTTTACAGCTTATAGGCGAAGCTGCTTCATTTGGTGTACTTTTGTTGTAAGTATTACTTCTTCCCCTCCATAGATGAGCCAGTGGGGCTAATAGCACATGCAAATGGGCAACTTGAAGCCTGGCAGGGAGATGTCAAAAGTGGGCAGCCCGTGGGCAGACGGCTGGCAGAAATTTACTTATTTATTTTTAAATGATCAGTACACACAGTACTTCTGTGTCCGGTCTCTAGATACTCAGTTTAGCCCATAACAACCCTATGAAGTACTATTCATTATCATGATTTCCCTTTGATGGATAAGGAAGTGGAAGCACAGAGAGGTTCAGGAACCTGCCCAAGGTTACAGAGATGTGGTTTGTATTTGGCCTTCAACATCGGCCAAATTTATTTGCCAACATTTACAAATTGTAAGACTGTGTATGAAAATCCACATTTGTGTTGTTTCTTTAAAAACTGGAAGATCTGATGACTTGATCTGATGGCTTGATGACTGATCTGCCTGGGCTCTGTGCCAAGCAGAACTAAGCTGTAAAATGTAAACATTTATTGATGAGCATGCATAAAAAGTCATACAACCTGTGAGGTCCTCACTCTTGTCTCTACAGGCACTCTGAAAAACAATGTGTATGAAAGATTCACTCTGAGATGAAAATAAGACAGTGTTTTAATAGCAGAGTCAACTCTTATTTTGGTGGAATTAGGCAATATTATAATCCAATAAATGGTGAGACAAAAAAAGCAAACAGGACTTCAGACCAAAGGTGCTACTCCCAAGATGTTGGTCTACTGGGCTTGCAAAATTCCCAAATGCCATTCATGCGAGAGTGAAAGTACATGAGTAACACTTACTCATTATACTAATAAGAAATTATTTTTTAAGTACTCTTATGATCAGGGAAACTATATAATTCACTGTCTAAACTAGAACACTTGTAAGTGTAAAAGTAGGTATTCAACTTCCCAGTTTATTGCATCTCATCTTTAAATGCACCCTTCATTGCCTGCTCTGCTACAATACAGATGAGCCCTGTGAATATTCTTCCTTTGCCAGCCAGAATGTGGTGATGCTTTTTCAGGAGAGGATGTTGGAGGGACATGGGAGGAAGAAGGATTTTCTCTTCCTTATTCTGTGCTCCTCTCCAGGCTTTGTCAGCATGTGGTTTCTCTGGCACTTGGTTCTGAAGGTACACGAGGGCTGGCAATGCCCAGAAGCCAGCAGCTTCTCTCAGGACCCCCTTGAGCAGCTTTGCCACTGAGAGCACCAAGGAGGCACCTTTCTGTGAATGGCTTTTCCTGGATGCCCACTCGTGGCTTTGCAGCAAAGTTCTGAGGCTCAGTACCTCCTTGTGGACAGCTTCCTCCACCTGCACAGCACTACAGCAAAGGATTTCTGTGCCATCTGGTGGGTCACAGCTGAGCCCTCTCCAAAAGGCCTAGAATTTAAACCTGATTCAGTCTTGTCTCTGGGCTCTCTATTTCAGCCTTAGGGACCAGGGCTGCTCCTTATATCTGAATTCTGTAATTCTTTAGAATTCTCTTTAATGCTCACCAATTTCCCTATTATTTTCATCTCCTATGACTAATTTTTTTTTTTTTTTTTTGAGAGAGAGTCTCCCTGTGTTGCCCAGGCTGGAGTGCAGTGGAGAGATCTCAGCTCACTACAAGTTCCACCTCCTTCTATGACTAATTCTTTATATCAAACTTTGCCTGTACAATTTACTGTGTATTGGCCAGGCACGGTGGCTCATGCCTGTAATCTCAGCACTTTGGAAGGCTGAAGCGGGCGGATCACGAGGTCAGGAGATGGAGACCATCCTGGCTAACATGGTGAAACTCCATATCTACGAAAAAACACAAAAAAATTAGCTGGGCGTGGTGGTGGGCACCTGTAGTCCCAGCTACCAGGGAGGCCGAGGCAGTAGAATGGCGTGAACCTGGGAGGCGGAGCTTGCAGTGAGCCAGATCGTGCCACTGTGCTCCAGCCTGAGCAACAGAGCAAGACTCCGTCTCAAAAAAAAAAAAAAAAAAAAAGGAAAAAAAGCAAGTTACTGTGTATTCTCTGTGGTCTGATTGGATGCTGACTGATACACAGTTGGTACCTGGAGCGGCCCCAGGACATAGACTTGCAATGATGGGATCTGGGAATTGGTTAGTGGTGCACTTTGGTTTGAGCCCAATGCCAAGATCATTAACAACAGAAAATGGGACACTAGTAAGCCATGAGGTGCATCACAGTTAATCAAGCCATTACCTTTGGGAAATTTAGATGAAGCATCAATTTAGGCATGTGCTCTGTGAGCCTGAGGGTCTGCTGCCCTTGTCCATTCTGGTAATAATAATTACTATAAGACCTATGATGTGGGATGGATTCTTTTGAATGCATTTTAGCACATACAGAAAGAAAATGACAAGCCCAAGTCATTTAACCTTTAGCCCAAGCCATGATCTAAAAACGGAAAGCTTCCACGCCAGCCCTAGAATAATGTCGTGTTTCTTTTTGCCGTAGTGCTCACATTGCTGAAAATTAAACACAAAATTTAATTTGTGTAGGTTGCCCAATTACAACAGTTGAACTCACAGTCTTTCGAAGTTTCTTATGTAGAAACCAGGGCACTGATTGGGGGAAATAGGCTCCTGAAACAGAATGGGAACATCTGGTTGTATGGATTGTCAGATGAAACTAACATCCGAGTCTCAATTGCCAGTAGAAGTGGCAGTTGAGAACCTAGGCTTGTTTGCTTGAAAACTCTGTGATAACATCACCCGGGGCAGATACTTTGAAAACAGATGACTATTATCTTCATGACCCTCCATAACCACCCCATGATCCTCCTAGACCCATAACTAGGCTCAATCTCAGGGGTACAGGTACACCTTATGGCCCAGAAAGAAATAAGTTACACACTAAAAGGAATGCAAGCTTTTACTGATGTATGTACTTAGAAACCTGAGAAGCATTTGTGGGAGTGGTTTCTAGGGGTGCCAGCCTGGGGGTGCAGGAAGAAAACAGTAGATTGGACCAAATTAATGGATCAGCATTTACTACAGATTTTGGATTTTGTATGTGAGCTTGTGCCATTGGAGGTGGCTCTAACAGTTTACTTGTTTGTTTGACTAAAACTGGGACTCCACAGTGGCCTACATTTAGTGATGCTGAGTTGCCTGAGTTTCCCTGGCACAATGTAGAGGAGAGAATCGAAGGATTTAGGGAGATAGGAATGAGACAGAGTCTTACTCTGTCACCCAGGCTGGAGCGCAGGAGTGGAGTGGTGCAGTCGTGGCTCACCGCAATCTCCACCTCCAGGGTTCAAGCAATTCTCCTGCCTCAGCCTCCCAAGTAGCTGTGATTCCAGGTATACCACCATGCCTGGTTAATTTTTGTATTTTTAGTAGAAATGGGGTTTTGCCATGTTGTCCAGACTGGTCTTGAACTCCTGACTTAAGGAGATCCACCCACCTCAGCCTCCCAAAGTGCTGGGATTACAGATGTGAGCCACAGTGCCCAACCCTGTAGACCCTTTCTTTACTAAGGCATTGAGAAATACATTAATGAGGGGAGCACCTGTGCTGTGTCTCCACCCAAATCTCATCTAGAATTGTAGCTTCCATTAATTCCCATGTGTTGTGGGAGGGACCCAGTGGGAGTTAACTGAATCATGGGGGCAGTTTCCTCCATACTGTTCTTGTGGTAGTGACCAACTCTCATGAGGTCTGATAGTTTTATAAGGTTATAACCTTATAAAACTTATAAGTTATATAAGCTTATAACCAAGCCCCTTTGGCTTGGTTCTCATTTCTCTCTTGTCTGCTGCCATGTAAGACGTGCCTTTCACCTTCCACCATGATTGTGAGGTCTCCCCAGCCACATGGAACTATGAGTCCATTTAACCTCTTTTTCTTTGTAAATTACCCAGTCCTGGGTATGTCTGTATCAGCAGTGTGAAAATGGACTAATACAACCTGAATTTGTGGAAACTCTGTGGTTGCTCTGTGTGGTAGGCCAGGTTTGACTGTAGAAGATTTAGCCATTCCAATGGTCTCCTGATTTCTGTGGGGCTGATGGGAGCCTGGAGTTACAGTGATTAAGTGGCAGCACTCACCTGAAGACAGGGTGGGTACATCTACTGTGCATGGCAGGTGTTAACCAGAGGCACCAGGAGTATAGCCTCCCTTCTTAGGATTATTGATGAACCATTTATGGCAGATTCAGATAGCAATGTTTGAAGCGTTTGCATCTGGAATGCAGACTTCTGATTAGGGTCTTTCAAATGATAACTAACCATCCCTGGAGTATGGATTTCTAATTTGAAGAGTACTTCAAATGTTAACTGCATCTAGGGAGTAGATTAAAATTAAATTATATCCACATATGTATCACACTGAATATGCTGAAGTGTTTTAAAGTAAATTGTAGGCCATATAATCAACCGTCTTTCTCACGTGACAATAATCAGCTGCAGCGAGAGGCAGCCGCCTCTGTTAGACGGGCACACACACTCCACTGCACCGCAGTCCCTAGCGTGCCCCGGAACCTCCCTGTACGTCAGTTGCCATTTGTCATCATGTTTGCTTTGTCACTTTTCTCATAGATGTGTAAAAAGGAAAGTGGAATATTTATTGTACTATGTCTCTATCAAAAACAGGAAAATAAAAATATGGACCTGGAAAGGTTGCATATTTTGAAATAAAATGGAGAGTATAGTTATGATTTTAAAGGCTGTATCTATGCAATTAATATGCAAAGCAAAGTGGGTTCATTTGGAAAGAGTACAATTTAAGGCACTATAGTGGACTGTCTTTCCAAAGGTGCTTCTCCCTCCATATGCTCCGTTGTGATGTGACCAGCTGCCCCTCAGTGACAGGCAGGAAACAGAGGCAAGGTGGGCTCACGGGGAGGAAACAGAGGCAAGGTGTCTTGCTCAGAGGCCACCAGGTCACAGGCCCACATCCTCTTACTCCCAGTACAGTGCTCACAAGACAGTAGGCTGAGCAATAGAGAGTCCTAGAAGCTGACGCCATTTTCCCTGGTGGGCAAGGGCAAGTTTTTGGAGGAGGAAGGAGAGACAGAAAAAGAGAGAGAGAAACTGAATTGGTGTTTGAATTCAATAGGGCAGATGAAAGTAAGAAGACCAGGTATGGCCAGGCGCGGTGGCTCACCCCTGTAATCCCAGCACTTTGGGAGGCCGAGGTGGGTGGATCACAAGGTCAGGAGATCGAGACCATCCTGGCTAACACAGTGAAATCCCGTCTCTACTAAAAATACAAAAAAATTAGCCGGGCGTGGTGGCGGGCGCCTGTAGTCCCAGCTACTTGGGAGGCTGAGTCAGGAGAATGGCGTGAACCCAGGAGGCGGAGTTTGCAGTGAGCTGAGATTGCGCCACTGCACTCTAGCTTGGGCGACAGAGCGAAACTCCGTCTCAAAAAAAAAAAAAAAAAAAGAGAAAAAAAAAAGACCAGGTGCAAGAATATGTAATAGGAAACAAAGACACTTGAATCTAGGCTGACTTTAGTGACTTGCTTGATCAATGAGTTGTGGAAGTAACATTCTGGAATTTCTAGGGCTAGGTCCCATTTGAGTCCAGTCAACCCACGAAACATGAGCCATCATAATCAACTGCTGTTTGCAGCCTTTAAGAATGGGCATAGTTTGTCATGCAGCAATTGATAATCCAAACAGACTCCATTATGCAATACTCCTTTATTTTACTTATTTTACTTATTACTTTCTGACCTGGACCCATAGGTTGTGAGCCTGGGACCTCCCACCTTAGAGTTCTGTAATTGCTAGAGATTGATGTCACACACCTACCTCAACCAGCACTTACCCATCAGGAGTGTTCGGAGTGCACACACACATATTCAGCTGGTTTCTGTTGGCCAAACCTTTTTTCCTGGGGAAAGAGGAACCCTCTCTAGCTCTTCCTAACCTTTCTCCACCTCAGAGACATGCAAATGAGTTCCTGAGTCCTGCATGTGCTCTGCAAAGAGGTGTGCAATGTATATCAAGGCATGTTAATTCAGTTTTTTCTACTTTAATAACTGCATTTCCTTCACGTTCCTAAAAGACTTTTAAAGGAAGTTAAATGAGGCTGTTCCACTCTAGAATTTCTTTCTTTTCTTTTTCTTTTTTTTTTTTTTTTGATACCGAGTCTCACACTCTGTCACCCAGGCTGGAATGCAGTGGCACGATCTTGGCTCACTGCAACCTCCACCTCCCAGGTTCAAGCGATTCTCCTGCCTCAGCCTCCCTAGTAGATGGGATTACAGGTGTGCACCACCACGCCTGGCTAATTTTTGTATTCTTAATAGAGATGGGGTTTCACCATGTTGGCCAGGCTGGTCTCAAACTCCTGACCTCAGGTGATCCACCCGCCTCAGCCTCCCAAAGTGCTGGGATTTCCGGCATGAGCCACTGCACCCAGCCTTACTTTCAAATTTCTAAGGGGCACAGTGGCATCACCGTGGCCATACCATGGTGGGAGAGCATCTAGGACCTGTGACTGTCACCCTAGGAACCCACCGTTAACCCTCATGCTGCTGGCACATGTCTTCTAGCCCTGCATTCTCTCTGACCTCACCTCTCTTCCTTCCTTCCTCCCTGCATTCTTGCGTTCGATCTTCTTTTATCACCAATCTAACCTTTTGAATTTAATCACCAATTCAGTTTCTGTCTGTCTCTCTCTCTCTCTGTCTCCAAGCTAGGCCTCACACACCTGGCACCACCCTGGGAATGGAGCCCTACTCCAGGAGCCCCCGGTGCTCTGCCCAATTCTCTGTGATCCCCGTACTAGGAGTTAGAAGAACTGGGCCTGGGACTGTTGGTGCCACCAATATATCGATGGCCTTGCAGCAAGATACTTTACCTCTGTTTGCTCGTCTGGAGACTTAAGGAGAGGCTTGATTCCTGGGCCACGTCCAGTGCCACATTCTGTCTCCCACATTTGCCTCCATTGCTCTCCTCTGGGCTTCACCACAGGCCATGCTTCTCTCTCTCACACCCAGGCCAGCTGCCCAAGGGCCTCCTGAGTGCACCCCATCTTGGATAGGTAGCAATAAGGTTCCACTGCAAATATATTTTATTCTTTTCTTCTTAATATACTATTTGCACTCTACCCTGAACTGTTTCAGAAATCTCAGTGAATAGCTGCAAAGATTAAGCCCGACCTTGTTGTAATTTTGGTATTTCAAAAAAGCAATTGCTTCATCCATCATTTAGCTCCATTCCACCCTAATCGGATCAAGATCACATAATAACCTTTTTCATAACTCGGCAAAACATTTGAGTTCAAATAATGCCTTTACCAAGACCCTGATCTATTGTTTCAAACAATTAAATAGCATTCCTATCAGAGAAGGCCATCTTTTTCCTGCCCAGGCCGGGGCCCTACTTTGGAGGAATCACACACAGACAGGAAGCCGCGCCCCTTCCTCTTCCTCCACCTGGCCTCCCTGCCAGGACTTGGCTCCGGAAGAGGCCTCTGTGGTCCTAGCTGCTCCGTCTCTGCTCTGTGGGACCTAGGGGCAGGCAGCGTGGAGCTGTCCGTGTCACTTGAGGTCTGGCCTCTGCACAGAATCCGGTCCCTGAGTGGGGCCCTCCCACTCCAGCGTTGATCTCATTCTTCTTCCTGAAACCTGCCAGGCCAGCACAGCTCACAAATGCTATCAGCATTCTGCTTCTTCCCTTGCAGATATGCATGGGAACAACTTCTGAATATAAAGACATTAAACAATGAACATTGTTTGCGATAGAATTAGGGCTAAAGCCTGAGCAAATAGCTGGATGAAATACATCTTTATCTGCCACTGTCTCTGATTTAAACAAGGCATAAGATATTTGTTCAAAACGCTGGCCATATCTGGCTGTGCCTGCTTTTGTGAGTCCCTCCCCTGCCCCCTCCCATCAGCAGCTGGGAGAAAATGACGTCTTCTCCTGAAAGCAGATGACTTTCCTGCTCTTCTCAGACACTCTCCCACCAGCAACAGCGCCAGGGGGTTTCTGAGGGTGATTACTGTGTCCTGCTCAAGCTACCCTGGCTGCTGTCACCAGGCCAGCCACCGTTTCTGGGTGGCACAGGTGGGGAATGCTGCTTTCCCCAGTCAGAAGAACTTGGCAGTAGCTCCCCATCTTCCCAGGCCTCTCTGATCTCTGGTTCCATTTTAATTGAATCCTTTGCAGAATATGCTGGTAACCGATTACACCGGGAAAGTCATCAGAGTGATATTTACATGTCATTGATAAGGCCAGGGAAGGAGGGATGGCGGGGGAAGCTGTGGCAGAGGAAGAGGAAAGGTAGGAGAGCAGTTCAGGGCAGAGTATGGACTCGGGCCCGGTCCTCAGGTTGTGAGTCTTGAGTGAGTCAGACACCTGGCTGGGAAGGGGAAGTGGATGGGTCTTTAATAGCTTGAGTTCCTTTCAACACCCTCCTTTTGTGTCTCGCCCATCCTCAGTATCCTGAGTCCCCAGAGCCCTCTGACCTTCCTGATCATTTCCTTGTGTCTTGCAGATAAAAGGAGAAGGCAACCTGCGTTTGTGTGCAAGCCCGTGTTTGCCTGCGGCCCTCATGCCCTCTGTCCCCACATCTAGATGGATGCCTCCTGAAAAGGTGTTCTCAGCAGCCACTGTGCTCCTCCGGTGGAGCCCATACCCCACACTGCCTGCAAAATACACCTAAGAGACCACACAAGTGAGAAAGGGCACAGGGTCAGCCAGGCAGATGAGGGCCCATGGCTTGCTGTGGTGGGGGACCCCCCTCACTTGGAGGGTAGCAGCCTTGTTGACAGTCGCATCTTCCTCAGCACCTGTGTGTAGAGTCCTGACCAGCACAGCACCGTGGCTCCTGCACGCTGGAATGGGAGATGGTGGAGGCTTTTCTGGGAGTTGCTTTCCAGGCAGGTCAAAGAACCCAGCTGTGCTCTAACTTTTTGTTTTACATTGATTCAGAAATATTTCAGGGAAATGGGGTCCAAGCAGTGGCACAGAGTAAATATTAATAATAAGGGACCTGAGATGGGAGTGCTGTAAATACACCCAGGCCCCTTCATGCCTTGGACTAAGGGCTTTTCTGCCTGCCTATTATGGTAACTCCACTGAACCTGATGGGCATGACTTAAATAGGACACCTATGGAGCTTTCCTCATAGGAGTGGGTGCTTGGCTCCTACACACATCTGTAATAATCAGGCGCCCTGGTCGCAATACAGCGATGCAGCAGGAATACGCACGCTCCGTTCAGCGAGTGCCCTGAAACCATTACACTGCTAATTATAAACACAGGCCGCCAAAGCCCAGCTTCCTTCTATTCTTCTTACATCCTGCAGATGGCCAAACTTAGGAACTCGTCATCTGACTCCCCTGGAATGGCAGCTGGTGGCTTGATCAGTCAGTGTTTGGGGTTGGGGCTGGACAGAATCTGTGAGAGACCAGGTCTCTAATCGCAGTGTGGTTTCCATCTCTAAATAGTCAAGGTAACATGGCACGTCCCTCTGGTCTTGGCAAGAACAAGAGCAGGCCTCTTGGAGCCCACCATGGAGCACGGCAGGCAGATAAATATGTAACCCTTTTTGTTCCTTGGGTGTCCCTGGCTTTACTATAGTTTTGTCCCAAAGGACCTTCCTGCCTTTGAATGTGACTCCCCAGAGTGGGTTGCTTGGAAATTGTATGGGCTGATCATTTCATCAAGCCAGAGGCATAAGCAGGTGAACTTGATCTAAACAGTCTTTCTAAAAACCAGAGCTTGGGATCAACTTTCAAGAACTGTGGTGATTGGCTCCCTCCAGTCACCATAGTTCTTGAAAGTTGCACGGTGACAGCTCAGCCTCCTCCCTCATGACTGGGTGCAGAGCATTGAAACTGTGTCCTTCCAAGCCCTGGGGAACAGAGCTGATTAATGGGTCTGGATTTTTTTTATTATTGTTTTTAATATGGCTGGAAATCTGGCAGACTGCAGGTATCCAGCGGAGAATCAAAATGAGAACATGTTTAATACTAGTGGTTCAGGTTGGTTTCTGAGAGCAGAGGAAGGATTAAGGACTTGGGGGCCAAAGAAATACTTTAGATGTTGCATTGCCCTTCCTAGCTGTGTGACCTCAGGCGGGTTCCTTAATCCCTCTGGGCTCCAATATTTTCTTCCTGTAGAATGAAGCTTGTTTTGGGGACTTTTCCATTATTATTACTATTATTATTATTATTATTATTATTATTTTGAGACTGTCAAAAAAAAAAAAAGCGGCACGATCTCAGCTCACTGCAACCTCCACCTCCTGGGTTCAAGCAATTCTCTGCCTTAGCCTCCTCCAGAGTAGCTGGGATTACAGGCGCCCATCACCACACCCGCCTAATTTTTTGTATTTTTGGTAGAGACGTGGTTTCACCATCTTGGCCAGGTTGATCTTGAACTCCTGACATTGTGATCTGCCAGCTTCAGCCTCCCAAAGTGCTGGGATTACAGGCATGAGCCACCGCACCCGGCCGGACTTTTCCATTGTTAATGCTAGGTATTAAATCATTTGACCCCTATTGGCTGTTCACTCACGCTAGGGGATGTTCCAGTTGTTGAAGACAAAACATCCGGTCTCCGCCCTCAACAGGAGAGCAGGGCACAGACGCGTCCACCAGCAAACAGCATTGTTCTACAGTGCACTAGACACAGCTGTGCCGCCCAGGTCCCCTCAGGAAAGAGCTTGCAGAGAGCCATCTTACCAGGGTCTCGCCCTGCTTGGGCAGCTTGCAGTCAGTTACCTAGCAAGGAGAGGGTATAAAGGCCCAGCCATTTGGCCATTTTGGCCCCACCCAGGATGACACTGAGGGTGATTTGTGCTCCAGACCCCCCCTGCTGGCTTGGTAAGGCCTGCGTTGCATTTGGACTTTTTCTCCCAATCCTGCTTTGTCCTCTCCTTTTGAAAACAGGTGCCCATCTGTAGAACCCATCTTGTCCTCCAAACTCCAAAGCAGCTTCTACTTCCAGAGAGCCTGACTGCCATCCAGCAGAGGGGCAAGCGGGGACATCGAGGTGTCTGAGTGGATGCAGGCACCCAGGGAGCCACTCGGAGCCCGTTCTAGTGACTTGGTTATTTCTGCCAGTACTGCTATTGTCCAGGAGTGCCTGCAGACCTGAGTTTGGTTTCCTCCACAGAAAACAAGAACTTGTGCACGGGTAGTTTATTTGTTAGGTAACTCCAGGAAGCAAGAGAAAGAAGTCGGGAGAGACAAGGGGGATGGAAAAATTCACATGGTGGGCAGATGTTGCTGAACTGCCTGACCCGTGGCTAACTGGGGCTCGGTCCCGCTAAGGAAATTATAGATGTGCCTCAGGGTTTCCTTCTATTTCCTTCTAGTCACCGACTCCCAACCCTTTCTGGTGGAGGGCTCCCTCTCCTTCTCTCTCTCCACTTCAGGGCTGTCTTGTTGGGCTGAGTGAGCTCTGGGGGCGTTGAAGAAAGACCTGAGGCTAAAAGGAGTAAAAGATGCAGAGGGCACTTGGAGTGGCACCACTGGCGGCATGGCAAGTCGTGCCAGACACAGCAGCGACTGAAACAGGGGCCGAGGGGCATGGCATGGGGCCTGCTGGTCGCCACAGCCTGTTAGCTCCTGCACCTTTCTTGAGTTGCTGCCAGGAGCTACCCTGTTGGTGGCTACCCTGATCTTCCCATGGGGATACAAATGACACATGGAGGCTAAGCTGGGCGTCAGACAGGCTGCTGGGATAAGCCAGAGGGGGCGGCAGCTTAGGGTCTGTACAGCTCAGGCTGTTGGTGCACAGTTCCGGGTGGGCGGTGCCGTGGTTCTGTGTGCAGGCTCAGGAGCCAAATGGTGTGGGTTCAAATCCTGGCTCTGCCTCTTATTAACTATGAGCCTTTAGGTGAATTCCTTACCGTGTCTCACCTGTAGGATGGGGAAAACTGAAAGCACTTAGGAAGATGAAACCACTCTAGAGGGTGGTTGTGAGGCTCTCATGAAATCAAGCCTGGGAAGCACTTTGTCCAGGACTGGTGCGGAGATGGAGGCAATACCTGGTAGAGGTCAGAATTATTAGGTCTTTGACTCAGCATCCTTCCTGCAAAGGAAATCAACATAGAGCTCCTTTCTCGCACACTGCAGCTGCGTAGTAGCACTCTATTGTCCGCTTTAATAGCGCCCACAATTGCAAGCATGTAAATGCAGCCACAGTTGTGAGAAGTAGCCCTGGAAGCATTTCTTTCTCCTCTACTATGTAAAGGGCAAAAGAGGCATTGTTGAAATAAAGAATAGCCTGTGCCCCTTCCCCACCTCAAGCTTCTTGGGCAAAGTCCGTTGCTAACTCTGAGTCTCTCTGAGGTCACTTACATCTATAATTGCTTCAGGGTAACTGTTGTAATGCTTGCACCAAAATCACCCTTTATGCTCCATGAAACAAACGGCTTTAAAGTCATCTTTCAGCAGCTTTATTTTGGGTTTACTAAATTACTTATTCTACAATAAACCTGATGAGAGGCATGCTTCATTATTCTTGAGTTCTACTCTAGCAAAAGTATAATAAATGTGGATTCAAGCACTTCTGGTTGCTTGTCTGTTTCATCCATCCTTTCATTCCTTCCCTCCCTCTCAGCATCTTGCTTTACCCTGGATGCTGGCATCTCCTGTGCTGTGGAGATGGGGATTAGTTTGTAGAAGGAGATAACTCCCCCAGTCCTGGTAGTTTTCATCAACTCTCTGAAGGGTGTAAAATCAGGACAATGGAAAAGCGGATAGTAGTACAAAATAGTTAAAATCAAACTCTGAACTCAGAGTTCAAAGACTGACTATGCCACTTGGAAAGGAGGTTTTTGGGGGTTAGCAATATCTGTTTCACTGTGTAAAGCACCTACCACAATGTCCGGCACCTATTAAGCTAAAAGGAGAATGCTGTTTCAACTAAAGCATGACATATTGGAACTAACAAAGGTTTCGAATTTAGACACATGTGATTGAAATCTCAGATGGAACATATCCAGCATATCTTGAATTTGAATTTCAAAACCTGAATTAAAGTATTTAAACTTTCCTTCATAACAGGCATCACCCCCAACCCAAGGATACTTAAGGATAAATCTAGAACATGATTAAATACCATGGCCTTTAAAATATTGTTTAATATGGTTGGCACCGTGGCTCACACCTGTAATCCCAGCACTTTGGGAGGCCGAGGTGAGCAGATCGCATAAGGTCAGGAGTTTGAGACCAGCCTGACCAACATGGTGAAACCCCGTGTCTACTAAAAATACAAAAATTAGTTGGCGTGCTTGCGGGTGCCTGTAATCCCAGCTACTAGGGAGGCTGAGGCAGGAGAATTGCTTGAACCAGGGAGGCGGAGCTTGCAGTGAGCCGAGACCACGCCATTGCACTCCAGCTTGGGTGGCAAGAGCAAAACTCCATCTCAAAAAAAAAATGTTAATACTGTTATTTTAATTTTATATTTTAATACTATTATTTTATTTCAATGGTATTCACTATTGTTGTTAATCACAGTGTCCAGACACAACACGGAGGAGCAAAAGAGGATTTCATATGTAGATGACAGCTATAGGGTGGCCAAGAGGGAGGGCCTCAGCCCCCCTGCTGTTTCAGCTCGTTGTTGATGATGGAAAGACCCCTCCCCAGGAGCAGAGAGTCTCAGCCCTCAGGGCACAGACCAGAGAAGCAGAGATGCTCCTCAAACACAAGGCACAGCAGGCACACAGAAATGAACTTGACATGGTTTGTGAAGATTCTCCATCTTAGAGTAGCTTGCTCAAAGCTGGTACCCACACAGTTGAGTTCAGTCATCATCAATTAAGTAACAGCCAGAAGCTTGGAATATTGGTTATAGGTGTCAGGTACTTAGGTTACAGTGGTGGCTCACAGAACCACCCATCCTACCTTCCCTGAACTCTGGGACCACTGGCTTGACACATTTCTTACATAGAGTACTATTTAGAGTAGATGAGGCTATGTTGTGTATGATTTTCAGGGACAGAACTCCTCTAGGTTTATCCTACTATGCTGATTCAAGGATTGGACTCCTGTTATTGTATGCTCCATCATCACTGAGTTCTTTGCTTTTAACTTCACCAATGACAAAGAGAAGAGGAAGCAAGAAAGATCACACATGGAATGTTTTATGACTGGCCCAGAAGGCGAGGATATGATTCTGCCCACATCCATCAGCCAGAACTCAGTCACATGGTCCCAACCCAACTGTAAGGCATGCTGGGAAATGTAGTTTTCTTGAGTGCGGGACCAGTGAGTACTGGTACTGGTGAGCATCTGGCCAGTCTCTGACACCCTTCGTATTAAAAAAAAAAAAAAAAAAAATTCTATTCTGCTAAGAGTTACCTAATGCTCTTCTCTCCAATAATGTCAAGCAACATGCAAAGACAAATTTATGCTCAGAGAAATTAAAGGACATGTTCAAGTTCACAGACTTTATTGACAAAGTAGAACTATATAGTTTTTCCAATGCCCAATTGTATCAGTCAGGACCAGTTAGGTAATGAATGCTACAACAAAGACCTCCAAATCACGTTGGCTTAAGATGCAAATGTTCATTCCTCATTTCAAATCCCACCATGATCTGGCTCCTCATTGTATGCTGCTTTGATCATTTAGCTTCACCGTTAGAATTTATCATCATAAGAACCTCTTTGGTCAAGAGATCAAGACCATCCTGGCCAACATGATGAAACCCCATCTCTGCTAAAAATACAAAAATTAGCTGAGCATGGTGGTGTGCACCTGTAATTCCAGCTACTCGGGAGGTGGAGGCAGGAGAA
This sequence comes from Macaca fascicularis, assembly GCF_037993035.2. NCBI lineage: Eukaryota > Metazoa > Chordata > Mammalia > Primates > Cercopithecidae > Macaca > Macaca fascicularis. The sequence continues at coordinate 75,814,502 of NC_088392.1, read as the reverse complement.
TTGCTGGAACCCAGGAGGCGGAGGATGCAATGAGCTGGGATCGCGTCACTGCCCTCCAGCCTGGCAACAGAGCAAGACTTCGTCTGAAAAAAAAAAAAAAACTCTTCATGGTTGTGACTTGGCTTGGGGGGAAGAGTGTGCAGAATTGCACAATGACCCTCAAATGCCTCCACCCTGAGGTGACTCCCATCACTTCTGCTCACACATCATTGCTCGAAGCCCCTTGAACACAACTCATTCAAGAGGCAGCAAATGTGATCTTCCAGGCACCCAGGAAGGGCAGGGGAAACCTTGGTGAGCATTAACGTCTCATCAGAGAGGAGTCAGGGACTCCTAACCCTGCAGTGACTGGGAAATGAGGCCTGTGAATGCAGGTCAGGCTCAACCTCAGCCAGCCACTTACAATTTTTTTTTATTTCTATTTCTATATATATATATATATATATATATATTTTTTTTTTTTCTTTTTTTTCCAGAATACAGGACCTTGAAAGTCTTTTGGGCCCTAGGATATCTGATGTTCTTCATCCACCCAGAACTCTTCTTTTGTTCTAGACTCCCCCACTTGCTCTCACCTCCTGTAATGCTGGTGGAACTATCTATGTATTTGCATTCATGTAAAATGCAAAGCCCCTTTGGCTTCTAAGGGAGGGCAGGTGTCAGTTTCTATAAGATTATGAACAGAGGGCTGGGTGCGATGGCTCACTCCTGTAATCCCTGCACTTTGGGAGGCCGAGCTGGGTGGATCACCTGAGGTCAGGAGTTCAAGACCAGCCTGGCCAACATGGTAAAACCCCATCTCTACTAAAAATACAAAAATTAGCTGGATGTGGGGTTGGGCATCTGTAATCCCAGCTACTCGGGAGGCTGGGGCAGGAGAATCACTTGAACCCAGGAGGCAAAGTTTGCAATGAGCAGAGATTACACCACTGCACTGCAGCCTAGGCGACAGAGCGAGACTCCATCTAAAAAAAAAAAAGAAAGATAAAAAAGGTTATGAACAGAAAGGAGAGGGGCTTGAGTTGACAAGGGTCACTTTCTCTCTCCAAGGAATTAACCTGTACATGGCAGGAGAGAATAAAGGACAATGGGCAAAGGGAGGCAGAGCTAAGACAGACAGACAGACGCATGTGCGCACACACTGGGCGGTGGAGGAGGCGCTGGATGTCATGGTTGAGAGTCTGGATCCAACAACATCTGACATCTGATCCAGCCCAGCCTTGGCCCTCACAGCTACCAGACCCAATCAACCTCCTACTGGTTTATCCTGGAGCTGGTTTGAATCAAGTTTCCTTCACTTACAAATGAAAAATATCTGATGAACTCCTATCTGTAAAATCCTCCTGGAGAAATGCAACTTTGGCATCTAGAGAAGGAGCAAGCCGGTGTGCTGCTGTGAACAGGACAGAAGCTGGAGCCATGGGAAATGTGGAGGAAATAGACTTGGCCTGGGTGTTTGCCAGCAGCCAGGGTAGGATTAGGAGCTGGAGGACTGGACACCGTGGCTCTCTAGGGACTCTGCAGACATTTAGGGAGAGGTGGCTGAGGGGATGCCCACAGAATTCTCAAATTTGAGCAGTTATTGGTGACTCAAGGAGCTCGGCATTGGAATGATTATTTTGTATGTCATGCCAGGCAGAAGGTATAATGTAGGAGATTTCTATCCTATGAGACTAAATCTATGCAGTGCATTAATCTTAATTTACTTTTTATTCTGATTTTTATAGTCAATTGTTTAAAACCCAGGATGTCCTTTCTGAAGACTGTTGTTAGGATGCTATCACGCACTCCTCCCAGCCCCTTCGAGATGCTGGGGCGGGGAAGCAATCAGTCTTATCTGTGTGGGAACCAGACTCCCACGAAGTGCAATCAGGGGAAGAAAGGAAACAAGGAAACTAACATGCATTTAGTATCTACTCTGTCCTAGGTGTCTGCTCTCTGCATATGTAATATGCATGATCTGTAAGATCCTGGAAGGGAAGTTTACTTCACAAATGAGGAGATTTACAGGTGGAGAAGGGGTAACTGGCCACCGTCTTATCACCAGCATGCAGCAGAGCTGGGACAGGGGCTGGCTTGGTCTGATTCCCACATTCCTGAACTTTTCACTGTACAGTGTTGCCAGGTCAAAGGCACCCCTTCTGGTCCCCACTCCCATTTGCAGACGTGTAAAGTTCTATGATAGAAACTTAAACACGAAAGGCTTTTGTTTATGTTAGAAAACAAAACTCCTTTATTTCTTTATTTTTTACTGATTTATTTTTTTGAGACAGAGTTCCATTGTGTTGCCCCGACTGGAGTGCGATAGTGGGATCTCAGCTTACTGCAACCTCCACCTCCAGGGTTCAAGTGATTCTCCTGCCTCGGCCTCCCGAGTAGCTGGGATTACAGGCACACACCACCTTACCCGGCTAATTTTTGTATTTTTAGTAGAGACGAGGTTTCACCATGTTGGCCAGGCTGGTCTCGAACTCCTGACCTTAAGTGATCCACCCACTTCAGCCTCCCAAAGCGCTGTGATTATAGGCATGAATCACCGTACCCGACCCAATTTCTTTCTTTATTTCTAAGATGGGGTCTCACTCCGTCACCCAGCCTGGAATGCGGTGGACTGATTATAGCTCACTGCAGTTTCAAACTGCTGAGCTTAAGCAATCTCCTGCCTCAGCTTCCCAATTAGCTGAGACTACAGGCCTGTGCCACCACGCTCAGCTTCTTTTTTTTTGGTACAGATGGGGTCTCACTGCATTACCCAGGCTGGTCTCGAACTCCTGGGCTCAAGTAATCCTCTCACCTCAGTCTCCCAAAGTGCTGGGATTACAGGTGTGAGCCACTGAGCCCATCCTAAAGCTCCATTAAATCAGGAAAGCCTGCGTTTCTGGTGACAGACTTCACTCATTTCATACGTTTGTGGCTGGTAGTAATAAGTCAGAAGGTCAGTGCAGGTATTGTGATGGTGTGGGAATAAAGCGTTAACCAGCCTGGGACCTTAGCAGCCCTGCTAGCAGGTAAACCCTGAACTGAATGCAAATCAGCAAACAGTAATGAGTCAGACCTTCCAGAGCAAACCATTTCCATTTCATTCTGTATCTATGTATAGAGGGGCATGGAATGAAAAGAAGAAATAGCAGATTAAAAAAAGATAATATGGCTGGGTGCAGTGGCCTCACGCCTATAATCCCAGCACTTTGGGAGGCCGAGGAGGGTGGATCACGAGGTCAGGAGATCGAGACCTTCCTGGCTAATGCGGTGAAACCCTGTGTCTACTAAAAGTACAAAAACTTAGCCAGGCGTGGTGGCGGGCACCTGTAGTCCCAGCTATTCGGGAGGCTGAGGCAGGAGAATTGCTTGAACCCAGGAGGTGGAGCTTGCAATGAACCAAGATTGTGCCACTGCACTCCAGCCTGGGCGACAGGGAGAGACTCCGTCTCAAAAAAAAAAAACCAAAAAAACAAAAAAACAAAAAAACAAAAAACAACACCGTGTGTATATACATAACAGCAACAAAAGCAACACACACTGAGCAATATTTTGAGAGATTAACATTTAAGAAAGTATTTCCTCTCTTGAAATGCTTCAGAGTTATGGGAGTGAAGATGTGTTGGGGAAACTGAACACCTAGCAGCCTCATCCAGGAAAATAAATGTGGGAGATGAATTTCTTTTCTTTTATTTATTTATTTTTTTGAGACGAGTCTCACACTGTCGCTGGGGCTGGAGTGCAGTGGTCCAATCTTGGCTCAAAGCAACCTCCATCTCCTGGTTTCAAGCGATTCTCCTGCCTCACCCTCCCAAGTAGCTAGGATTATAGGCACCCACCCCCACGCCCAGCTAATTTTTTGTGTTTTTAGTAGAGACGGGGTTTCACTATGTTGGCCAAGCTGGTCTCAAACTCCTGATCTCGTGATCCACCTGTCTCAGCCTCCCAAAGTGCTGGGATTACAGGCATGAGCCACTGTGCCCAGCCAAGGGAGATTAATTTCAAGGAGAACAGGTTAAGTGGGAAGTTGTACAATGGAATATTATAAGGCAATGAAAAATAATTGAACTACAGCTTCAAGTAGCCACATGGATAAATCTGTAAAATACAATGTCAAGCAAAAGTCACATACTATATCATTTACATAAACTCAAAAACACATGCAAACCAGTCAGTTCTATATATTGCTAAGAGGTACATTTACATGCAACACAAGTATAATGTCACGCGTGGGATCAATACAACTAAATCTAGGGTTGTAGTTACCACTAGAGGGGGAGGGAACAGGGTGTTTGGGATGAAGAATAATTTGGGAAGTTTCCACTGCTTTTGTGATATTCGGTGATTAAGCTGGGTAGGGGCAAATTGGTATTTGCTAGATTATTCTCTACATGTTTTGATGTCTGAAATACTTCCTAACAAATAAGAGAGAGTTAGGCAATAAAGATTGATTTAGCAGAGGAAACAGTCTGGAAAATGAATGTAAAGGGATTCTAAGATTCCCTTAGAAAGGATTGTCCAGTGTGGAGTCCCACTGTCTTGCGTATTTGACTAACAGTAACGACGGCTTAAATGTGACATTTAGCAATTGTTTCTGCTGATGAATCAAACCTTCATATGTCTTAACCTCTCACTTTTGGCAAATATAACGCCAGTCACACAGTAGAAAAATCTCTTGTGAGTGATTCATTATAGGAAACTGATATGTTTTCTTTTCTAACCTTTTTAACTTGGCCAAATTAGAAATATTTTAAATGTCAAAAAAGAGAAAGAAAAATGCCACGTGCAGTCCTTTGTGGGAGACAGTTAATTCAACAACAGAGACCAGAATGCCGAATGAACAGAGAGAGGTATTGCATTTGACTGTAACTAGTCTCTATTCTTACAAATTTACAAAATTAGAAATTTGAGTTATTATAAAGTAAGAAAAATAAGCCCCTTTTATTTATTTCTTTGGACATTTTATTGATTATAATATTATAATAGCTTTTATTATAAAGAGAGCTTATGTAAATCCAAGAGAAGGCAAAAACACTAAAAGAGGACAATTTACAAAACAAAACAGATAACCAAAGACATATTAAAATGTTCAATTCCATTAATGCTCAAAGGTATGCAAGACAAAAGGATTAAGGTCCTATTTTCATTTTTCATCCATCAAATAGCAAAAGATTAAAAAAATTTAAGAGCATACTTGTTTATCACAATTTTCTGTGGATGCTATTCTATAATAAACTGTTTTCTTAGGACAAGAACTAGTTTCATCTAAAGAGGGAAATACATCTACCTTCTAAATGTATGACTTATTATAAAGTACCAAAAAACCTATTCAAAATATCTCCAAATTAGCCTAATACTATATAAACAATTAAATTTCTTCCCCTGCTCTATCTTTGGATAAATTGTTCGAGGAATTTGTTAAAATGCAGCATATTCTCTGGGTGTGGTAAGCTCTTAGCCATTATTAACTATCACAGCCATTGCTTAAATTAGTTCATCAGATTAATTATTGAGTAGCCATTAAAAATCTCCTGTTCTTGTCATCTTTAATAGTTTTGAGCAGAAGATACAAAAGCAATATCAGAGACCCTAAATACATTTAAAACAAATTACAACAAATATATATACATGGAGTATACACATGTAATGCAATATTGTAGAGATGTATTGACTTAGATCTCTCTAAGTATAAATACTGGTTTATTTTCTTTTGTAATGAAATGAAACTTTACAACAAAGTTAATTTGGCATAGTCAATGAGAAATACGGTGATTAACGTGCTATGCAGTCCTTGGGCATAAGTGCTGAGAAGCCCCAAACAAAACAAACAAAATTTTAGTTTCTTCTTTCCTTAACTTGTTCATTTCAAATATCTATAATCCACATCAAGTGAAAATTTTTTCCTAATACAATGAATCATAGAGTATTTGTTCTTAATATACATAATATCACTTCTTCTTGCTAAGAAACCAAGGTTTTCAAGGAAACTTCCCAGCCTGGCTAGTTCCCGGTGTGTCCTGGGGAGAGTGAGGGGAGGATGACCTTCTACGAAAGCCATCTTTGCTTACCAAGATATGGATTGTAGATTTAGGGGTGCCAGGAAGATCTAAATGGGGATTGGTGGCTTGGAAGAGAAAGAACACAGGGAGAAGAAAGTCTGAATCCTCCAAAATAATGAATCCGTGGCAGGAAAGCTGCAGGGGATGGGGTGAGAATGGGAGGAGGAGATAGGCTTTCAGCAGCATCCTCCCACTCCCACTGGCTCAGCACTGGAGGGCACCCTAGGAAGCCTGCAAGACAGTGGCATCCCAGGCTGGGTGTAGATGTCACGTGGCATCGGGGCAAGCCAAAGCGCTGACACCCACGCTGCTCCATGTCATCTCCCCATGGGCCAGATTTGCCTTAGCTTTCGGCAAAGTCCTCCATTCCACAAGTAAGGTTAAGAGGAGTGGATATGAATGTAAATGAAAAGATACACACTTTGTGAGGATGACACTGAGTCAAAGTATAATCCATGCATTGTAAAAGTCTTTTTGGAGAACAGGGGGAAGGGTGTGGAGCAGTGGGGAAGGTGGTCAACAATGGGAGAGCAAGGTCCTGCAGAAATATCCACATCCCACTTCAAACACAAGGCTATGATAAACAAAAATTTAAAAAACTTTGTTTGAGATATAGAGTCTTGCTTTATTTCTCAGGCTGGAGTGCAGTGGTGCAATTATAGCTCAATGTAACCTCAAACTTCTGAGCACAAGCAATTCTCCTGCCTCAACCTCCCAAATAGCCAGGACTACAGTTGTGCATGACCACACGCAGCAAATTTAATGTTTTGGGGTCTTTTTTGGTAAAGACAGAGATCTCACTTTTTGGCCCATGCTGGTCTCGAACTCCTGGTCTCAAATGATCCTCCTGCCTCAGCCTCCCGAAGTGCTGGGATTGCAGGCATGAGCCACTGTGCCCAGTCAAGAATATTTTTAATATATATATTTGTTCAAAAATTTATAGACAATAAAATCCGCAGTTTTCAAGAAACAACAGAATCATCCACGTGGACAAGAGATAAAATGGGAACACAGAACAGGAAGCAGACACTAAGTCTCAGGCCTGCTGAAAACCGGGGTCAAAGAGAGGCAGTGGTGGACAGGCGTTCTACTCAGAGAGAAAGGGGATGGAAAGTTCCCCATATACATCCAGATGGGGATGCTCTGGGCTCCCTGCAGAAGAACATAGACTAAAATTAGCTACAACTACTAACCAGAGCTGGGGTAGAAAGTCAGCTTCTTGCTTGGGCGGAAGAAAAGAACAGAGATTTCTTGGTAGCCTGAAACCAGGCCTAACTATGTACTGGCACAGGGACTGGGTTTGCATGTAAAGGTTTAAGCTGTCAGCATAAAGCTTGATTGTAACTAGGGACTCTGCAGTGCTGGGAGGTGACAACCTCAAAAGATCAGACAGAAAAGTTGTACACAAGAAGAGAGGGTGGGAGACAAAGAACTCACCCTCAAAATTTCAAAACACATAGAAAGATTAGTGTCATAAAAGATAGCCAAAAAATTCAACAAGTGAGAATTCATTCCTGAAGAAATGAAAATAATAGAATAATCTGAAAGGGTTTACAATAAGTATGGTAATATTTTTCGAAGGGGTAAATAAAGGAAAAAGTTTTTAAAAAGTACAAAATTGTCAGTCATTAATTAGTAATGTGTAGCTATGAAAAAGCACCAGTTAAGAACCTGGAAGTAAAAAATACAGGTATTGAAATAAAAAAGAGTAACTCCACCAATGCTGTCAAATCTATACAAGACACCATCAAACAGAAGATGTAGTAAAGTGAATGAAATATTGAAGAATTCACCCAGAATATAACACTCAGAGGTCAAGAGAAGAAACAAAAATGGAAAATATTGAGAGACATGGAAGACAGACAGATTCTATCATACATCCATCTGTGAGTATTTTCAGCAGTACAGGGGAGAAGAAATGGTGGTCAGGCATTTAAAGAGAGAATGGCTGAGAATTTTCAGAATAAAGGATGCAAGTCCTGAGACTGAAAGTGTACATCAAGTTCTACACAAGGTAACACATGTTGAAAGTAACTGTAGGTCACCAAGAAAAAAGAAAAAGGTGCTCGAAAAAAACCCAGATTATCCACAAAGGGCTAACAGTTAGATTGAGAGCATACCTTTCATCCAGAACAACAGGGACCGGAGGAGAATGGAGTATCATCATCCATATGCTGATGGAAAACACTGTCAACCCTGAATTCCACATAGAGCCAAATTGTCAGCCAAGAGTGAGAGCAAAATAACTTCAAAGCTACAGAGACAAAGGATGATGAGCACCAAAAAGACAAATAAATCCACAAGGAAGCCCTGAGATGCACTGAGCAATCATCACTATAAAGAGTGCAACAGAAGCCCAACTCTAACATTGGAATGCCAATATCTCAGGGAAAAACTCAACATGCATCGTGGCCTACTGGGATTATATTAGACATTAGAAACAGGTAATTGAAAGGAAAAGTCAACTTCCAATTAAGCAAAACTTATTACTCTCTAAGGAATGAAGGGAAGCAGGAAGAGATGGACCTAATGGAAGGAGAAATAGAGGAAGGGAGGAAGAAAGTGGGAGGTTCACCTGCCTGCCCCTATATTTCCCAAAGTGGAGAAGTGAGAGCCCCTAAAAAGATGTAATTGGATATGTGAGACAAAAGGAGTTGAGGCTCACCTTTGGGTTTACCTATTGAGTGTACCTCCTGGGGTGTGTATGGGATGGGGGCAGGGGACACATGGGAAATATGAACCAAAGCATTTCTGGCCACGTACCAGGCGATCATCCCCTTGACAAGAACTCTGCTGGGAGAGAACAGCAGTGCATTACAGGTCTGTGGCAAGGACAGCCTGGAGCACAGGGCAGGGCCAGCACCTCTGCAGGGCTCAGGTTGGGGACCAGGCAGAGATTCCCCAGAGCAGGAAGAGGGCATAGAAGTCACAAGGCTCTTGTTTTGTATTAAGCCAGCCTGCATTAGCAGGCGCCCCTTAAACTTGGTGTCTTTGTCCATTTGTGCTGCTATAACAAAATAACCTGAGATTGGCTTATTTATAAAGAATGGAAATTGATTTCTTACCATCCTGGAGGCCGGGAAGTTCAAGATCAAGGTGCCAGCAGATTCAGTGTCTCGTGAGGGTTCTGTCTATTACCAGGATGGCCCCTTGTTGCTGTGTCCTCACATAGTGGAAGGGCAGAAAGGGTCTGCCTACTTCCCTGGAGCCATTATATAAGGGCACTAATCCCTTCATGAGGGCAGAGCCCTCACTACCTCATCACCTCCTGAAGGTCCCACCTCTTAACATCATCACCTTGGGGTTTAAGTTCGAACCTAAGAATGTTGGAAGGACATGTCCATTCAAACCTCCGCACTGGTAAGAAGCTCAAGTGCAACTCTGGCCGGGTGCGATGGCTCACACCTGTAATCCCAGCACTTTGGGAGGCTGAGGCGGGTGGATCATGAGGTCAGGAGATAGAGACCATCGTGGCTAACATGATGAAACCCCGTCTCTATTAAAAATACAAAAAAAAAAAAAAAATGGCCGGGCGTGGTGGCAGGTGTCTGTAGTCCCAGTTACTTGGGAGGCTGAGGCAGGAGAATGACGTGAACCCGGGAGGTGGAGCTTGCAGTGAGCCGACATCGCGCCACTGCACTCCAGCCTGGGGGACAGAGCGAGACTCCGTCTCAAGAAAAAAAAAAAGAAAAAAAGAGAAGTTCAAGTGCAACTCTCTGTCCCCATCTCTGTTACAACCTGAGAACCAACTGGGGCAGCTGCGGAGCTATAATGAGTGGAGCTTTGAGAAGACACATGGTAAGAAGAATTTTAACAACTTTGCTCAGATTTATGAATGAAATCCCTTCTTGGTCCTTTTTGAAATTTCATTAATATTTTAAAATTGCTCTTAATCGCTTCATTTGATATCTTAATAGTGTTTCTTTTGAATGTGATGCTGTGCAGAGAACTTGAAAGTTCAGCTTCATTTGGGTGACACATATTAAATGTTACTCTTTTCTCTTTGGTGGAGGAGAAATAGGCCTGCATTCTTTCTGCTTCTGGGTTTCGGGCTGCACATCCACAAAGGCTGAAAGCTGCCATCCCAGGACTACTGGGCTTAGAGGGCCAGGTGCTAAGACAACTATAACCAGAGAGCTCTGCAGCACCCCATGATTTCACATATTCTAGACTTTTCCCTCGGGCTTCTTTGTGTACAGGCCTTTCCCCAATCGGGACAACATTCCCCGAGTGGGCAAGAGTACAGCGTGCAGATGAATCAGGACAGAGGCCTGTCCTCACAAGCGCCTGAGCCTTCACCTGCCGAAAAGGACGAAAATTTGATCTCCACCACAGGAAGGCCTGTTTTACGCAGCTACATTTCCAATACCTAGAATAGTGCCTAAATATTTGTAGAATGAAATCCCACGGACAGGGAGCTATTCATTGACATGATCCGCTTTTCTGTAGGCTCTTTTAGAAATACATTTTTAAACGTGCATTCCTTCATAATACAGACAAAAATGTTGGGGTTGACAAACCTGGACATTGCGTAAGATACAGATGGACCAGAAAAAAATTATTTAGAGAAATAGATGGGTTCCTGTGTGCTTTTGAAGTGGAAGAAGAAAGGAATCAGTGCTGTCTGCTGCCTGAGATATTCAGTCTAAGAATTATTGCTGTGCTATGAAATTAATTACTATCCAAAAAGAAGGCCTCCGGGGATTTAAAATTATATTGCATGTATCTATGTAGTATATTATAGCACATTAAAAAGGTAAAGTAAATTAAAAGCCTTAAAATAATTTACATATTTAAAGATCCCTGTGGCATGTTAATCATGCCTTGTACTCTATTTATTTTGTCTTTCTGTTTTTGTAAATAGGAATAGTCTCAGAATTATGCCACTTGACTAATAAGTGGCCCTTGTGTAGAAATGGCCACTGACCCCTGTCCCCTTATCACGCTACAGGAGTGACCAATGCCAAGGGTCCTGGCTGCCTCTCACCCTGCCAGCACCCCAGAGCCATTGCTCATGGAGCCCCCACTGCTAATTTTTAAGTTCAACTTCTTCTCTTTATCCCTAAGTCTTCCAGAACTCAGGTTCTGGAATACCCTTAGTAGTATTCCAACGGTGTTATGATGAATTAGGCTTTTGGGGCTAGCCTGAGAATCTGACCTCCACTGAGAATATGTGGATCAATTGCAAGTCAATACAGAATGCTAATTAAGAGTGGGGTTCTGGAACAGGCAGACTACCATTCGTGGTGTCTAGGTTCTGACACTTATTAAGGGTATGACCTTGGACAATGTGGCTGCTCTTTGCCTCAGTTTTCTCCCCTGTAAAATGAGAACAATAGTTACAAACAACTTTATTGGTACTATTACGGGCTGAATGTGTCCTCTCAAAATTCATGTGTTGAAGTCTTCATCCCCACTACTCAGAATGTGTCTATATTTGGAGATAGGGTCTTTAATGAGGTAATTGAGTTAAAATTAACTCTGGCCATTAAGGTGGGCCCTCATTCAATATGCCTAGTGTCCTTAAGAGGAAGTTAGGACTCAGACACATACAGAAAGAAGACCATGTGAGGACACAAGGAGAAGAGGCCACCCAGGAGCCAAGCAGAGAGGCTTCAGGAGAAACCAACACCTTGATCTGAGACTTCCAGCCTTTAAAATTGTGAGAAAATGCACTGTTGTGGTGCTTTGCTATGGCATTCCTAGCAGACTGCTGCTGGTACCTTTGAAGATTCCATGAGACAATGCATGTTACATGCTTGGAATGATGCCTAGCATAGTAAGTACTCAAGTAATTTTAGCTACCCTTATTATATAAGATAATAAGCTGCTCTTTCTAAATAACTTCCTTATAAATTAAGATTTAGATCACAATCTGGTCATAATGTGGGCACTTTTAGGTATCAGGATTACCTTGAACCTTCTCTTCTTTACATTAAACATTCATCTGTTCATTCATTCGTAAAACAAACATGTATTCACTGGCAACTCCCAGCCAGGAACTGTGTTCGGTGCTGGGAGTACAAGATGGATGGCACACAGATTGTAATGCTTCCTTGAGGAGCTTAGAGTATCTGGAAATGGTCCAACGTGGCTCTTGGCATCATTAGAAAGATAGAGTGGTGGCTGGAGGCTGGTCAGGTTGAGCATTGAAACAAAACAGAACGATTGTCCGTCTGCAGGGCAGGCAGATGAGTGGCTCTCTGGACAGGAGGCCACTCTTGGGATGATGTGGGTTTTCCAGAGAATTTCTGCCGTCACCCAGTGCTGACCTGCAACATCCAGAGAAAGATGGCTCTGTCTGAGCAAAACATGCACGCTGGGCTTGAGGTTAAAAGGTTGCAAGCAAAGTCCAGCTCTGCTGGTGAAATTATGGCCAGGGCATGTTGTGTAGTCTAACGGACAAAGTGCCGAAGCCGACCCATCTACCCGGCCACGCTCTCTAGCAGAGAACTGGAATCGTCACTTATGCTCCGCAGGGAAGCTGCTTTCATAGCTAGGTCAGATTTCTTTGCAATTACAGTGTCAGTAATGAGCTTCATAGTTTCTCTCTTTTGTAAAACCACTTCTTCAGGTATAATTGATATACAGTAAAATAGACATATTTCAATGGTAAAATTTGATGTGTTATACCACAATGAAGGCAGTAAACATAGCCGTCATCCCTCACATTCTCCTCCTGTCCCTTAGTGATCCCTTTTTCCTGTCCTTCCTCCCCACCTGCAGGCAACCACCGATCTGCTTTCTGTCACTATCAGTTAGCTGGCTTTTTACATTCATCGTAATTATTCTGAGATTCACCCAGGCTGCTGCTGTGTATTCATGCTTCCTCTCTTTTTGTTGCTGAGTGGTATTCCACTGTATAAATATGCTGCAGTTTGTTTACCCAGTCACCTGTTGATAGACATGTGGATTGTGTCCTGTCTGGGCTTTTGGAAATAAAGTGCCTATGAACATTTGTGTACAGGTACTTTGCATGGATATATGCTTTCTTTTCTCTTCGGTGAATACGTAGGAATGGAATGATTGGATCAAATGGTAGGTATATGTACACTTTTTTTTTTTTTTTTTTTGAGATGGAGTCTTGCTTTGTCGCCCAGACTGGAGTGCAGTGGCACTATCTCAGCTCTCTGCAAGCTCCACCTCCTGGGTTCACGCCATTCTCCTGCCTCAGCCTCCCAAGTAGCTGGGACTACAGGCTCCCACCACCACACCCAGCTAATTTTTTGTATTTTTTGTTAGAGACGGGGTTTCACTGTGTTAGCCAGGATGGTCTCGATCTCCTGACCTCATGATCTGCCTGCCTCGGCCTCCCAAAGTGCTGGGATTACAGGCGTGAGCCACCGCGCCCAGCCGTATGTACACCTTTTTAAGACACTGCAAACTGTTTTCTGCATCGGCTATATCACTTTGTATTCCTACCACAAGTGTGAGAGATTTCTGGTTTCTTCACATCCTCATCCATATGTTCAGTCTTTTCTAATTTTAGTCATTTTAATAGGTGTGTAGTGGTATATCATTGTGGTTTTAATTTACATTTGTCTGATGGCTATTGATGAAATGTTTGTTCAAATCTTTAGCTGGCTTTTTATAGGTTGTTGGTTTTCTTATTATTATGTTTGGGTTTTTTCTGGATGCAAGTACTTTATCAGACATATGCTTTGCAAATATTTTCTCTCAGTCTTTGGCTTGACTTTTTATTCTCTAAACAGTGTAAATAGCAGACTTTAAAGTTTAATGAAGTCTAATTAGTCAATTTGTTCTGTTATGGCTCATGCTTTTGGTGTCATATTTAAGAAATCTTTGCCTAATCTAAGTTTACAGTTTTTCTCCTATCTTTTCTTTGAGAAGTTGTATAGCTTTAGGTTTTACATTTAGACATATGATCTCTTTTGAATTAATATCAGTTGAGCCCATTTGGTTCACAGTTGTATTCAGATCTTTTGTACTCTACTGATTTTCGGTCTAATTGTGCTGTCAGTTATTGAGGGAGGGGTCCTGAAATCTTGGACTATATTTATGGATTTGTTTATCTTCCCCTGCACTTCTATCAGTTGTTGCTTCGTGTACTTTTGAAACTCTATTATTAGATGCATATTGAGGATTGTTACATCTTGCTGATGAATTTACCTCTTTATCATTAAGAACTGACCTTCTCTATTCCTGGGAATATTCTTTGCTCTGAAATCTACCTTGCTTGAGGTTGATATACCCACTGCAACTTTCTTTCTTTCTTTTTTTTTTTTTTTAGACGGAGTCTCGCTCTGTTGCCCAGGCTCCAGTACAGTGGCGCAATCTCGGCTCACTGCAAGCTCTGTCTCCTGGGTTCAGGACATTCTCCTGCCTCAGCCTCCCAAGTAGCTGGGACTATAGGCACCCGCCACCATGCCCAGCTAATTTTGTTTCTGTATTTTCAGTAGAGATGGGGTTTCACCGTGTTAGCCAGGATGGTCTCGATCTCTTGACCTTGTGATCCGCCCGCCTCGGCCTCTCAAAGAGCTGAGATTACAGGCATGAGCCGCTGTGCCCAGCCTACCCACTCGACTTTCTTTTGATTCATGTTAGTGTGGAATATATTTTTAATCTGTGTCTTTATGTTTAAACTGTGTTTTTCGTGTGTTTATAGCAGCACTGATCACAATTGCAAAATCACGGAACCAACCCAAATGCCCATCAATCAACGAGTGAACAAGGAAACTGTGGTGTGTGCGTGTGTACATATATATGTATATATATGATGGACTACTACTCAGCCATAAAAAAGAATGAATTAATGGCACTTGTAGTGACCTGGATGAAATTGGAGACTATGATTGTAAGTGAAGTAAGTCAGGAATGGAAAACCAAACATGGTATGTTCTCACTGATATGTGGGAGCTAAGCTATGAGGACACAAAGGCATAAGAATGATACAGTGGACTCTGGAGATTTTGGGTGAAGAATGGGAGGGGGGGCGAGGGATAAAATACTACAAATAGGGTGCAGCGTATACTGTTTGGGTGATGGGTACACCAAAATCTCACAATGCACCACTAAAGAACTTACTCATGTAACCAAACACCACCTGTACCCCAATAACCTATGGAAAAATAAAAAAAAATTGTATTTTTATAGACAGCATAGTCTTGCCTTTTGATCCAATATGACAATTTCAAACTTTTAGCTGGAACTTTTAGTCTGTTAACATTTACTGTGAGTATGGATATGCTTAGGTTTAAATGTACTCTCTTGCATTTTATTTTCTATTGATCCCTTTGTTTTCTTTTTCTTCTTATTCTGCTTTCTCTTGCATTAACTAAATACATTTTACCCTTTCATTTTATCGCGTTAGTTGAATTATGAGCTTTAACTCCTTGTTTTGTACTTGGGTGATTCTCTTAGGATTTTTACCATGCATCACTAACTTGCCCTGATTACCTTTCAGGTGGTATGACACCACTTCACATCTATTATAAAATAATATAAAATAGTATATCCCATTTCCCTCTGCCAGCCTTTGTGCTACTGCTGTCATATGCTGTCACATATTTCACCTTTCCACATGTTAGAGACTCCACAATACATAATTGTTATGTTTGTTTAAATAGTCAATTGCCTTTTAAACTTATTTAATAAGAAAAGGCAATCATCTATGTAATCGTTAGTTATTATTTCTGGCGCTCCTGATTTCTGTCTGAAGGACTTCCTTTAAGATGTTTTAATAGTATGGGTATGCTGGAGTAATGAATTCTTATAGCTTTTGTATGTCTAAAAATATTTATATTTTGCCTTCACTTTTGAAAGATATTTTTACTGGGTATAGAATTCTGAATGCTTTTTTTTTTTTTTTTAACTGTTTCTCTTGTCTTTTCACTTATATTGCTTTTGTCAAGAAACCAGCTGTCATTGTTAACTATGTGCCTCTCATGTATGTCTTTTTTCTCTGGCTGATTTTTAAATTTTCTTTATCACTAGTTTGAGCAATTTCAGTTTGGTTTGCCTTTGTGTAGTTTTATGCCTTGGAGCTCATTGAACTACTCGTGACACTGAGTTTACTGTTTTCATCAATTTTGGAAAATTGTTGGCCATTATTTCTTTCAATTTTTTTTTTTCTTCCCTGCTCTCCTTTGGGGACTTCAGTGCCACCTTAAGGTGCTCAAAATTGTCTCACAGCTCACTGCCCATCTTTTCGGTTTTAAAAATCCTTATTTATGTTTTAGTGTGGATAGTTTCTATTGCTATGTCTTCAAGTTCACTGATCTTTTCCTTTGCAATGTCCAACCTCTCATTAATCCCATTCAGTGTATTTTCATTGCGGGCATTTTAGTTTTTATCTCCAGAAGTTGGATTTGGTCATTTTGTACTTCTAGGTCTCTACTTAACTTTTTGAACACATGGAATAAATTTATAATGATAATGTTGTAACGCCATTGTTTGTTAATTCTAACATATGTGTCAGTTCTGGGTCAGTTTCAGCTGAATGGTTTTTCTCTTTATTATAAGTCATATTTCCTGCCTCTTCTGCTAGTTTTTTACTGGATGCAAGATATTGCCTTTTCGGCTACTGGATGGTTTTGAATTGCTGTAAGTATTCTTGAACTTTGTTCTGGGACATAATTAAGTTACTTGTAAATAGTTTGATCCTTTGAATCTTTCACTTAAGATTTGTTAGGTAGGACAAGAGAAGGGCTAATTTTCACCCATTATTGAGACAAGACCCTTATGTTGTGTGCTCGGTGCATGGCTCGTGGGAACAGGTACTGTTCTTGGCCTTGTAAGCATTGGGTGCTATTCCTTCTTATCCTTTAAGATAAGTAAGGGTGTTTCCCCATTTGTGGTTTTATTCTGCACAGACATGCACTGATCGGTACCCAGATGAACACTGAAGAACTTTCTGCAGATCGCTGGGGATCTCTCTCATAGTATATCTCTTTCCCCTCTAATATTCTGGCCTGCAAAGTCTAGTCACCTTCTTCTCCCTGAACTCTCAGCCCTGCCTTCTCAATCCAGAGTCTGCTCCTGCTGGTACCCCTCTTTCTGTGCTATGGCCTGGGAGCTTTGGTCAGGCAGTAAACTCAAGTAGTTGTAGGGCTCACATCGTTTGCTTCCTATCTCCAAGCAAACACTGTCCTTCCTGACTGATGTCCAGTGTCTTGAAAACCAGTATGTCATATATTTTATTCACAGAGAATACGTCTTTTATGACCTAGCCTCAGATGTCACATTTTGCTATTTCTACCATATTCTACTGATTGGAGAAGAGATATTACTGAGGAGATATAACCCAAAGAAATAAATATCTGAAAACAAGAATCACTGGAGGCTGGTCACCACACACACATAGTAAACACACCAACTTGGAGAGTGAGAATTCAATTGGGCAGGCAGCATGAAGCCAGGAAACAGTGCACAAGAAAGAGTTGAGAGCCCTGAGAAAGAGTTGGGACGGAAATAATTCCATTCTACTCTCTGTCTTCTATAAACACCTGTGTCCCAGTTGAGCTCTCTTCACGTTGTGTCACTATTATTTAAGTGCTAGTCTCCTCTATAAATTGAGGATTTCTGGAAAGCAGAAAATATCTCATTCATATTGGGTCCTCCAAGCTTCTCACATCATGCCCGAATGACAATAGTAGCTCAAAGGTGGTTTCTTGAATTGAATCAAGTTAAATAGTGTAGAACAGTAAATTTACTAATGTGTATCACATAGCACTAAATGTTGAGATGTGCTAAGGTGGTAGTGGCACAATAAAAGTAATGATGATTTTAAAACACTGACCAGAACCACAAGTTAGGGACAGAGGCCAAGAAGGTCTAATCCAAAGCTGAGACTACTGTGGCAAATTCAGGCATAAAATGGTAAGATTTGGAATACATGGAAGTAAGAAGTGGGAATAAAATGAAAGATGAATCCCACAGCCATATGAAGAAAATAATTGACAGGACTTATTGCTAGTTGGGCTTGAAGGGAAGGAAGGGCCAAGATGATTGTAAGGTTTCTAGCTAAGGACACCTAAAAGTTGTGGTGTCATCAACAAAGTAACAGTGCTCAGACCTGGATACATCACTCCCCTCCCAAAGTTGTTCTTCCTTTATTTCCTAGCTTAATAAACTAAGCTAGAAATCTTCAAATTATTCTTGATTTTTTTTCTCCTTCTTACCTATGAATCAAGTTGGTTACTCTTGCAGCTTGGAATATCCAAGAAGCTGACATAGATAGAGTTAGTGTGCAACAGGCTTATTAGGATGCGCTCCTGGCATCAGCCCTGGGTATGGGAGGGAATTGAGGCAAGATTAGACAGAGGAAGAAGTCGAGCTCATGTGGACACAATGACAGCCTTGTGGGGTTTCACAGGGAGGAATGGAGTTAGATGGCCCTTCAGAGTGGCCCTGAATTGGACCAAGTTGACCAAGTCTTCATGCCCTCACGTCACTGTCACTGGGCTTTGGGATGGGAAGTGACCTCAGGCAAGCAGCTCTGTGCAACTCAGGCAATCCCTGATGGGACTGGCAGCAGAAGACCGCCTGCTCACAGCATGCTCAGTAACTGGGGCAACAAGTCCTTCACTGGTGGGCATCTGAATGGCATGTTGTGGTGTGCACATCATGACTATCCTCAAGTCTCCACCCCAGCCTCACCAGATTAGTTATTAGTTATTAGTTCCCCTTACTTCTTTCCTGAATTGCTGCAACGGGGTCCTAGCTTGTCTCTGCTTACTGTCTTCAGCGTTCTTTAATCCATTTTCCACACTTCTTTGTGATAATCTTTCTAAATATAGATATAATCATGCCATTCTTCTCCTCAAAACCATTCAAGGGCATCTCATCACTTGTGGGATTCACAATCTGGACCTCCACCCTAGCTGCACTCTGGCCCTGAAGAACTACGTGGAGTTGGTGCTGGGCTTTCACATGCCATCTGTTTCTTTATCCGTCGGATGCCTTCTCCCTTGGACCTGACTTTTTGCTTCACTAACTCCTCTTACCTTGTCTTTCCAGACTCATGTTCTTTATGAAACCTCCATGATTCTGCTAGCCTAGGTTAAGTGACATTACAATGTGTTATTATATACCCCGGTATATGTCTTTTTGTAGCATTTATTACATGATGCTCTAAATGTCTATTTACAGAGATTCATCTTGTTGGGAGTTGCAGACAGATAATTTTCTCTTTAGCACAGCACCTAACACATGGCCTGGTTGTGTAGGGGGCACTCAAATGTTTGGACAGTAAATGAGTTAGTCAAATAATTGCTTAAAAATATATTCTCCCGGCTGGGTGCGGTGGCTCACGCCTTTAATCCCAGCAGTTTGGGAGGCTGAGGCAGGCAGATCATGAGGTCAGGAGATCAAGACCATCCTGGCTAACATGGTGAAACCCCGTCTCTACTAAAACTACAAAAAATTAGCCGGACGTGGTGGCAGGTGCCTGTAGTTCCAGCTACTCGGGAGACTGAGGCAGGAGAATGGCGTGAACCCGGGAGGCAGAGCTTGTAATGAGCCCAGATTGTACTACTGCACTCCAGCCTGGACGACAGAGCAAGATTTCGTCTCAAAAAACAAAACAAAAACAAAAAATTCTCCCATTGGTGGCTCACACCTGCAATCCCAGCACTTTGGGAAGCCAAGGCAGGCCGACCACAAGGTCAGGAGTTTGAGACCAGCCTGGCCAATAAGGTGAAACCCCATCTCAACTAAAAATACAAAAATTAGCCAGGTGTAGTGGTGGGTGCCTGTAGTCCCAGCTACTTGGGAGGCTGAGGCAGGAGAATCGCTTGAACCTGAGAGGCGGAGGTTGCAGTGAGCCGAGATTGCACCACTACACTCCAGCCTGAGTGACAGAGAAAGACTCTGTCTCAAAAAAAAAAATAAATAAATAAAAAATATATATATATATATTCTCCCAATTTTATTCTCTGGATTACCAACCACCCTCTTTTAGACATCAGCAACAGGGTTTTTAGAAGCAGGAATCAGTCTTTTTAAAATGTTTTTGATTATTTATAAAAAAATTGTGGGTATATAGTAGTTGTATAGATTTATGGGGTACATGAGATGTTTTGATACAGGCGTGTGATGTAAAATAATCACATCACGAAGAACAGGGTATCGATCCCCTTAAGCATTTATCCTTCGAGTTACAGACAATTCGATTACATTCTTTACGTTATTTTAAAATGTTCACGGCCGGGCGCGGTGGCTCAAGCCTGTAATCCCAGCACTTTGGGAGGCCGAGGCGGGCGGATCACAAGGTCAGGAGATCGAGACCACAGTGAAACCCCGTCTCTACTAAAAATACAAAAAACTAGCCGGGCGCGGTGGCGGGCGCCTGTAGTCCCAGCTACTCAGGAGGCTGAGGCAGGAGAATGGCGGGAACCCGGGAGGCGGAGCTTGCAGTGAGCCGAGATCGCGCCACTGCACTCCAGCCTGGGCAACAGCGTGGACTCCGTCTCAAAAAAAATAAAAAAATAAAATAAAATAAAATAAAATGTTCACTTAAATTATTATTGACTATCATCATCCAATTGTGCTATCAAAGAGTGGGTCTTATTTATTCTTTCTATTTTTTGTACCAATTAGCCATCCCCACCTCCCACCTCCCCACCACAGGAATCAGTCTTGAAAATGAGGTTTGCTCACGGATGAGGTCTGATCATCGCTGTAAAAATATTACAGTCTACCCAGTTTAGCCAAGGAGCTACTTTGGCTCGTGAATGAAGATCTTCTCTGTGGCTGCTGGTTAAGGTACTAGGGAAGGAATCTGCTCACTGTTCTGACACCAGCGTCTAATTTGCCCTCTGCCCTCTTCCTCTCACAGGGCATGGAGTCAATCCCAGAGCAGAAGTGGGAGGGGATGTGTATCACCCCCCACCCCCAACCAGAGCCATGCAGAGCGGGGTGGATGTCATTTTCTGCCACTGGGTTCTGGGTTCTGGGTTTCCAGACTGGGTGAGAAGAGATAGTAAGACTTGGAGGATTCCCCCGCGTCTGCCCCAGTTCACGGTTTTCCAGACCCCACCGCGTACTTGGCGTCCTCCCTGAAATGAAAGAGAATCGAGCAGTAAGACACAGAGAACCCTCTAAGCCACGCCTCAGAGTTGTTGACAATCATTGAGCGCTTCCTCACCCATAAATCACTGGGTTCTAGATAAGGTGTACACTTCCGTTAGCACTAATCCTGCTCTCATGGGGCCTTCTAGCTCTCCCAGGATACCTACATGCAGGAGCTTAGAGACCGATTGTGTGGGTGACAATCACCTTTCAATAAATCCTCACACCTTATTCATCTGTATTTGTTTAGAATTACTTCAAAAAGAACTCTTAAACAGAATTCCATATTGCTTTAAATACTATTGGCTTTTTGGAAGTCACAAGGATGCTTTGGGAAACTTTAAATCATTTATTTTACAAGGCCATCCTCTGTCCTGGGAGGTTTTCATGTTGAATTCTATTAACAGCTTTTGTCTTCTGTTATAATGCATGTATTAACAATTAAAAGCCATTTAAAGTAATTGATTCAATTCACTAAAGCCAACAAATTAATTAACTGATGCATAATTAATCAGAGCAGCAAGGCATCATTCTTCAGGGACCAGATAGGAAAGCTATGATTTGTGTGCTCATCAACAGAGTAGAGAGAGTCAGCTGCGCTCTTGAACCAGATACTGATGCAACTGGGGTCGTAATTTAAGGGTCGAAGGCTGTTCAGCCCACAAAAGGAACTCTCGGCCTTGGCAGCTTTGTTCAACATGAGGCAGTGTTACACCATCGTATTAGTCCGCTTGGGCTGCCATAACAACAAAATACCTGGCTTACGTGACAGACATTTATCGCTCATAGTTCTGAAGGCTGGAAAGTTCAATATCAAGGTGTCAGCAGATTTGGTTCCTACCGAGGGCTCTCTTCCTGGATTATAGATGGCCTTCTTCTTGCTATATCCTCACAGGGCAGAGAGAGAGAGAGCTCTGGTCTCTCTTCCTCTTATTATAAGGTCGATAATCCCATCCTTTCCCACCCACCTATGCCTTCATCTAAGCCTGTATAGCTCCCAAAGACTCCATCTCCAAATATTATCACACTAGGGGTTAAGTCTTCAATATATACATTTTGTGGATTTTGTGGGGACACAAACATCCAATTCATAACAATCATGCTCTGATCAGGGTTTTTTTTTTTTTTTTCTCTTTTTTTGAGATGGAGTTTTCACTCTTGTCACCCAGGCTGGAGTGCAATGGCCCGATCTCAGCTCACTGCACCTTCCACCTCCCTGGTTCAAGCAATTCTCTTGCCTCAGCCTCCCAAGTAGCTGGGTTTACAGGCATGCACCACCACACCTGACTAATTTTTGTATATTTAGTAGAGACGGGGTTTCTCCATGTTGGTCAGGCTGGTCTTGAACTCCTGACCTCAGGTGATCCACTCACCTCAGCCTCCCAAAGTGCTGGGATTACAGGCATGAGCCACTGCACCTGGCCCTGACGAGGTCTTAAGAGAGACACAGAACTATTGGATATCAGAGCTGGGTGATTCTTAGAGTCTGTCCTTACCTGTTCTCAACACGTACAGGTTGAATATCTCTTACCCAAAATGCTTGGGACTAGAGTAATTTTTGATTTTTGATTTTTTGGGGGATTTTGGAATCTTTGCATATACATAATGAGATATCTTGGGGAAGAGATCCAACCCTAAACATGAAATTCGCCTATTTTTCATATACACCTTATATACATAGCCTGAAGGTAATTATACAGAATATTTAAAAAATTTTTGCAGCCCCACTGTGTACAATATTTTCTTTCTCTTTTTTTTTTTGAGATGCAGTCTCGCTCTGTCACCCAGGCTGGAGTGCAGTGGCATGATCTTGGCTCACTGCAAGCTCCACCTCCTGGGTTCACGCCATTCTCCTGCCTCAGCCTCCCAAGTAGCTGGGACTACAGGTGTCCAGCACCACGCCCGGCTAAATTTTTTATTTTTTTGTATTTTTAGTAGAGACAGGGTTTCACCGTGTTAGCCAGGATGGTCTCGATCTCCTGACCTCGTGATCTGCCCGCCTCGGCCTCCCAAAGTGCTGGGATTACAGACATGAGCCACCACACCTGGCCCTGTGTAGAATGTTTTTAATAATTTTGTACATAAAACAAAGTTTGTGTACATGAGGTCAGGTGTGAGCATTCAAAAAGTTTTGAATTTTGGAGCATTTTGAATTTTGGATTTTCAGATTAGGGAAGCTCAGCCTATAACAGTATAGTTAAACTGTGATCTCAGAAAGGTGCCTATCTGTAATTTATTTCTGGTCTTTGAGGGAATGAGTCCAGAAATTGACAGTAAGCGTTTGGAAACTCTGATAGCAATTTGACAGAGTAATTTTATGATGTCTGCTGTATCTCATATTTAAAATTCGGGACTTATATTTTTGTGCTCTTTTTCATTAAATTTATCTCATAATTTATTTTTATTATATTTAAATAAGTTTCAGTGTGCAATGGATTACAATTGTAAAAAAGCAAAGCAAAACAAAAACAATTCGTCCTTTCCCACAGATATTTCTCAAAGCACTGCTTTGGATCATTCCAGAAATCTTTAAGCTCAAACCTTGCAGAATACTATCTTGAGCTGAGTATGTTCTAGGGGAGATAACACGAGCTCTAATATGCCTTTGCAACTGTGTTAGAAAAGGAGATTTGAGATCCTCGCATTTTCCTCTGGAGGTGCTACTATGCGCTGCAGAGTTCAGTGCGATCTAGAGAATAAGATGAACAAAAGGTTATCAAAGCCACGTAAGCTGTAAATAACATGGCTGCACTTAAACTCATTTTGAACATGTGCCTACTGAGACGGTCACAAGTTAACTGTGAAAAGTCACATTATTCTACAATCACCAGCAACAGTTGCACATTAGGGTGCATTAGAGTAAATCACAGTGAATTATTTTCCTGGCTTAGATAACAAGAGTGCTCCAGACCTAGGGCCTTAACTTTGGGCTTTTTAGTGAGAAAATAACAGAAAAGAAACCTAAGAGTCATTATTTGGGATCGTGGGATGTTGATAAACGAGTTAGAACAGAAGTATTTAGCCATATCCAGCACTTCACTAATAAAAATGAAGAGAGTACAGCTGTTGCTTTCACCTGAAGTGTAACAGATACTTGCTGGGGGCTGACTTGACTTTGTCCTTAGTTTGGGGTAATGAGAATGCCTTCCAGCAAGTTTGCACAAGACATTTCAGGCTGTAGGAGCTGTAATCACTTTTGTAGCCCCTTGGATGGGATTTAAGGTAGGCTTGTCTTGACAATTTATATGTGTGTGTGTGTGTGTGTGTGTGTGTATGCGTATATACATATGTGTGTATATATATGTATATACGTATATATGTGTGTATATATATGTATATACGTATATATGTGTGTACGTATATATATGTGTACATATATACGTGTATATATATGTGTATATATGTATATACATGTATATATATGTGTGTGTATGTGTGTGTATATATATATTTTTTGAGACGGAGTCTTGCTCTGTCGCCCAGGCTGGAGTGCAGTGGTGCGATGTTGGCTCACTGCAAGCTCCGCCTCCCGGGTTCACGCGATTCTCCTGCCTCAGCCTCCCAAGTAGCTGGGACTACAGACACCCGCCACCACACCCGGCTAATTTTTTTTGTATTTTTAGTAGAGACGGGGTTTCACCATGTTAGCCAGGATGGTCTCCATCTCCTGACCTTGTGATCCGCCCCCCTCAGCCTCCCAAAGTGCTGGGATTACAGGCGTGAGCCACCGCGTCAGGCCTCAACAATTTATAGATTATTGTGCATAAACATATCAACCAAGCTTGTCTAACCCACAGCCTGCAGGCCACATGCAGCCCAGGACGACTTTGAATGCAGCACAACACAAATTTGTAAACTTTGAAACATTATGAGTTGTTTTTTTAAAAAATTCATCAGCTATTGTTAGTGTTCATGTATTTTACATGTGGCCCAAGACAATTCCTCTTCCAGTGTGGCCTAGGGAAGCCAAAAGATTGGACAGCACATGGGACATTGAAAACCATATGGGACAATTCCCCACAAATCCATCCATCACCTCTCATTCCTTGAACTCCTACCATATACAGGAGCCTTGAGTTGGGAGTGAAAAGGTCCATTACTCCACTTTTGTGTGTAAATGGTCTTTGACATATGGTCTCATGATTTTAAAAAGTAAAACTTGTATTCTGAAAATAAAAGTTGCTTATTGCAAAACAGCTACCATATTGCCTTGTTGTGACAGAAGAGAAATCACTCGCTTGAGATTGCACATGGGATCTGTTTAGTCAAATGAATGGGGGCAAGCCTAGCATACCGCATCAGGAGGGTTATATTTCCAAACACCAAGCAAGCCACTCGATTTAATGTCCCTGATGCTTCTGAAGCCACTCAAATAGCAACACAAAATATCAGTAGTGGAGAAAATCAGAAAGATCTGGGTTCAAATCCTAACGTCACCACTTTCCAGCTATAGAATCTTGAATACTTTATTCGACCTCTCTGAGCCTTGTTTTCCAAATCTGTAAGTGGATATAATGATACCTATCCTTAAAGATTAATTAATGGTTAACATTTGTAGAATACTTCTTATATACTAGTCCCTGTGCTAAATATTTACATAGGTTTTGTTTTTGTTTTTGTTTTTTGTTTTTTTCCACTTACCCTCACAGCAAATCTTTACAGTTAAATAGTATGGTAACCTGGAACCCAGATTCAGACACTCAACCATTACAGCTTTAGAGATAAAGTATACAAAGGACTTAGCATAGTGTCTGACACATAGCAGGTTCTTAATAAATGAAGTCATTGGTCTATTACTATTATTGCTACTATTGTGCAATAATAATAGACAAAAGCAACGTGGAAGTGAAAGTGCAAACGCCTGGCCGTTGCCCTGGACTTTCCCCTCTGCTGAAATATCTGTGGCTGCTCTGCTTCAAGGGTGCAGGGAGGTGGCCACATTCCTCAGGCCCCTGTCTTGGCCTCAGGCACGAGGCAGCAAGGAAAGCAGGTTTACCTTCAGGGCAATCCTTGGGAAAAGAATAATTTTAGGGACAACTAGAAGGCTCCATGGTCTCTCATATATCTCTACTAAGGCCTGGGTGCTGCCTAAAACTCACTTCAGGGTAGCCATACCACTCATTCTGCCAGGACAGTAAGAAAGCTCAAATATGCCAATGCCCAGGAAAGGGTACACGAAATGTGAGTATATTTCAGGCAAACAGAATAAAATGATATGAGATCTTAAGAGCTGTGACACTACAGACTTTTCCTCTTTTAAAAAATTTTTATTTCCATAAGTTTTTGGGGAACAGGTGGTGTTTGGTTACACGAGTAGGTTCTTCAGTGGTGATTTGTGAGATTTTGGTGCACCCGTCACTCAAGCAGTATACACTGAATCCAATTTGTATTGTTTATCCCTCACCTCCTCCCACCCTTTCCCCCTAAGTCCCCAAAGTCTATTGTGTCATTCTTATGCCTTTGCATCCTCATAGCTTAGCTCCCAATTATGAATGAGAACATACCATGTTTGGTTTTCCATTCCTGAGTTACTTCACTTAGAACAGTGGTCTCCAATCCCATCCAGTTTGCTGTAAATGCCATTAATTCACTCCTTTTCACAGTTGAGTAGTATTCCATTGTGTACGTGTCTCTGTGTGTGTGTATACATGTGTGTATATGTGTGTGTATATATACATATATATCACAGTTTCTTTATCCACTCATTAATTGATCGGCATTTGGGTTGATCCCACATTTTTCCAATTGCGAATTGTGCGACACCGAAGACTTTACAATGCAGGAGAACAATGGTCACCTGCCGCGGGTCTGAACGAGATGCTGTTGAAAGAAGCCAGGGGATGGAAACGATGTCAGGGGGTGTTAGAGTTTTACATCTTGCTGGCATCTCTTGTCTCCATCTGCGTGCAGACAGCTGATATACTGTGAGGAAAGGGAAGAAGCTTGCAGAAGAAGTGTGCCATGCCTCGGTGCACCTCAGTGGGAACTACACGGCCACCCCGCCCAGCTATGCTCTGCTCCTGTGGGGTCTGGGTGTATGTGTGGTCCCTCTGCTGCCGCTCCGCCCTCCCCTCTCTACTTTCATACTGCATGTGGCATAACGGTTATCACAGGTACCTCCCTGGGTTCTAATCCCAGCTCCCTGCCCCGCAGCTGCCTGAGTTTGGAAGGTGTGCGAGGATGAGAGGATCCCGGCCTCACGCCCCACTCTGCACCTGGCATGTGGTAAGCAGTTCCCTGACAGTCTTCCCGCAAAGTCCCCCCACCTCCAGGCTCTTGGGTAAATCAGAAAGAAAGTGTTTGGGGTTTGATGTGAGAAAAAGTAAACATAGGAACAAAAATCACCCTTTCTCCCCTCTTCTTACCAAGTGGGGTTTCCCCCACTTGCTCCTCTGCCCAGGACGAAGCCAGGCACTGGAGACATGGAGGGGCCCTGATGAGGCTGAGAGAGACTCAGGAAAAAGCACCAGGGAGTCCCTGCCATCAACCCCGCAGTGGCACCACATGAAAGCCCAGAGTGCCACTCCCCCTGCTTCTCCCGCTCCTCTCCTGCCTGGACTCCCTCAGACTCAAGGGCCATGTGGGGGATTTCGGTGGGTCGCCAGGCCTATACCACACAGGAAATGGCCAGCATGGTCAGGTCACCATCCTGAGCTCTATCTACCTTCGCAGGAGCCCGGGCCGCCTTGCTCTGCCCTCTGGCCCTTCCAGTCCCAGACTGTCCCTGGCTTCTTGCAGGGAGTGTAGCATTCTCCATGGCACACGTTTTACCCACATGGGAAGTGCTGATGCATTTACTGAGATTATACAGTTTTTAAATGTTTGCTTTCTGCTTCATGCAGATTCAAATCAGGGATGTATTTCTTTGACATGAATACAAGCCTTTTAAGACACCAACCTTGCAAGCCAGAAGGAAGGGGTTCCCCCTGCCACACCCTCTGTGTGACCTGGGTGAGTCACCTCCCCTTTCTGTTCTGTTTCATGATATTCTCTGGAGGTAAAATGAGAGGGGTGCAGGACACAATCTTTCAGGACAGCCCCCACTCTAACTCTCGCTGGCGTTGGTCAGGACGGTGGTGTCAACTGAAATTCTATTTCCCGGGCCTCAGTTTGCGCGTCTGGACACTGAGCTGTCACTGCCTTGTGACAATTTACCTAATATGAATATTAGTGAGCTTGACACTCTCTTTCCAGCTTTCACTAAATATCCCTCACACCATGTCCCCATATCCCCTAAGAAAAAAGGGGAAAATGAGAGTTTTAACTAGTTTCTGGGGCTGCTCGTAGGCTGAGACTATCTGATGACAAAACCAGGATAGGATGATTCAGTCAATATACATTTAAATTCAGCCAATAGAAAATATTCAGCAAAGCCTGTGGAAGCATCATAGAGTCAACAAATGTCTGCTGGGCCTCTACCACGTGCTACAGTCCCTTGGAGAAGTTGAATTTATAGGCTCCTTCTGGAGGAATGTACAGTATATCACAGGGAGATAAATGCACCAATCCAAGTCACTCTCATTCAAGGTAAGGGGGCGTAAGTGCCACAAATGAGATACAAATTAAATACCATAAGAGCGGCCGGGCTTGGTGGCTCATGCCTATAATCCCACCACTTTGGGAGGCCGAGGCGAGCAGATCACAAAGTCAGGAGATCGAGACCATCCTGGTTAACATGGTGAAACCCTGTCTCTACTGAAAACACAGAAACAAAATTAGCTGGGGTTAATGGTGGGCATCTGTAGTCCCAGCTACTCGGGAGTCTGAGGCAGGAGAATCCCACTGCAAGGTGGAGCTTGCAGTGAGCCTAGGTTGCGCCACTGCACTCCAGCCTGGGTGACAGAGCGAGACTCCCGCAAAAAAAAAAAAAAAAGCTCAAAGGAGAGGACGTTACTTGTAGCCAGGGATCAGGCCACCCTGGCACCCTAAATCCTCGTGGTACAGATGGCTTTGTGGAGAAGGGGGTGTGAGGGACGAGCTCTGAGGGAAGGTAGGATGTGGATCTATGAAGGTGAGGGTGTGGTTTGGAGGAAGGGGAGGGAGTGATTCCAGGGGACAGGCATGGTGGGAGAAGAGGAAGTCCAGGGGATATTCATGGCAGTGGACGGTGCCATTAGAAGGGCCTGGTCCTGGCTGGGCACGGTGGCTCATGTCTGTAATCCCAGCACTTTGGGAGGCCAATGTGGGTGGATCACCTGAGGTCAGGAGTTCGAGACCAACCTGACCGACATGGTGAAACCCCGTCTCTATTAAAAATAAAAAAATTAGCCAGGCATGGTGACAGGCATCTGTAATCCCAGCTACTCGGGAGGCTGAGGCAGAAGAATCACTTGAACCCGGGCAGTGGAATTTGCAGTGAGCCGAGATTGCACCATTGCACACCAGCCTGGGCAACAAGAGCGAAACTCCACCTCAAAACAAACAAACAAAAAAGAAGGGCCTGGTCCTGAGCAACAAGGTTATAAATGCTGGCTGAGATCTTAGAAAGCCTTGAACTCTAGAGCAAATAATGCATGTCCTGTTCCTAAGTCATTAGGAAATGGGGTGTTTTGCAGCAGGAAACGACATGTAGGAATAGAAGAGGGGGGAAGGCAGAGAGAAGGGGCTCTGCGGAGAGAATATTGCACTCATTCAAATGAGAGAGGATGGTGGTTGGACCTGGTTCCATTAGCGAGGAGAGAGAAAAGGGTTAAAGTAGCAGGGCCACGCGTCTCTCCAGGTTGCCAGGGGTTGTCCCGGTTTGTGCCTGTTGCTCTGGTCTTATGATTAATAATGCTCTCTTTAACTCTAGTTAAAGGTGGCACTGAGTTGGCTAAGCGCAAGGGAGCAGCAGTGAAAAAGAAACAGATTTTGTAGAAAAACAGTCTGGTTGTGGCTATATTAATTTCGAGGTCCTGTTTGGGCTTCTGATGGAAAAAGGTGACAATAATAACAATGGCCATCATTTGAGTGCTTACTCTGTGGCAAGCACAGTATTGACTCCTTCACTCTTCGCTGTCACCTTATGAAATGGTACTGCTATCCTCCTTGCATAGGTGATGAGACTGTGCAGAGTGTCATGTGGTCAGGAAGCAGCTGAAAATTCCGGCCTTGCCCTGGGGCAAGGACTCAGAGACAAGGACTGGGGGCCTACCGGCCAAAAAGAGGTGGCCAAGGCCAAGAGGCTCAGTTCCGAGTGGTCATGGCAGGCTGGAGAGTGAAGCAAATGATAGGAACGGAAACAAACGTGGAAACAGCAGAAGAAGAGGAGGTCAGGAGACCCAGAGGGAATGTTCAGCTGGAGTTGGGGAAAACAAAGTAACAGTGTCATGAGAACCCTGCAGGAGAAAAGCTAAGACTCTCACTAAACCTGCGTAGGAGGTGTTTGTTGTGCATTCCAGGTGGCGATGAGTTAAAACCTGAGTGTTTTTATTATACTGTGTGCCTGCTACTGTTTTGAGTACTTGTTTTGCAGACTCTACAAAATGCCATAGCTGTAAAGTTCGCTTTTTCTCTTGTTGTTAGCAGTAATAAGTTACTCTGCTGGAACCACTGGTATTCCAAAATGTAAAATAGGTTAGAAATGATTTTCTCTTTCAGTTCATTTTATATTCTTCCTCCTTGCTCCTTGAGGAACTTGATCCTTTTATGCTGAACCTATCTTTTGATTCAGGAGAGAAATCGAGGATTTCTCAACCTAGGAACTATGGACACTTGGGGCTGAAACATTCTTTTTCTTTTTTTCTTTTATTCGAACATCGTAAGATGTTGAGCAGCCTCCCTGGCCTCCACCCACCAGGTGCCCCTAGCAACCCTCCTCCCACAGCTGCGACAACAAAAAATGTCTCCAGACATTGCCTGATGTCTCCTGGGAGCAAAATCTCCTGTTTGAGAACCACTGTGATAAGCTCATTAATACTAAGGTGTAGTGACTTAATATGTTATTTCTTCAATGAATCTTTCCATTTTGCAAGTGGAACTAAGAAGAAGCCACACAGGCCTGCAGAAATGTCAATTTCTTGATTTTTTCTGCAGCCCAATGAATCTCTACTTTAAGCTTCCTGATGGCAGAAATACAATCCATGTAATGGATAGACTTGGTCACCTTCAGGATTGGATTTGACCAATTCATTTCAGGGTTTCTCCTTGAGTCCTGGGCCATTTGTACAGTGTTGTGACATCAGTCAGGAAGGAGCTGGGCTTCTCGTCAACACCTCCCATACAGCTAGAGGGGAGGCAGCCAGCGTCTACTTCTCTTGTTTCATCTTCACCTCCTTACCTTCCCTCTTTCCAAGCTTGGAGGAGGGAGGGGGAAAGGAAAGGATCTTCAGCTTAAAAGCCAAGAATCTACTGTCTTTGTTCTCTGGTTCTGCGAGGATAACTTCCCCCTAAGACAGTGATGAATCATTGCGAGCTCCCTGGGCTGGAGGAAGGCCCTGGGGCCCAGTGGAGAAATTGACTGGAAAGAGAACACATGGCTTAATATCCTCCTGCCCTCCTCGCTTTGCACTCCTCTGTCTGCAGGTACCACTGCTCTGGGGATACATACAAAGCAGCATTTTCCAGGCAGGGCTCCATAAGCCACATGACACTGCACAGGGGCCCTTCATGGATTTCATTCCACTGGACTTTTGGATGGATAAATACAGGTCATAGGTATGGAACTTTAAAAAATCCATTTCTCATCATCAGTCATCAAAACTACATTAAAATCATATTATAAACCAGTGTCTTTCCACATTTCTACAGACCTGTGGGTTACAATGGGAAACCTGGGAAGGTGTCAATATGAAGATGAATGTTACTAAACGTGTGTGTTTGACCTATAGAGAACAATCATTCCTTTTATACTGGGGACACAGTAAGACACAGTGAAAAATAGCACTGCCTTCCCACACCTATATTTAAGAATAAACAGCATCGAGCATTTATGCAGCACTGAAGAGCCTACCTCATGTGGTCTTATAATTACCAAGATAACTATCTTTCTTTAACCCTCCACACCTCCTACCCTGTCCTTCCTCACAGCGATGAGCTTGCTTCCAATTTCACTGGGAAAATAGAAGCGGTGAGAACAGAGCTCACGCAAGCTCCATCTGCCTGTGCCTGTGTTCTTTGTCTCTCTCCTCGTATCTGGAGGAACTGCCCAGGCTCCCAGCAAGATTAGACCCATCCTCACCAGACCCATCTCTTCTCCTCCTTAAGAATTCCTTCATGCAAATGGCCAGGTGTGGTCGTGGCTCATGCCTGTAATCCCAGCACTTTGGGAGGCCGAGGTGGGTGGATCACTGGAGGTCAGGAGTTCAGGACTAGCCTGGCCAACATGGTGAAACGTTGTCTTTACCAAAAATACAAAAATTAGCTGGGTGTGGTGGCGAGTGCCTGTAATCCCAGCTACTTAGGAGGCTGAGGCAGGAGAATCACTTGAACCTGGGAGGCGGAGGTTGCAGTGAGCTGAGATCGTGCCACTGCACTCCAGCCTGGGCGACAGAGCAAGACTCTGTCTCAAAAAAAAGAGAAAATGTCTCAAGCTGAGCTCCTACTACCCCCCCCCACCCGCTTACCCCACCACCTCAATCCTGCCTCTCTACTTTGTCACTTGAGTGAATTGCAATTCTATCCTGCTGATTGATCAAGCCAAACACCAGTGAGCAATTCTTGACTGTCTCCCATAATCTATTAATACATGAGGTCCATCGGCAATTTCTGTCAGTTTTGCCTTCAAAATGTATCCAGAATCTGAACACTTCTCACTTTCTGCACCGCTGCCATCCTGGTGAGCCCACCATCCTGCCATCGACATTGCCCCCGTCTCATCTCAACACAAGACGTGGGTTTGAAGGGGGTTCAAACTCGCCTTAGACCTGCGGTCCTCACACATTTGGTCTCAGAATACTTTCTTCCCTTAGAAGTGAGTGAGTGAAGACCCCCTGAAAGCTCTTGCCTATGTGGATTACATTTATTGATATTCCTGTATTAGGAATTAAAGCTAATCGCTTCTCGGCCTTTTGGCTAAGATCAAGTATAGACATTAAAGCTGAAGTTTAAAAAATAACTCTTTTTAAATAATAATAAACCTATTGCATGTTAACATAAGTAAAACAAATTTATAAAAAATAACTCAGCTGGGCGCGGTGGCTCAGCACCGTAATCCCAGCACTTTGGGAGGCCAAGGCGGGCGGATCACGAGGTCAGGAGATCGAGACCATCCTGGCTAACACGCTGAAACCCCGTCTTTACTAAAAAAATACAAAAAAATTAGCCGGGCGAGGTGGTGGGTGCCTGTAGTCCCAGCTACTCGGGAGGCTGAGGCAGGAGAATGGCGTGAACCCGGGAGGCAGAACTTGCCGTGAGCCGAGATCCGGCCACTGCACTCCAGCCTGCGTGACAGAGCGAGACTCCATCTCAAAAAAAAAAAAAAAAAAAAAAAAAAAAACTTAACCGGGCATGGTGGTGTGCACCTGTAATCCCAGCTACTCGAGAGGCTGAGACGGGAGAATCGCTTGAACCCAGGAGGTGGAGGTTGCAGTGAGATTGCGCCACTGCACTCCAGCCTGGGTGACAGAGCAAGACTCTGTCTCAAAAAGAAAAACAAAAACAAAAACAAAAACCCTATTTTCCAAAACAAAACAAAACAAAAAAAATTGAGAAAAGTAGCAGTATACATTTTTGGAGAGTACATTTTGTAAATCTCTTTAATGTCTGGCTTAATAAATGAATTCTCCCATTTTCTACTCTCAATCTGTTGCAATATATGTCGTGTAGCCTCTAGAAAACTCAACTGTGTAGTTATGAGAGAATGAGAACAAAAGGGAAAATCATGTCTTATACTACTATGAAAATAATTTTGACTTCATGGGGATCTCTGAAAAAGTGTCAGGGGCTCCCAGGAGTCCCCAGATCATGCTTTGAAAAATGCTGGGGTAGAGCACATCACACCTCTGCTCAAAACCCTGCAAAGGCTTCCAGACCTAGGATGAATAACAGCCAGTGTCCTGACAGTGGGCTCCAAGATCCCGCATGGCCAGTGCCCTCCCTCTGGCCCTGGCACAGTGGCCACCCTGTGGGTCCTCAGACATTCCAGGCATGCTTCTGCCTCAGGACTCTTGCACCTACAAGCGCCCTCAGCCTAGTACACTTTCCTTCTCATATCTGCTTGGCTGGCTCCCTCATCTCATTTCAGGATTTGACTCAGACGTCACCTGTTCGGTGATGTTTACCCGGGCGTCTCTCTAATACTGCAACACTGCCCCTCCCCGACGGCTCCTTTGATGCTCCCCAACTCCCCCACTCACTTTAATTTTGCCTTAGCATCTATCTCCAACTTACTGCTCATTTTACAATTTATTTTTGTTTACTTCTCCTCCACCTCCAATCACATCCCCACTAGACCGTGGGCACTAGAATGGTACAGTACATAGTAGGCGCTGAATAAAATTAGAAGCATGAATGAGCGAATGAATGTCTACATTCTAGCTGAGGAAGTAGAAACTTAGGGAGGGCACAATGTTCCCTGAATCACAAAGCTAGTGGATAATACAGCTGAGCCCTGGAGGTGGGTCTGCTGGCTGCAAAGCCGGGGCTCTTTTAACCACACAGCCAAAAATGCAGGCACATGTGCACATTCGATTGCATGATCGAGTTCAGGCTGACTTGGAGGTCAGGTGTGTTCAAGGTCTAAAGGTTCACCCCTCTTTGGAATGGCCCTGGCGATGGTGGAATATACCATCTTCATTCTACAGGTGAGGACAGTGACCCAGAGATGTAACTGACTTGCCTAGAGTCACAGGATCCAGAGCAGAAATGAGAACCCTGTGGAGTTTCCTAATCCAGCGCTCCAGGGAAATGCGAGGATGTTGGACATGGGTGACTTGATTTAACCAACAGTAGCTTGGTTAGACAATCTGCCTTTGGATTCATTCATAGTTAATTTCCTCACGTTTGCTTGGATTGATGATGCCACAATTCACACTGTCTGGTATGGTTCGGCTACAGAGACATGCAACTGGGCATGTATTTTGTGGCTTGGTGACAAATCAGGATACACATGCAGTGCTGCTGTGAGCCAGGCCAGTTTGCTCAGGGTCAAGGCCTTGGCTGCTGAACTCAGGTGCAAAACGCCTCTGCTTGAGTTGCTTAGAGCTGTGACCACTGCAAGAACTCACGCGCTCCTCGGTGTAGCCATGAGCCGGTGATAACAGTTCCAGCTCTTAAGCTCGGAATGTCTAAGTAACTTGATAAAATTTGGAAGCTAGTGAGAAAACCAAGAGCACAACATGCATCTTTCTGATTCTAAAGTTCCTGCTACTGGCACCTCCTAAAGTAGGTTTAATGTGCCTGACACTCCGAGTTCATAGGAAAAGCAGGAAGAGAGGACTTAACTCACCCCCACGCAGCATCCCTCAGAGGGAGTCATGTTAGACAAGGAGAGGAAGGGAGTAGGCCTTATCTGCTGGCCTTTTCTTATACTTCTCTTCCTGTGTCTTATGTCAGATTTCCTTTAAAATACTCCAGGGGAAAAAAAAGGTGTGTGTGTGTGTGTGTGTGTATGTGTGTGTGTGTGTGGTGTGCTGGGAAAGGGATGTAGATGAAACAAGATTGACAAAGTGTTGATGACTTTGAAGCTAGATAATGGAGCTGTGAAGATTCATTACACTGTTCTCTTTATTTTGTGGATGTTCAGAATTTTCCATAATAAAAAGAAAAAGGGAAAGGAGATGCAGCTAAAAAAATGCTCATCCTCTGTTTGTTTATAATCATGAAATACAGGAAGTATTCAAAGTATCTAACAATAAGGGATAAGTTAAGTAAAAAAAAAAAGGTTGCATCTGATCCATGCATTTAGGTGGCTGTAATAATATAAATGTAATTTGTTGATGCTGAGACTATCCAAATGTACTAGTCACAAATAAACAGTAATATTTAGGAAAAGATTTATATTAAAATTTCATTTTGATTTTAGGTGCATATTTTTATGTATATGCTTGTGTTTGTATATACATTGAAAGAGATCTGGAAATAGTAGCTCTTCCTGTGAGGATTTAACTTTATACCCTTAGGTAATGTATAAATTTTCAGAATAAGAATGAATCACTATTGCAATTAAAATGTTTGACATTTTCTAAAAGCAGGTCAGAAAATGACATGTATAATATCATCACATTTTTGTTTTTTAAAAAAGCAAGGGAAAAGAAGAGCATCAGTCAGATCCTGGACATGGGATGTGGCCCGGAGCACATCAGCTGGGGGAAATTCTGGGAGAAAACCTTGGACCTGTCACGTTTCTGTTTACCCAGAACACAGAGCTGGGGAGGGGGTTTTAGTGCCCAGTGCAGTGCTGGGCTCAGCTAATACTTACTAAATTTAAAAAGCTCTCCACTACTCTGCCCTGGGAATGTGCATTCCCTCAACAGAGGGGAGAATTGAGTTCGTTATTTCCTAGATTGGAAGGCTCTGATGAAAAGAAGATCTCTTTTGAAGAGAGAAAGGCAGCAATGAACAGAACAGCAGGAGGAAGTCAGCTCCTGAGAGTACCGCTGGCATCTGTCTAGTTGACAGCTCTACCAAGTAACGAGGTGCAGCACCTTCCAGGAGAGAGGGAGCTGGGGCTGCTGATGCACTTTTACTCCAAGGAAAGGCCAGAGTATAAAGTAAACAACTGCATTAAAATGCCATAGGCACTCAAGGGGCTTGTAATTGTAGACATAATTGTAGCAGCAGATTCATGGTGTCCAGCTAAATGGAAAATCTGTAATTCAGACCACGAAGTAGGCAGCTGGGTTTGTTGCTTTAGATAACGTAAATCTAAGGTCAGAAATCTTACCCTGAATGTGCTACAGTGTGAAGCTCCCAACCGTATCCTTTTGCCATCAAGTAGAGGATATGCTAATATGTCAATGCAATACTAATGGGACTCCATGGATTCTATTACTCAAGTGTCTCCAATCAATTAGGGGTTTTAACTTAGTCATACCAACATAAATATCCTTTAATACCAATTAAGGCCACTGTTCATCATCATGATGGCTTTATCATGGTGTGTGTTTTGTTTTGGTTTAGGTTTTTTTTTTTTTTTTTTTGCTGCTGAAATTTTAACAGGAGGAAAACAAGACATTCTGGACAGAGTGGAAGATTCCTGGTCCCTTGACCCACACTGGTGTCAAATAATGAAAATCACTCTCACACTGTAGGTGTTCCATCTTCGAGTGCTTCTTGAGCTTGGGGGAGGTGAAAGAATTCAATAGGACAAATATTTTTCAATAACCTGTTTTGAGTGAGGAACTCTGTAGGCCCTAGACTTTATTTGTTACACCAAATACATAAATAAATTGAAAGCCCTCTTTTTCTGACATGGTTTTCAAAGCTAAATAGCATGTTTATCAGTATTGCTCATTGGTATTAAAAATTACAACCCCTGCTTCAGGATTGAATTAAATCTATGACAAGGAGAAAACTCAATTCCAGAATCATGTTCATATCGCTCCTACTATCACAATCTTTCCCTTGTTTCCCGTATAAAAATCTGCAGTAGGGGACTTTTCTGTTCCAACTGCCCTGCCATGACTTGATCCTCCTTGGGATATGTTGTGTGCGATTTCAGGCAGTTCTCAGAATCTCTGACACCTTTATATGAACCCCAGGTTAAAATAAGTATAAGTGAGTACTGTTCATCTGACCATGTATCCATCTATCCATCCATCCATCCATCCATGCCCCATCCATCCTCCCACCCATCCATTCATCCAACTGTCCATCCATCCATCCATCTCTCCATCCTCCCACCCATCCATTCATCCAACTGTCCATCCATCCATCCATCTCTCCATCCTCCCACCCATCCATTCATCCAACTATCCATCCATCCATCCATCCATCCATGCCCCATCCATCCTCCCACCCATCCATTCATCCAACTATCCATCCATCCATCCATCTCTCCATCCTCCCACCCATCCATTCATCCAACTGTCCATCCATCCATCCATCCATCTATTCATCCTCCTATGCATCCTCCCATCCACTCAATTCTTCCATCCATCGATCCACCCACCCATCCATTCTCCCATTTGTTCATCTATCTGTTCATCTATGAAACTCATTTTTACCCATCTTATGAAGTGGAAATTGCCCTGAGACAAGGAAGAACAGTTGGCAAATCACAATTGACATCACATACATATTTAAATATTTATTAAAACTCATATGGAGTTATATACAGTTCAGATGTTATATAATAAATATTCAGATCAATGTGTTCCAAACATTTGTATTGTATACCCAATTGATAAAAAATTGTAATCATCCTCAGTATATAAAAATACATTTGGCTGGGTATGGTGGCTCACACCTGTAATCCCAGCACTTTGGGAGGCCGAGGTGGGCAGATCACGAGGTCAGGAGATGGAGACCATCCTGACTGACATGGTGAAATCCCGTCTCTACTAAAAAAAAAAAAAAAAAAAAAAAAAAAATTAGCTGGGCATGGTGGCGGGCTCCTGTAGCCCCAGCTACTCAGGAGACTGAGGCAAGAGAATGGCGTGAACCCAGGAGGCAGAGCTTGCAGTGAGCCGAGATTGTGCCACTGCACTCCAGCCTGGGCGATAGAGCGAGACTCCATCAAAAAAAAAAAATTCTACATATTTAGATATATACATATTTAAATGCTAATATGGTATACAGATCATAAAGCATACATAAATCACAAATGTTTAAAGGATGACTGTAAACTAAATGGAAAGTCCTAATATTTTCTGCCCTCACCCTAATTGTGTATCTTGGAGGTACACATTTCACCCGAGAGGCCCTGAGTTTGATGTTACTTTCTGTTGCCTGCTTGCATGAGTAGCAAATCCCATATTCTACACTTGAGGAGTTCTAAGACATAAATACTTCTATTTTCTCCAGGACTCTTTGTTGGGAAGTGATATTTCCCTTGTCCTTTCATGTGAGCAGAGGGTGTTTTTTTTGATATGTATGGGATGATCAACCTCTTTGTCCTCGTAAGTTCAGCTTAACAGGAACTGGACACATTGTAGACATTCGGGCAATGCCCCAGCACTGATGGAGCTTGGAGGTTTATCAGGGAGACGAACACACAAACAGATGGTTACAGCAGTGTGCTGAGGGCTGTTTGGGAGTACAGACGAAGGCACTGTAGGTCTTCCATCCCATCCTTCAGCAGGCTGATGGTAGGACTCAGGCCACAGCCTAGACTTGCCATCCAGCTGCCTCTAAGAACTGTGCTTCTTTGTAAACCCCAGTTAAATCACAAATTAGACTTCCATACCAGAACTCCTATGTTGCATTCTTTGGCCATTTTGAGAGGAGAAGCAAGCATATACATACAGAATAAACTATCCATTAAACTACCTTCCTATAATTCTTCTATCAATTCACTTACTTTTCCACCATTATCAATGTTGTCATCAACAGCCCACCTCTCTCCACAGCAGGTAATTACTGCCCTATACCATCATATCAATTAAAAAAATGAGGAACAGGCTGGGCGAGGTGGTTCACACCTGTAATCCCAGCACTTTGGGAGGCCGGAGTGGGGGAATCATCTGAGGTCAGGAGTTTGAGACAAGTCTGGTCAACATGGCCGAAAATCCCATCTCTACTAAAACTACAAAAATTAGCTGGGTGTGGTGGCAGACGGCACCTGTAATCCCAGAGGAGAATCACTTGAGCCAGGAGGCGGAGGTTGCAGGGAGCCGAGATCGCACCACTGCACTCCAGCCTAGGCGACAGAGCGAGACTCCATCTCAAAAAAAAAAAAAAAAAATGAGTAACAGAGACCACCAGCAACTTTTGGTTAAGTGAGGGAGTGCAGGAGAGCTTTGTTACCTCCCACGGAGATAAGAGGGGTGCCCCTCATTTTATTTGCCCTCACCCAACATAGCGCCTGGGACCTAATAGGATTTCTACCAATGTTGGATGAAGGCAACTGGACGTGAGTAGTTCTGGATGCA
This sequence comes from Macaca fascicularis, assembly GCF_037993035.2. Taxonomy (NCBI): domain Eukaryota; kingdom Metazoa; phylum Chordata; class Mammalia; order Primates; family Cercopithecidae; genus Macaca; species Macaca fascicularis. The sequence continues at coordinate 75,774,484 of NC_088392.1, read as the reverse complement.
AGTCAGAAGTGAAAAATTAGGTTGGGGAGACCTAGAGACAGCAATGGAGCTTGGAATACTAAACTGAAGATAAGTGATGATGAGGGTAAGGTTTTGAAGCGAACGTGGGCAATAATGAAAATGATCATCTTATCACCTGCCTCCACTGGGCGTTCACCATACCCAGAGCACCATGCAAATTGCTCTGTCTCGGTAATCTCAATTATCTTCACAGAAGGCTTGGGAATTGTACATTTTCATTTGCTTTATAGATGGAGAAACCAAGGCACAAAAAGGATGAGTAATTTGGACACTAATAGAGAACACAGCACCCTGCTACCCCAGCTCCCAAACCCTGCCCATTACATTAGCGCTCCTATCTGGGATCGATGCAGTCAAGCAGCATCTGTTGAGAAAAGCCAAAGGAAAGAGATGGGGAAGCTACAGGCTGCTGGGTCACTGTGATGATGGGGAAATAGACGATGCCGGGAGGGGAGTGGTTAGAAACAAGAGAGACCAAGAGTCCTTTTCTGCCTGACTGTTTGCTTAAGCAGTCTTTGTGCAGATTCTCCTGCATGTCTGCACATCGCCAGGAAGTCAGGACAACATAAACCGGCAGCAAATTGCCCTCCACGCAGTGTGCATGCAAAGTAAAGCCGCAAATCTGTGCCCATTGCCTTTCCCTAGAAGGCTGCAGCCACAGGACAGCCGGCCATGTTGCTCCTATAAGACATTTTGAATACAAAACAAAATCTGATCATATCTTAATATATTTTGTCCAATTTGACCTTAGCAATGTTCAGTGGTAGAAACATTTGCGGGTGTTGAATGACAGAGCAAACAGTCCATTTAGAGAGCGAGCCAACCAGTCCTTCTCTCGGGAGGTTTGATCTTCCTTCGGTGTTGCTGGAGTGGATCAACACGGAGTTTTACAGCTGCTGATGGATTGATCTGGAAACACTTTTGCATGCAGTTAAACAGCAGGGGTGACTTTTATTTTTGAGAAAATAAAAACAACCTAAATTTTTTTGTTTCATTTTCATAGGCTCGTAGATCTGAAACCCAGCTTCTTTTTGTTGTACGACTTTGCTTTGTGCTTCTAGGGTGTGACACACATGTGAACATTGCAGACAGCTGAGCCCCGCCTTTGGATCTTGGGTGGGTGACAGTGCCTAGTGTGCTCCTAAAAGGTCAAGACCTGAGCCCACCTTTCTCAAGCCTGTGTCTGCAGAGACATCAATGCTCCAGTGCAGCCCCGCTTAGAGAAAGTCTTCGCAGGAACTTTTAAAGAGCCAAGTCATCCATATCATCTGAGATCCTGGGTCCTAGAAGGTTGTTTTTCCCACAATCATCCCCACTACCCATTCCCTGTGGACCTCCGTTCCTTTTATTCACCAGTTTTCCAGGGTGGGGTCATTTTCCTGCAGAACAGATGGGATTTGATGGGACAGAGGAAGCACTGGAAGTTGTCCCCAGAGAGTCAGACCATAAGGCTATAGTGTTGAAAGCAGGGACTATGAAGAAAGACCTGGTTCCAGTCGCAGCTCTGACCTGCATCCATGTGGGACCCTGGGCATGTCATTTAGCCTCTCTGAACCAAAGTGTCTTCATGTGTCAAATGAGGAAAATTGTAATATCTTTCTTGTACTCAGGCCTTTTTTGTTACAAGGGACAGAGAATCCACTCAAAATCGCTTAACCAGAAATGGGGCATTGGCTCCTGTACTACAAGGCAGGGGTGAAGCTGAGGACACATGCACCCCGGGTTTGAATTTCTGTCCCGTCTTCCTCCTCATCATGTTACCTCATTCCCTCCGACTGTGTCATGCACATCACTGGGGCCAAGGCCACAGGGAGCTCCACATCCAGGCAACTGTGGGCCCCCCATGGTCAGGTTTTATTTCAGATTGCAGACTGCTGTCTTTTCACTGCGTGCTCACCTGGTGGAAAGAGTGCCAGAGAGCTCTCTGGAACCCCTTTGATAAGGGCACTCATCCCATTCATGAGGGCTCCAGCCTCGTGCCCTTATTACTTCCTAAAGGCTCCACTTGCTAATACTATCACATGAGAGATAGGATTTCCACATGTGAGTCCGGGAGAGACACAAACATTCAGTCCATAACAGTCCCCTAAAGAATCAAATGAGGTGGGGAACAATATTCTAGATGAGCAAGTGAGGCTGAGGCAGATGCTGGCTAACCAGGCAAGGCCAGGCATGTCCCGGTCCTGAACCGGCACTCTGAACCATTTCTCTGTCACTCAGTATCCTTTTGAAGCCCACGTGGCCTCCAGTGTCCCATGGGCCAGCGTGGAACCACCCTCTGGAGAGGAAGGAGTGACCAGGACCTCTACTCCTCTGTCTCAGGCCTAATACACAACGTTTGGCAGGAGGCAGCTGCAGCCAGCAGCTTCTGGCCCTGCAGTGGAGGTCTCCAGGGAGCCGTGCAGCAGGCCCGCTTGGAGGGTGACAGCAGTATAGTTGAGATAAGAAATAATGCAATTCTCCAGGCAGAGCTGCAGTCTTCCAGCCCATATAAATGATTCCTTTAGTGATTTTGCCAAGGATTATGTGTTATGTGTGCTTGGGGAACCAACACAGCCTGAGAAACCGTCAATATTTCTGGAGAAGGGCGAGTGTAATCAGTCAAGCATTCCAGAAAAAATGTAGTCAATGATTTTAACAGCAAGTGGTTTTGACTATGAAAAGATTCAACTATGGGTTTTTTGTTTTTTTGTTTTTTTCTTTTTCCCCAAGAATCACTCTGAGCAATTTCTTAAAGAATTAAAATGAAATGTTTCTCGGGTAACAAATCACCCAGTCTTACAGCTTGCAACTTTATCACTCTCCAGCTAATGGGTCTGAAGGGAGATTTCGGAAGATTCTCGAGACTGCCGTAGAGACCTTGCTGGCAGGAACGCAGGCAGCTGCTGTGAGGACATTACTGTTTTGGTTACAAGTTAGAAACGAGGAGAGGTCTAATGGCACAGAGGACGGGAGGGAAGGAGCGCTTCAATCAAACCAGCGCAGGGCCTAGGTGCTCTCAGGGGCCAACTCGCTGATTAGGGGCTGTGGGCAGGAGCGGGCATGGCCAGTCCCTTAATGCACACACTCCACTAATATCTCTCTCTGTTACTCATCCAGATCTGGCTTGGTTTCTATAGTGGCTGTCTTATGATGGAGCCATTGGTCATTTTATGAAGAGCCAAAAGTGGATATCCATCCTAGAAGTGACATTTTCTTTGGAAAAGAGAGTATAATGATTTACTACCAGGTTACTGAGTTTTGGAGTCTGGTTTAAATTTGCAGTACTAGGTAAATGTCACTGATGGAGCCTTGCCGGTTTCTGAAAAATATTCACTAATGCCCTTGCCGTGGGAATTACCTTTGATGGGGAGAGAAGAGAAGGGTAAACCAGGCAAAGAACAGAGCCAAAGGATGCCCAATGGGACTGAGGAAGTTACGACAAGCCCGCCATGGTTTGAAAGGAGGGGCAATTGGCTTTGACCTTGACCGAGCTGTCTCAGGCATCCCGGAGAAGGTTGCCCATTGTGAACCCGGCTTGGAGTAAGTTCTGGTTTCCATGGCTTCACAGTGACCTGCGTGTCTCCTGCATCCGTCCTAGGCCTTGTAACACCTGTCATAGGCCACACCAGAGTCAACACCCAGTTCCAAGTTCCTACCCTCTTGTAGCACCCAGATCTTCCCACAATAAGCTTACGGACTCCTGTGTGTGGTTAACCCCCACACCTCCAGCTTCCTAGTTTCTGTAGGCCCCTACTTCTTAGCTAATCTGTCTAGATCCCACAGTTGATTAGAAATCCTCGATTTCACCAAGACACTCCACCCCCTTTTGCCCTGTCTTGCAGAGCCCCAGTCCTAGAGCAACCCCACAATCTGTTTTCCCTTCCGTATCAGTTGACCCTGCACTTGGCTGTGTGTAATAAAAGCTGACATCAGTGGCTTCATTAAATGGTGGTTTTATTTTATTCCCCCATAAAAGAAATCTACAGGGCTAATAGGTACACATAGAATGCCCTCAACAGGCTCCTTCTCTTCATTCAGTCTTTGTTAGCATGTGGCTTTTGTCTCTGTGCTTGTTGCCTCATGGTCACCATATGGCTGCTTCACCTCCAGCACTGCTTCTGCATTCCAGGTAGGAAAGGGGAAGGAAGGGTAAAGGGCAAAGGGCATGTGCCAGCTGAGCATCCCCACAAACAAAATACAAACCAATTCAAAAGAAAATATTTTCTGGAAAGACCAGCTAGGGACTTCTGTTTCCACCTCATTGGCCAGAACTCTGACACAGGCCTTCCCTGGATGCAAGGGAGGCTGAGACACATGGAAGTTTTGGCTGGTCACATCGCCCCTCCAAACAGAAGGAAAGAAAGAGGGAGGGTGGAGCTGGGCTAGGCAGCCAGCCGTTTCTGCTCTCCTCCCTCCCGGTCTGCTGCATGAAAGAGCCACAGCAACGCACGGGCTCCTCACTGTCCTCAGAGGCTGTCCCACATCTCACCACTGCCCTCAAGGCCCCTGCCCAAGCCCATCCACTTCATTGTTCCTCTTTTGACAAGAACATCCAACCACCAGGCAAGGCCCCGCATGTGAACACACTGATTCTTCTTTCCTTATGTCTCAGTGGATGAGTTCTCCTTGCCACCCACTCCGTCCGAGCTTCCATCTGCCCACTCCTCATGGACTTTGTTCCGCTCATGATCAGCTGGCACGCCCATCGCCAGCTTCTTCCGCTCTACCAGCGGTTTTCCCACAGTCTATCAGCAGGATCGTAGAATCTGTATCTTCTTGTGAAGATGACCTGAATTAATAAGGATTGGTGTTACAATGATGATTATTCTAAAAAATAAAGCAAAACAACACAAACAGCCTTTGACCCTTTCTATGTCCATCTGCCTATGGAATCCAGTCATTTGACCATCCCAGAAACACCCAGCTTCGACACGTTCTAAACCAAGGTCATCTTCCTTCTCCAGCTCATTCACTGTTTTGGTGGATGGGACTCAAACTCGAACCCGAGGCCTATCCCAGCTCTTTCCTCTCCCACTCTGTCCTGACCCAGAAGTCATGAAATTGGTTGAGTGAATCTCCTAAAGATTTTGGAGTTTGTTCCTTCCCCTCTGTTCCTATACTCCCAGCCAGGTGGATCCAGCAGCATCTCGTGCGAGCTCCCTGGTGTGGGGCCCGCTCCCCTCAAAGCTCCTCCACATCACTACCTGGGCACAATGTAAAACTCAGACTTGGCCGGGCACGGTGGCTCACGCCTGTAATCCCAGCACTTTCGGAGGCCGAGGCGGGTGGGTCACGAGGTCAGGAGATTGAGACCATCCTGGCAAACACAGTGAAACCTCGTCTCTACTAAAAACAAAAAAAGTAGCTGGATGTGGTGGTGGGTGTCTGTAATCCCAGCTACTTAGGAGGCTGAGGCAGGAGAATTGCTTGAACCTAGGATGCAGAGGTTGCAGTGAGCTGAGATCGTCCCACTGCACTTCAGCCTGGGTGACAGAGTGAGACTCTGTCTCAAAAACAAACAAACAAACAAACTCAGACCTGTTCACTCACCCCACACAGCGGCACGAGGGGCTTGCAGCAGCAGGACTCATGGGTGTTTCTCCCAGAAAGCTTACTTGGATGATAGCTAAGTAAAGTTTAAGCAAGAAGTTTATTTGTAAAACTGCTTACGTTTAAACGGAAAAAAAAAAAAAAAAAAGGCAGAGCTCCCTTCTCCCACGTGGATCTAATGTGCAAAATCTGGTTTGGAACACAATGCCTGGTCTGTTTGGAATGAGTGAGGGGTGCAGCTGGGAGCAGGGCTGTGGTCTCCTCCCTACTCGCCGCCCTTCTCACATGCTGCAGTTAGCACTCTCTCATCTGGACTGAAATCCCGACAATAATAAGCATTGCTTCCCCAGTGGATGTTCAGGGACAGAGCTACACAGTTCAGAACTGGAACTCATGGTATTTGTAAATCCGTGTTAAGCCGGAAATCATCCTTGTAAGGATAAGGAGAAAGCCTGTCTTTAAGTGGGAACTTTTTGTCAAGGAGCTTACGGTTTTCTGATTTCAAGTCACTTTCCTGAAGTCTGTATTAGGTCAGCAAGGGGTGGGGATTATCATTGACATCTGACAGAAGAGGAGACGAGATAACAGAGAGGAAGGTTAGGAGCAACTTGTCCATAGTGGTGGATCAGAAGGATTTGGACCAGATCGGATCCCCACACAATCATCTCTTCACAGCTTACATTTCTTGGGTGAAATACAGCTTGCCATAAATCTGTAAGGGTGAAAAGCAGATTGTGGGTTGGGCGTGCTACCAAATTAAGGTTTCCAGGGTTAGCGCAAGGGAAAATAGGAAGGGAAAACCTGTAATGTAGAAGACAGCTTCTGCCAGCTCTGCAAGCACAGTCTGATGACCCCCTATCTTTCTGCTTGTAATCTTACGGCTTCTGCCAATTTACCTAACAAATCATCTGTACATTCACCCGGAGAAAGCGCATTCTGGTTCTATGGACTTTAGGGAGGAAAGGACATTCTAAGGCAAGGGTTAAGTGCCAGATTCCTCCCAGCAGTCAGCATGAGGCCATGGGCCCAGTTCTGCATACTGTTTTCTCATTCCTGGGGAGGAGAAGAGAGGACAGGTGGCAGATTGTGATCTACAGAGCCCAGGAGCTAGGTGGTATGACAAAACTGGAGGCAAATAGGTGACAAATGAAAGAACTATCCTGGAACCACAGATTTTCCCTATTACGATCTAAAATCCTAAATGTTAAAAGCAGGAGAAAAATAACCTGGAATAAAGGCCCCTTGGGTATGGTCATTGCTTAAATCTTCTGTGTGCATTCCCAAGGGAACCCTCTGTCTCAGCCACACTGAGCCACACTTCGTGAGCCAACCTCTCTCCGGGTTCTACCTCTACTCTGCTAGCCCCACTTCCTGGGATGCTCTTTATTGCCTTCTCTGCATGCTTGACTTTTACTTGCATTGCAAGATTCAGTTTTCCAGAACAGCAAAACCTTCTGTATATCTACTCTCCTATAAAAGAAATAAAAACACTACCAAGAACTGCCAAAATCAATTTTGTTAGTATTTTTAAATTAACTAAAGGTTTGCAACAATCTGAGGAGGGTTTATTCAAGAAAAAGAGCAGAATCTCCTAAGAACAGGTTTGTGGCATCTTTACTTGCCCTAATTCCATGCCCCTCTTGAAAACCAGCAGCCGCTAGAGGAGACAGATCAGTGCTGGAGTTCCCCCAAAGGCCCCATCCCTAGAGAACTGTCACTATTTGACCTGTCTAGCAAGTCACTGAAAAACTCAATTTTTCAAGAGTTGTCTTTATTGTACCTGACTTGGAGTTCCATCTCTGTGAACAGTTCTACCTCTAGGTAATTTGCTGAAAACAATCAGCAACAATTGTTTAATATTGGAGATTCTTGTGGCAATGTTAGCAGTTAGGACTAACAAGATGCTGACAAAAAGTTTAAAAGGATAATTACCCTGATCTGATTACTACACGTTATATACATATCAAAACATCACTATGTACCCCCATGAATATGTATAATTATTTTTCAATTAAAAAATAAAATTTAGGCCAGGTGCACTGGCTCACACCTGTAATCCCCACACTTTGGGAGGCCAAGGCAGGCAGATCATGAGGTCAGGAGATCGAGACCATCCTGGCTAACACAGTGAAACCCCATCTCTACTAAAAATACAAAAAAAAAAAAAAATAGCCAGATGTGGTGGTGGGCACCTGTAGTCCCAGCTACTTGGGAGGCTGAGGCAGGAGAATGGCATGAACCTGGGAGATGGAGCTTGCAGTGAGCTGAGATCGCGCCACTGCACTCCAGCCTGGGTGACACAGCGAGACTCCATCTGAAAAAAATAAAATAAAATAAAAAAATTTAAAAAAATAAAATTTAATTTAAAAATACATCTAAGCCCACATTTTTAAAGATACAAAAAGCAAAAAGCTTAAGGTAAAAACTGGAGAATGGGAGGTCTGTGGTGGGCTTTACACAGTTCAAACATATCCTCAGAACTCTAGAAAGCAATGGGCATGTGTGGGGTTGTATGCCTCTCCAGCAAAGGTAGAAGCCTTAAACTCTGACTTCTTGCTGATCTTGAGACTATGCACAAGCACAATCTCAAGTGAAGGTTAAGTCCACAGCTGTAAACACTGGATCACTGAAGGCATGCCTCACCATGCACACAGAGGCACTCAGAAAAGGCTGTGGGAATATGCTGAATGTGGGAATCATCCAACGAATTATCTGTCCAATCATTAGCTGAAAACTAAGCTAACCTAGCAGAGAATTCAGAGGCCACAAACAAATAAAAACTTTACAGAGTTAGTCTAGAAAGTAACTAGGTGCCAGGGCTTGGTGGGTCATGCCTGTAATTCCAGCACTGTGGAAGGCCGAGGCAGGCAGATCACCTGGTCAGGAGGTCAGGCAGGCAGGTCAGGAGTTTGAGACCAGCCTGGTCAACATGGTGAAACCCTGTCTCTAGTAAAAATACAAAAGTTGACCAGGTGTGGTGGCTCACACCTGTAATCCCAGCACTTTGGGAGGCCAAGGCAGGTGGATCACGAGGTCAAGAGTTTGAGACTAGCCTGGCCAACATGGTGAAACCCTGTCTCTACTAAAAATACAAAAGTTGACCAGGTGTGGTGGCTCACGCCTGTAATCCCAGCACTTTGGGAGGCCAAGGCAGGTGGATCACGAGGTCAGGCGATCAAGACCATCCTGGCTAACATGGTGAAACCCCATCTCTACAAAAAATTAGCCAGGCATGGTGGTGGCCACCTATAGTCCCAGCTACTTGGGAGGCTGAGGCAGGAGAATGGCATGAAGCCAGTGAGCCAAGATCATGCCACTGCACTCCAGCCTGGGCAACAAAGTGAGACTCTGTTTAAAAAAAATAAAAAATACAAAAGTTTGCTGGGCATGGTAGTGCATGCCTGTAATCCCAGCTACTCAGGAAGCTGAGGCAGGAGAATCACTTCAATCCAGAAGGTAGAGGTTGCAGTGAGCCAAGATTTCATCACTGCACTACAGCCTGGACAAAAAGAGTGAGACTCCATCTAAGAAAAATGAAAAAAGAAAGTAACTAGGCAAACGAACAACAATACCTGTAACAACAAAACCTGGAGAAGGGTGAGGAATCTGATATCCACAGTTGCCACATTCTATTATTTTAAATGCCCAGTTTTCAACAACAACAAAATGAAACAGACAAAAATTGGAATGTATGACTCATACACAGGTAGAAAAGCAGTCAATGCCTCTGACCTGGGTAAAGTGGCATCTAGCTGTGGCATTCATCTCATATCAGCCAGGGACAAAGCAATCCCTTGTCTATCTCGGCTTGGCCTTTGGTCTGTGGCCATGGCTGCTTCATGCCTTGGACACATTGGAGGAACACAGTAAATACAAACTTTCCTTGAGGAAGCATAGACAACAGACTTACTAGACAAAGACTTTAAATTAGGTGTTATAGATAGGCTCAAAAACTAAAATAAACTATGCTCAAATAATTAAAGATATGTATGAGAATGATGTTTCACCATATAGACAATATCAATAAAGAGAAGAAAATTATTTAAAAAGAACCAAGTAGAAATCCTGGAGTTGAAAATGAAAATAATCGAACTATGAAAATTTATCATCATATTCAAAGTAGATTTGAGCTGGTAAAAGAAAGAATCAGTGAACTTGAAGACAGGTCAATTGAGATTACCTAGTTTGAAAAATAAAAGGAAAAAAGAATGAAGGAAAATAGTCTTGGATACCTATAGGACATCATCAAGTGTACCAACATAGGTAAAATAGAAGTCACAGAAGGAGAGGAGAGACAAAAGGAGAAGAAAGAATATTTAAAGAAATAAACTGAAAACTACACAAATTTGATTTAAAAAATCAATCTACACATTCAAGAATCTGAGTAAATTCCAGCTGGGCACAGTGGGTCACGCCTGTAATCCCAGCACTTTAAGAGTCTGCAGCAGGAGGATCACTAGAGGTCAGGAGTTCAAGACCAGCCTGGCCAACATGGTGAAACCCCATCTCTACTAAAAATACAAAAATTAGCCAGGTGTGGTGGTGGGTGCTTGTAATTCCAGCTACTTGGGAGGCTAAAGCAGGAGAATTTCTTGAACCTGGGAGACAGAGGTTGCAGTGAGCCAAAATCATGCCATTGCACTCCAGAAACTGGGCAATAGAGCAAGACCCCATTCAAAAAAAAAAAAAAAAAGAAAGAAAAAAAAAAGAAAAATCGTAATGAATTCCAAATAGAATAAATCCAAAGAGATCTACACGTGGACACATTATAATCAAGCTGTCAGAAGCCATAAATAGGACACCAATGCTTATATATCAGCATTCTTCACAATAGCCAAAAGGTGTAAATTTCTCAAATGTCCATTGGCAGATGAATAGACAAACAAAATGTGGTATACCCATACCAGGGAATATTACTTAGCTATGAAAGGAAGAATATTCTGATACATACTACAGCATAAATGAATCTTGAAGATATTTTGCTTATGAAATAAGCCAGGCACAAAAGGACAGATGTTGTATAATTCCACTTATCTGAGGTACCTAAAACAGCCAAATGTATAGAGACAGAGAGTAGAATTCACGTTTCCGGGCATTGGGAAGATGGAAAATTTGGGAGTAATTGTTTAATAGGTGCTGAATTTTAGTTTGGGAGGATAAAAAATGCCTGGAGATGGATTGTGTGTTAGTCCATTTTGCATTACTGTAAAGGAATACCTGAGACTCGGTAATTTATAAAGAAAAGAAGTGTATTTGCCTCACAGGTCTGTAGACTGTAGATGTATGGAACCTACATCTGCTCAGTTTCCAGTGAGGCCTCAGGAAACTTTTACTCATGGCAGAAGGGAAAAGTAGCTGGCATGTCACATGACAAGAAAGGGAGCCAGAGAGAGAAAAAGAAGGTGCCAGTTTCCTTTAAACAACTATCTCTTGCATGAACTAGAGAACTCACTTATTACTATGTGGAGGGCACCAAGTCATTCATGAAGGATCCATCCCCATGACCCAAATACCTCCCACCAGGCCCTACCTCCAACAAGGGAAATTGTATCATTTCAACATGATATTCGGAGAGGACGAATATGCAAATTCCATCAGATGGTAGTGATGACTGAACAACCATGTGAATTTACTTAATATGAAATACATGTGTACTTTATGTGAATGCTACAGAATTGTACACTTAAAATGGCTAAATGATAAATTTTATGTTACGTATATTTTACCAGAAACAAAAACAAAGACAAACAATGAATCTTGAATGCAGCCAGAGAGAAGTTATTCACCACATGAAAGTTTATAAGCGTGACAAATGGGATCTAATTAAACTAAAGAGCTTCTGCACAGCAAAAGAAACTACCATCAGAGTGAACAGGCAACCTACAGAATGGGAGAAAATTTTTGCAATCTACTCATCTGACAAAGTGCTAATATCCAGAACCTACAAAGAACTCAAACAAATTTACAAGAAAAAAAACAAACAACCCCATCAAAAAGTGGGCAAAGGATATGAACAGACATTTCTCAAAAGAAGACATTCATACAGCCAACAGACACATGAAAAAATGCTCATCATCACTGGCCATCAGAGAAATGCAAATCAAAACCACAATGAGATACCATCTCACACCAGTTAGAATGGCAATCATTAAAAAGTCAGGAAACAACAGGTGCTGGAGAGGATGTGGAGAAATAGGAACACTTTTACACTGTTGGTGGGATTGTAAACTAGTTCAACCATTATGGAAAACAGTATGGCGATTCCTCAAGGATCTAGAACTAGATGTACCATATGACCCAGCCATCCCATTACTGGGTATATACCCAAAGGATTATAAATCATGCTGCTATAAAGACACATGCACACGTATGTTTATTGCGGCAGTATTCACAATAGCAAAGACTTGGAATCAACCCAAATGTCCATCAGTGACAGACTGGATTAAGAAAATGTGGCACATATACACCACGGAATACTATGCAGCCATAAAAAAGGATGAGTTTGTGTCCTTTGTAGGGACATGAATGCAGCTGGAAACCATCATTCTTAGCAAACTATCACAAGAACAGAAAACCAAACACCGCATGTCCTCACTCATAGGTGGGAACTGAACAAGGAGATCACTTGGACTCGGGAAGGGAAACATCACACACCGGGGCCTATCATGGGGAGGGGGGAGGAGGGAGGGATTGCATTGGGAGTTATACCTGATGTAAATGACGAGTTGATGGGTGCCGACGAGTTGATGGGTGCAGCACACCAACATGGCACAAGTATACACATGTAACGAACCTGCACGTTATGCACATGTACCCTAGAACTTAAAGTACAATAATAATAATTTAAAAAAAAAGAAAGTTTATAAGTGACTTCTTATAAGAAACCATAGAAACCAAAAAGCAATGGGATTTTATACATAAGTACTGGGGGGAAAAAACTGTCAACTAAAAGTTCCATATTCAGCAAAACTATACTTTTAAACAAATGAGAAATTAAGACATGCTCAAAAAAACACAAATGAGAGAATTTGTTCACTAATAGGTGTGTTCTACACAGAATACTTAAAAGGAATTCTTTTGATTGGAATTGAAGGGCACTAGAGAGAAACTGAAGTCTACCTAAAGAAATAAAAAGCATTGGTAAAGATAAACACATAGGTAATTGTAAAAGACAGTATAAATATAACTTTTGTAACTCTTTTTACTCCTATCTAAAAGATAACTGCATAAAGCCGTAATTTTAAAACTGTGTGAATGTGCTTATAAGGTACAAGGATATAATTTGTTTGACAATAATAATGAGAAGTAAGGAGAAAGATAATGGAGCTATATTGGAGCAAATTTTGGATACTATTGAAATTAAATTGGTGTTAATCTGAGCTAGACAGTAGCAAGTTATAATGTTAACTGCAATCCCCAGAGCAACCACTAAGAAAATAATTCAAAAGCATATAGTAAAAGAAGTAATAAGGGAATAAAAATGCTATACTAGAAAATATCTATTTAAAATTTAAAGAAGCCTGTACTAGAAGAACAAAAAGACATAAGATATATAGAAAACAAATAGCCAAATGGCAGGCATAAATCCTATTTTACAATAATTACATTAAATATAAATGAAATAAGTATTCCAATCAAAAGACAGAGGCTGGCAAAATGGAAATAAAAAACACCTGATACAACTATATGCTGTCTACAAGAGATATGCTTTAGATTAAAATCACAAACTGGTTGGAAGTAAAAGATTAGAAAATATATGCCATAAAACAGTGTCAAAAAGAGAGCTGGAGTGGAGCTAATATCCCTCAAAACATACTTTAAGACAACAAGTTTTACTAGAGAAAAGGGAGGAGGTTTTAAAATAATGAGTCAATTCATCAGGAATATGTAACATTTGTAAACGTGCACATACCTAACAAGGGAGCCCCCAAAATAGATGAAGCAAAAACTGACAGAATGGAAGAGAGAAATAGATGATTCAACATTAATACTCCAAAACTCTAATATTTCGTTTTCAATACTCAGTAGAATGATTAGGGATAAGATCAACAAGGAAATAGAAAACTTGAAAACAGTATAAACCAACTAGCCTAAGCAGACATTTGTGGAACACCCCACCCAACTATAGCAAAATTCACATTTTTGTCAAGTGAAACATGCCCAAGGATAGACAATATGGTAGGCTGTTCAATTAGTCTCAATAAATTTAAAATACTGAAATAATAAAGTATGTTTTCTAATTGCAGTGGAAAGAAATTAGGTCTTTTAATAGAAGGAAATTTAGAAAATGTATGAATATGTGGAAATTAAATAAAATTCTAATAATAATAGGTCAACGAAGAAGTCATAAGGGAAATGAGAAAAATACTTTGAAATGGATGAAAATGAAAACAGCATACCAATGTTTATGGAATGCAGTGAAAACAGTGCTAAGAGGTACATTTATAGCTGTAAAGGACTATATTAAAAAAGAGGAGAGCTTTCGAATCTTTAAGTGAATTCTACCTTAAAAACAAGAAAAAGAAGAGAAAACTAAACCCAAAGCAAGTGGAAACGAGGGAAACATAAAGATTAGAGTGGAGATGAATGAAATTGAGACTAGAAAAACAATAAAATGAAACCAAAAGTTGATTCTTTGGAAAACTTAACAAAATTGACACACTTTTTGCTAGAGTAACAGAAAATGAGAGCGAAGACTCAAATTACTAAAAGCAGGAGTGAAAGAGGGAATGTTACTACCAACTTTACAGAAATAAAAAATGGCTATGAGGAAATACTATGAGCAAGAGTATGCCAATAAATTAAACAACCAACATGAAATGGAAAGGTTCCTCTAAAGACATAATCTACCAAAACTGACCCAAGAAGAAACACATCTGAATATACCTATAACAAGAAAAAAGATTAAATTAGTGATGAAAAATCGTCCATAAAGAAAATACCAGGCCAGATGTCTTCATTGTTGAATTTTATCAAATGTTTAAAGAAGAATGAACACCAATCCTTAACAAACTTATCCAAAAAATAGGAGTGAAGCTTCCCAATTCATGATAGGAGCCCAGTTTTAACCCTGATACTCAGACACATACATTGCAAAGAAAACTGTAGACCAATATACCTTATGAAAACAGATGCAAAAATCCCTAACAAAATACTAGCAAATTTAATATAGCAATATATAAAAAGGATTATGCAACATCAGCAAGTGGGATTTATTCTACTAATGCAGGTTGGTTCAAAATACAAAATTAATCAGTGTAATGCATCATATTAATAGAATAAAAGACAAAAGACACATGATCATCTCAATGGATGTAAAAGCACTTTTCACAACACCCTTTCACATTAAAAACATTAACCAATTGAGAATAAAAGTAAACTTCCTCAACTTGATAAAATGCACAGCTAACATCATAATTATGAAGACTGAATGCTGTCCCCCACCCCAAGATTAGGAACAAGATAGGAATATCCACTTTCACCCCTTCTATTCAACATTGTACATAAGTTCTAGCCAGGGAGAGAAGACAAGAAAGAGAAATAAGCATTAAGATTGGAAAACTATCTCTATTCCCAGATGGCGTGAACTTGTATATTGAAAATCCTAAAGAATCCATGAGAAAATCTATTAGAACCAATAAAATATATTCGGCAAGGCTGCAGGATAAAAACTCAATACACAAAATTTAACTGTATTTCTATATACTAGCAAAAAGCAAATCAAAAGTGAAATTAAGAAATCAATTCCATTTACCATAGCATCAAAAGGAATACATTTAACTAACAAAGTGTAAGAATTGAATACTGAAAACTGTAAGACATAATTTGAAGACATTTAACAATACCAAAATAAATAGAAAGAAATCCCATGTTTATGGATTGCAGGCTTAATATTGATATCAATAATCTCCCCAATGAACTACAAATGTAATCCCAATCAAAATTCCAATTGCCTACTTGAAGAAATAAACAAACTGGTCCTAAAATTCATATTGAAATCCACAGAACCCAGAATAACCAAAACAATCTCAAAAAAGAACAACAAAATTAGAGGACTCATACTTCTCAATTTCAAACTTACTGTAAAGTTACAGTAATTGAGATATGAGATACTGGTACAAAGATAGATAGACATACAGATAATTGCAACACAATTGAGAGCCCAGAAATAAACCCACATATTTATGGTAAATTGATTTTCAAGAAAGCTCAAAAAATGCAAAAGAATTAAGTTGTACTACTATCTGTATCTCACACTATACACAAAAATTAACCTGAAATGCATAACAGACCTAAATGTAAGCCCTAAAACTGTAAAACCCTTAAAAGTAAACATAAGTATTTGTAACCGTGGACTAGTCAATAGTTTCTTAGCTATCACATCAAAAGCATACCCAATAGAAGAAAAAAAAAAATAGATCAATGGAACATCATTAAAATAAAAACTTTTGGCTTCAAATGACACCATCAAGAAAATGAAAAGACAACCCAAAGAATGTGACAAAACATCTGCAAATCATATATCTAATAGGGACTTGTGTATATAAAAAAACCTCTCACACTCAAACATGAAAATACAGATAATTGGCCGGGCATGGTGGCTCACACCTGTAATCCCAGCACTTTGGGAGGCCGAGGCGGGCAGATCACGAGGTCAGGAGATCGAGACCATCCTGGCTAACATGGTGAAACCCCGTCTCTACTAAGAATACAAAAAATTAGCCAGGCGTGGTGGCAGGCGCCTGTAGTCCTAACTACTTGGGAGGCTGAGGCATGCAACCTCACCAACATCAGTTGTTTTTTGACTTTTTAACAGTAGATATTCTGACTGGTGTGGGATGGTATCTCATTATGGTTTTGATTTGCATTTCTCTGATGATTAGTGACGTTGAGTATTTCTTCATGTTTCTTGGCCACTTCTATGTTTTAAGTGTCTACTTATGTCTTTTGGCCTTATTTATTTATTTTTTTTTGAGATGGAGTCTCACTCTGTTGCCCAGGTTGGAGTGCAATGGCGTGATCTCAGCTCACTGCAAGCTCTGCCTCCTGGGTTCATGCCATTCTCCTGCCTCAGCCTCCCAAGTAGCTGGGACTACAGGTGCCCGCCACCACGCCAGGCTAATTTTTTTTTTTTTTTTTTTGTATTTTTTGGTAGAGACGGGATTTCACTGTGTTAGCCAGGATGGTCTCGATCTCCTGACCTCCCAAAGTGCTGGGATTACAGGCGTGAGCCACCATGCCCAGCCATCTTTTGGCCATTTTTAATGGGGTAGTTTTGCTCAGCCTGCTACCAAAACCTGGCAAAGACGCCACAAAAAAAGAAAACTACAGGACAATATCCCTGATGAACATAGACGCAAAAATCCTCAACAAAATACTGGCAAACCAAATCCAGTGGCACATCAAAGAATTATTTCACCATGATGAAGTAGGCTTCATTCCTGGGATCCAAGGTTGGTTCAATATATATGAATCAATAAATGTGATTCACCACATAAACAGAATTTCAAACAAAAACCATATGATTATCTTAATAGACATGGAAAAGTTTTGATAAAATTCAACATCCCTTCATGATAAAAACCCTCAAGAATCTAGGCATCAAAGGAACATACCTCAACATAATAAGATCCACCCATGACAAACACATAGCCAACACTATACTAAATGGGCAAAAACTGGAGCCATTCCTGGTTGCCCACTCTCACCACTCCTATTCAACATAGAACTAGAAGTCCTAGCCAGAGCAACTAGGCAAGAGAAAGAAAGAAAAGGCATTTAAACAGGAAAAGAAGTCAAACTATCTCTTTGCTGACAATATGATTCCATACCTAGAAAACCCTAAAGATACCACCAAAAGACTTTTGGAACTAATAAAATAACACCAGTAGTTTCAGGATACAAAATCAGTGTACAAAAATCAGTAGCATTTCTACCAATAATGTTCAAGTAAACCGCCAAATCAAGAACTCAGTCCCATTTACAATAGCCATAAAAAAATAAAATACCGGCTGGACGTGGTGGCTCACACCTGTAATTCCAGCACTTTGGGAGGCCCAGGTGGGTAGATCATGAGATCAGGAGATTGAGACCATCCTGGCTAATATGGTGAAACCCCGTCTCTACTAAAAACACAAAAAATTAGCCAGGCGTGGTGGCGGGCGCCTGTAGTCCCAGCTACTCGGGAGGCTGAGGCAGGAGAATGGCGGGAACCTGGGAGGCAGAGCTTGCAGTGAGCAGAGATCCCGCCACTGCACTCCAACCTGGGCGACAGAGCAAGACTCTGTCTCAAAAAATAAAATAAAATAAAAAGTAAAAAAATAAAATAAAATACCTAGGAATACATCCAACCAAGGAGGTGGAAGATCTCTACAAGGAGAACTACAAAACGCTGCTGAAAGAAATCACAGATGACACAAACAAAGGAAATACATCCTGTGCTCGTGGATTACAAGAATCAATATTGTGAAAATGACCATACTACCCAAAGCAATCTACAGATTCACCATTATTCCTATCAAACTGTCAACGTCCTTTTTCACAAACTTAGAAACAATGATTCTTTGGACTATTTAATGCTCAGATTGTGTTTGGAATGAGCTGACCAGTGTGGTCACCATCTGGGAGAAGTCAGGAAGCCCTCACATCCTCTATGAGCAGAGGTGGGTTTCTCTGTGAAGGAAGTCTGATGATAATGCCCACTCAGGTTGTCTAGCTCCTCCCCACTCCCACAGCAGACTCGGGGTTCTGGGGCCATGGGCTTGGGTAGGGATTTGGGGTCTGGGCTGACGGAAGGAGCAGGGTGAGCAGTGGCCAGACGAGCACTAGGGCGTGGGATGGAGATGCCAGATGAGAGCGGAGGATTTGAGCAGAGGGCAGGAAGCAAAACTTGCAGAGACTTCCTGAGCAGCTGAGTGTCAGCTGGGGGGCCTAAAATATCCACTGGGTTCCTGGGGACAGGGGAGACACAGTCACAGGTTCTGAGCTGGCTGAATTATGGGTGTCTTAAGGGCAGCCAGAGCCCTCATGGGTGAGAAGGCATCCTTGAGAAGTGGCCTCCTACACCTGTAAGAATATGGGTAGAGAGGAAAGGAAATAGCATTTTGTTGGTGCTGGAGGCCACAGGGCGATAGGTGGGAAGCAATAGAGGCAAGAGATGTAGATATGAGCATGATTGCAATTCCCTGGGGGAGGAACCTTCAGAACGATAATGAAGGATGACATGAGGATGCTCATCATGTGCCTGGCATGGTGTTAGGCATGATTCAAGGATTCCTCATTTAATTCCCGTAACAACGCTATAGGACAGGTGCAATTATGACATCATTGGAGATGAGAAAACTGAAGCTGAGGAAGTAGAAGTTAGTTACCCTGGTTCTCTCAACTAGTAGGTGCAGAACTAGGATGTACAGACCAAGTGCTACCCAGAGAGAAGACTCTGCTGAGTGCCTGCAACCAAGAGGTCTTGGAAGCTCTCCTTCACCCTGGCTGAAGAGTAACAGGAGGAAGATACACTGGAAACAATGGCAGCACCGGGCATATCTCTGGGTCCTTGCTCGATTAGACTTTTCAGTCTCTGTATTGTACTTGCCAGCTGCAAGCTCTGGATTTGGGAGGAGCTGAGAAGGAGACAGGCTGGAGAGGGAGGGGCAGCAAATCCAGGTATTGTTTCACTGGGATTAAGGACAGAGAATAATAGCCCGTAAGTCTGTTTTGAACACTCAAAGTGCTTGCCCAGCCTGAAAGGCTGAGCTTTGAAATCTAAAACAAGTCGAATCGAATGTCTTTGAGAGCCAAAATGGAGAAAACTAATCAGCTTAGAATATAATATATACCAAGGCACCTGCAGCCTCGAAGAAAGGAAAAAAATCCAGGGATACATTAGACCTGAAATCTCCCATGATTCTGATAGATGTGTATTTTCGAAAAGGAATTCTTTGTGTGTGTGTTTTGCTGGGAGAAACTGGGCTGTTCAAAGCTGTTTTGGGTGATGTGGGTTGGGGGGTTGCATTTTCCCCGTGCTCTCGTGTGCATTCCCCCAAAGCCACCATGGACATTGTGTCAGGGGCTGGGGCAGATCTGTGGTGCCTAAGGGATTTCTTTATAATCTTTCCAAAAGCATGTATCGGTGTTCATGTTATCAAACTAAAAGCATGTAATCCGTTCTATACTGATATTTATATTAAAGGCCTCACAATATGAAGACTAATGTGGATGGGATATGTAATTTGATGATTAAATGATATGGATTTCACAGTGGGGAATGTATTTTCAGATTCTAATTAGAGCCAGACTGAGCCCTGTGGATTCTTGTTAACTCACATGGATTATCTTGTACATTACAATTTTTTTTTTTTGAGATGGAGTTTCGCTCTTGTTTCTCAGGCTGGAGTGCAATGATGCAATCTCAGCTCACTGCAACCCCCGTCTCCTGGGTTCAAGCAATTCTTCTGCCTCAGCCACCAGAGTAGCTGGGATTACAGGCACCCGCCACCACGCCCAGCTAATTTTTGGTATTTTTAGTAGAGACGGAGTTTCACCATGTTGGGCAGACTGGTCTTGAACTCCTGACTTCAGATGATCCGCCTGTCTTGGCCTCCCAAAGTGCTGGGATTATAGGCTTGAGCCACAGCACCCAGCCAGTACATTATAATATTAATAAAACTCTTTTTCCTGTGTTATTTCCGGAGAAGCCAGGGAACCTAAGTGGGTGACTGGATTGAATGACTTTCCCCTGGGAGTTCCCAGTCTCTGGGGCCCCAGGACAGGTCTGTGGCTGATGCACACAGCATGGGAACCCTCACCAAAAGTCACCAAAGATCACAGGATTCTAGGGAAAGGACTCAGGCTTCCGATGGTGGCCGAAGAGATGTCCTTGAGTCCCTTTACCACCCCACGATCCCAGGAATCTATTTTCTTGAGGAGGTTACTCGGTGCACAGGCAAGGGAGAGACAGGACTCGCTATTTCTGCCAAAAGAGAGGATCCTTTCTCGGTGCTAAAAATGTGCAGTGATCAGAATTGCTGTTGACTTAGGTCATCTTCATCCCAGTGACAGGGCGGCCACAGTACACTTTTTTTCAAGGTATTAGATCAAATACCCTTGTGGCAAAACAAACCAGGATCTCAGCTAATCGAGCATGCAGATGTCACCAATCCATCAGAGTCGTTAGTACGCACTAGCTCAGGACCTCCGAGGCTCTCGCCTACTTAGACGGGAGAAGTGTCTGAGAATCAGCAAAGGACCTCTTCCCATCCAGGTCACCTACAGGCAGTGCCCCAAGTCCTGAGGAGGGGGCCACTCACATTCCACTGAAGAAAGAAGCTCCAGCACAAAGCATCCAGGATGGAACCAGAAACTGGAAAGCTGACAGCTCCACCCCACGTAATCCAACCTCCCCACCTCTCCCTGACCCCATCCTGCGGTGTAAATAAATAATTGAGAAAACACATTTTCTCCTGAAGTTTGTTTAATTTCCTATTTCTAGAGACCGGGAGAGCACATGCATTGTTCTTCTCTGCTGAAGACAGTTTTCATATAAATAAGGGATTCACTGTGACTCCTTTCACTGACGTTAAAATTCCATTTAAAAGTAAATTGAGTTCCTGAAATATATGTATTGGCAGCAGGGGCTACCACAGCTGGTATTACATTTTACATTTAACATAGTGCTGTTTGCTTTGACAGATTCCAGACTTTTTCCTACATAAATCAATAGAGTGTTGTTTGAAGAGCTCAGATCTATCTTTCATTCTTCCCCCTACTCCAACCCTGTATTCTGAAACCCATAAAGAAGTAACTTTCTAGCAGGTGTCATTTGGTTGGAGAGTATTATTTACAGCATTGGACTGACTGCAACACCCTCTGTAACTGTAAACTCACACAGGAAATGCCAGGAGGAAGAGCCACGATTTTGCTTCTGAAAGGAAGCGTTCTAATGCATTTTTTAATGGTATGTCCATACATTTCATATGTATGGACAAGCATGTACGTGTGTGCACATATATGTAAGTATGTGTGGGGGTGTATGTATGCTCATATATGTGCATGTGTAAGCACATGTGTGTGCACGTGGGTGTGCAAAAGTGTATGTGTCCATGTGCATGTATGTGAGTGCATGTATACGCATTTTGGTGTGTGTAATCATATGTGATTTTTTTCATGACTCCTGTGACCTGACCATAGTGGACATAAGTATTCCAGTGAGCAGCCAGCTGAGGCAAGAGCCATCAGGATCAGGCTTAAGGGTCTAGAGGAGGCAGGGGATGAACACTGGTGGGAATATAGAGGGTTCCCAGATGGTGTGACTTCTGCCTTTCAGGAAAAGAAGCCATGCCCCCACCTTCTCTCACCCTCAAGAAGCGGAGTACTGACCGGATAATCACATTCTAGGTGGGAGAGTTGGCCTCATTTTCCAGAGGATGGAGCTTGGAGCTCTACGTAAGCTCGTGCTGAGAAATGGGAGTCTCTCACTGGCCACATTATTTTTAATGTAACGGGAAGGTGAATCTTTGACTAGAATTTTTTTTTTTTTTTTTTTTTTTTTGAGACAGAGTCTTGCTCTGTAGCCCAGGCTGGAGTGCCGTGGTGCAATCTCGGCTCACTGCAAGCTCTGCCTCCCGGGTTCACCCCATTCTCCTGCCTCAGCCTCCTGAGTAGCTGGGACTACAGGCGCCCGCCACCATGCCCGGCTAATTTTTTTGTATTTTTAGTAGAGACGGGGTTTGGTTTCACCTTGTTAGCCAGGATGGTCTCGATCTCCTGACCTTGTGATCTGCCCGCCTTGGCCTCCCAAAGTGCTGGGATTACAGGCTTGAGCCACTGCGCCTGGCCGACTAGAATCTTTTTCTTAAGACTAAGGACCCATAATTTTTTGCCCCAATGGAATGACGTGACTTGCAGCCTTATGTTCTGCAACTGGCTGATACATTTAAAACAATGGGTAAGTAATGAGCCCGCTAGGACCTTTGACTATTTGACATTTTAGATGAAGCCAGAGTTGCCAGGTCATGATGGTGCTCCCTGACGGCTGCAAGTGAAAGCAAGGGTGGGAAGGAAAAAGAGCAGATATTTCCAGCTAGGAGCTGACCCAGGTGTTCATGTCTGCATAGCCCAGAGAATGAAGCAAGTACAGAGCTGTTGCAGTAATTCTGATATTTCAGGAGATCTTCATTGTTCTCCTCCCCAGCTTGGCTTTGAAGAGAACATTTTTTCTTTTTTCTTTTTTTTTTTTAGACGGAGTCTCCCTCTGTCGCCCAGGCTGGAGTGCAGTGGCGCCATCTCAGCTCACTGCAAGCTCCACCTCCCGGGTTCACGCCATTCTCCTGCCTCAGCCTCCCAAGTAGCTGGGATTACAGGCGCCCGCCACCACGACTGGCTAATTTTTTGTATTTTTTAGTAGAAACGGGGTTTCACCGTGTTAGCCAGGATGGTCTCGATCTCCTGACCTTGTGATCCGCCTGCCTCGGCCTCCCAAAGTGCTGGGATTACAGGCATGAGCCACCACACCTGGCCTTTTTTGTTTGTTTGTTTTAATCTGAAACCTTCTGATTATAAAAATTCACAGAATATATTATCGCTTTCTGTAACTTAATTTTTGTGTTAACTTGACTGGGCTAAGGGATGCTGAGATAGCTGGTAACACATTGTTTCAGGGTGTGTCCGTGAGGGCGTTTCTGGAAGAGATGAGCGTTTGAATCAGTGGACTGAGTAAAGCAGATCCGCCCTCACCAGTGTGGATGAACCTCATCCAATCCATACAGGGCCCAGATCGAATAAAAAGATGAAGGGCGCTTTGTGCTCTCTCATCTTGAGCAGAGTCAGCCCTCTTCTCCTGTCCTCAGACTTTGGAGCTCCTGATTCTCAGGGCCTTCAGACTCTGGGACTTACACTAGCGCCTGACCCCAAGCCCCATTCTCAGGCCTTTGGCCCGACTGAATCGCACCATCAGCCTTCCTGGCTCACCGGCTTGCCGGTGACCTATAGTCACTTCTCATATTCTCATATTGGGACTTCTCAACCTTCATAATCATGTGAGCAAATTTCCACAATAAATCTCCTTTTATCTATCTATCTATCTGTCTGTCTATCTATCTATCTATCTATCTATCTATCTATCTATCTATCTATCCATCCATCTATCTATCATCTATCTACCTATCTACCTACCTATCCAACCATCCGTCCATCCATCTATCATTCTGGTTCTGTTTTTCAGAGAACACTAACACACTTTCCTTGGCTCTGTTGTCTAGATTTTCACATACTTTATTCTTTTCAATAAATGATATTCATTAAAAAGAGAATCATATGTGATCTAAGTTAGAGAAAAGAAAAACAGCTCTGAGTAGTCTGAGCTCTGTGACGTTTGCAGGCCCAGAGAGAAATGAGCAAGGTGCTTCAGTCATGCCCCGTACACCCATGTCCAGCGGTATTGTTTAAAGTCATTTTGTTCCCAACTAGCTGTCTAGCCCATTATCTTCGTGTTTCTGGAATTTGTGATACAAAGAAAAATGTAGAGCCAATCAATAGCTTGTGCTACTTTAGTGAAATTCCTGGAAAACAACTCAATAATTTCCTCTTCTTCTCCTTTGAAAATCCACTGGTAACTACCACTAATCAGAGTGTATATCCAGGGCAACTTGAATCTAGGTTCCAGGGTTGTAATTCTCAGGTTTGGCCCATATAAACTCTCTACTTACATTAATTTTGCCTCACTTTCTTTGTTTTAGATTGACAAATTGTATTCCTTGCCAGTCGATGTATTCTAATTTCGGGGTCAGAAATGAGAGTCACTCCTGTGACTCCCTAGGAAGGAGGAGTTGTCTCTGTCCCCTTGACTCCACCATCACTGCCCACATTGGCCCACATGCTGGAGCACCAGAAAAAGCCACATTTTCACGTGGGTTGAGCTTGGAGCTACACATACGTTTTTCCTAGGAAATGAGAACTCTCTGGTCTAGTTCTTATGTATTCTGGAATATATATATTTGGTCTTTCTTGATGGAGCAGAATAATCTGAAATTTAGTTTCTTGCAGGGAGAGAAAAGCAGCTACTCAGATCCCAGGCCTGGACAAATGAATGTCGGTCAGATCCAGCCCCAGCCCCGCGTAGTGGAGTTGTGCTTTGGGATTTGGGATAAAGCCTTAGGCAATTCAAACATTCCTTAGACTTTGATTTTGCTAATAAATGTCCCTCAGAGACATAGAAGGGGGCTGTGATCAAGGGTTTAGTATGAACACTCCTGACTCCTTGATCAAACTCTCTCAAAATACTTTCTGGTACTTTCTATCTCATTATCTAAGAGCTCTACCAACAGGTTCCATGAAGAAATAGATCGTGGGAGGGAGGTGGGAAGAGAATTTAATCCATCAGGATGCATGGCTAAAAAATTGAATTACAGGAATCTCACTTAAATTCACCAGCCAAAGAGAAGTAATTGGTTGAGACAGAGGAAACGCATCCCATCTACTATTCACTGTCCCTTGGACTGTCTAGCTGAATTCTCTACAAAGATGAGATAGGAGTGGTGAGACAACTGGCTGGCTCTACGGAGGTGTCCGATGAATTGTTACCAGCATGCTTTGCTCTTCCTCCTGCTAGGTATGCTCTAAAATGAGACCTCCAAAGTGCAGAGCATAGAGCACCCATCACTAGTATCCAAATCCTCCTCATTCCTCAAGATCCAGGTCAATTTCAAAACCTCCCCTGTGTGCCAGGCCATAGTTATCCTTCCAGCGCCACTCAGACCGTGATGTGACTGCTCGTGCTGTTTCTTAAGTGCTTATTTTCATCCGATAGGCTTCCTCTTCTCAACTAACTTATAAACATCTTAAGTGTCACTACCGTATTTTATATTGCTCTGTTCCTTACACAGAGTTTAGCACAGTGCCTTGAATATAACATGGGCTTATATACCATTAATGGATTTTTAAAGGAAGAGTCTAAAAAGCCTGGGATTGAAAATATCTGCTTGGATTTTTGGTTTAAAAAAAAGGAAAACCAACTGCTCAAATCTTCATCTGCAAGGCTAGTCCTGAATTGCAGTGAGGGTTTCCTTTGAAGTGTTCCTGGCACATTATCACTCCCACCTACTTATCTCAAACTTCAGTAAATTAGTAGAAAATTATCTGTTTTTTGGATAGAAAGTCCATCAATTCAAAATACATGGTTTTTTTTCTTTCATTTTTAACCCTAAAATTGGGATGCATTTTCAACTGATGGCCCTTATAACTGGCAGCACAGTTTCCCCATCTTAATGTTATATCAAATAATGGTGCATCTTATAATCAATGGTGACTTAAAGCTGATGAATATGGTGTGTTTACATCTATCATTTATCATAGGCTTATCTAGAAATTAATCTATGCAGTGGCCTTTGCATGATCAATGAATGTGGAAGGTGTCCATAACTTTTATAAAAATGGGACAGTCCTGGCCGGGTGCAGTGGCCCACGCTTGTAATCCCAGCACTTTGGGAGGCTGAGGCGGGCGGATCTCCTGAGGTTGGGAGTTTGAGACCAGCCTGATCAATACGGAGAAACCCTGTCTCTACTAAAAATACAAAATTAGCCAGGTGTGGTGGCTCATGCCTGTAATCCCAGCTACTTGGGAGGCTGAGGAAGGAGAATTGCTTGAACCCAGGAGGCGGAGTTTGTGGTGAGCCAAGATCGCACCACTGCACTCCAGCCTGGGCAACAAGAGTGAAACTCCGTCTCAAAAAAAGAAAAGAAAAGAAAAAAAAGGGACAGTCCTTTATGCCATTCCTTCCTCCTGGTGCTACTGCCATGCATGTTCTTAGGTGTCCCCTGAGAGGTTGTAGGACATCGGTGAACTCAAAAGTGGAGAAAGAGAAATTGTATAAATGGAAGGAACGGTGAGGAAGGCATTCAGAGGGAGATGTCCAGGCACAGTTGAATCCAGGCATAGCTGGTTTGCTTGTCATTTCTACTTCCATTTTACCCTCCCTTTATTATTTCTTTGTGTTTATGCTGCCTGAAATTTCACCAACCTGTGATTTATTGAAACTTTGGGATTGAAATAATGATCTGCTTTAAAAACACAAATATCAGAGTTAGTGACTGCTCAACCTTAATGTGTCTTACTCTATTCTTCTTACGTCAACTGAAATCAGCAACATCAATGGGGTAGTACTGTGGTTTGGGATCTAGCTTGTTTGACCAAATTTGATCCCCAGTGTTGGGAGGTGGGGCCTCTTGGGGGGTGTTTGGCGTGAATCCCTTGTGAATGACTTAATGCTGTCCTCATGGTAGTGAGTTCTTAACCTTGAGAGACTGGATTAGTTCTCAGAGAAACAGATAATTTCCTGTGAGAGTGGGTTGCTATAAAGCCTAGGTGCCCCTCAGTTTTTCCCATCTTTGCATGTGTCTGCTTCTCCTTTTATCTTCTCCGCCACGTTGTGACACAGCATAAAAGTTCTCGCAAAAAGTCAGGGCTGTAGCCTTGAATTTTTCAGCCTGCAGAACCAAGAGCTAAATAAACCTCTTTCTGTTATAAATTACCCAGTCTCAGGTATTCTTTTATAGCAACGCAAAATGGACTAAGACAGGGAGAGTGGAAGAGAGGAACAGATGGCATGAAATACTCTGAGGAATTGGATGGGTTATTTGGGACTAAGTCTTCAAAATAGGAGTTTTGATGTGGACCACTTTGGCCTCAGGAAAAGCGTGGATGTGCTGCAAAGAGGAAGGATGGGGAAATTGGGGTTTTCAAGCTGGCCTTAAGCAAGAAAAAGGAGAGAAAACGCATTTCCCTCTTGCTTCTTTCTCTAGCACAGGTATGGCAAATGAGATTGCTGCATTGGCTGTCCAGCATTTATCCGCTCTTGCTTTTTTCTTTTTCATTCAGGCATTGACCATTTCCCCCATAGTCCAGGAGTTTCAGGGAGAGTGTATGCCTATACATTTCCTGATTGGCTTAAGTCAATGAGCACGTCCCATCCCAGATAAAGTGTTTAAAAATGGACATATGACCCAATGTGGGGACAATGAGATTGGTATGTCTGAGAAAGAATCTCCTCTCTGCTTCTGAGAAACCCAGTGGAAGGAAAATTTGCTTTGGACAGTATAGGGTAAGACTGTGATGTCCTATCCTATTTGAGGTGACATGAATTTTTGCAGGTTGATCTGGAAGCCTAACCAATGTGTATATCTATTTTTTTTTTTTTTTTTTTTTTTGAGTCTCGCTCTGTTGCCCATGCTGGAGTGCAGTGGTGCAATGGTGTGATCATGGCTCACTGCAACCTCTGCCTTCCGGGTTCAAGCGATTACCCTGCCTCAGCCTCCCGAGTAGCTGGGATTACAGGCACCTGTCACCACACCTGGCTAATTTTTTGGATTTTTAGTAGAGTCTGGGTTTCACCATATTAGCCAGTATGATCTCGATCTCCTGACCTTGTGATCCGTCCGCCCTCGGCCTCCCAAAGTGCTGGGATTATGGGTGTGAGCCACCGCGCCCGGTCATGTATATCATTTTTACAGTAGAAAATTTTCCTCTTGGGAAAAACAGTTGACTTCAAACAAACTTTTGGAAACCAACCTGTTCATCAGTTGGAAAGTAACAGTGGTAATTTTTGAGCAATAAGAGTCATTGTTATGTACCAAAGAAGTGAAGAATATTTTTTAAAATATTTCAAAAATTTAAAATGACATTGTGTCCTGAAGTGATATATTAGAATTGAAGGGAATATGACACTCTGATTTAAAAATGCAAGAAAGTGAAGTAATTTATGAAGTGCTGGCAGCTAGCTTCACATCCCCTCTCACTGCGTGGGCTTAAAATTACTTCGGAGGCTTTGGTGAGAAGCTTTAGCGCATTGTGTTATGAAAGTACCAGGTTCGGGCTCCAACAGCACGAAGCAAGCGCTGGCCCAGCTCTTGGGAAGAGATCTGCACAGCCTGGTCTTAACATATATAGAGATTAGGTCTTTTTCAGTCCAATCTGGTCCCAGGAAGGGACCCTAGAACCTCTGAAGGTTGAGATCCATTTGGATCCAGAATGATCTGAAGGGTCTGCTTTAGCATGGGTAATCTTCACACTCACATCATAAAGTGATAAAATAATAATAATAGCCAATGGTTTTAGGGTTCTTCCCAGTTTGTAAAGTGCTTTTACAGGCATTCTCTCATTTGTGCTCAGGATAAGCAGGGTCCCTGTTCCAGAGAGCAGCAAGCAGGTCATGGAAGCTCACATGTGGTACTAAGGATCTCACAGCAGAAAAGGGATCTAACGGGCTTTCCTGACTCACAAACATAAAACTCCATCTTATAAACGAATCCAGATACTTCCACCATATCTTGCCTTGTGCTTTACCAAAACAATTGGGACCACCATGTCGAGTTCCCTTATTTTCCATCTTCTACATTTTGACGTATCCTCACAATCATCTGTACTCTGTCTGTTTTCTCTTGTCTTAACTGAAAGGAAAGATCACCCCCCACTCCCACCTAAAGCTAATAAGTTTGCCTGTGTTCATCCCTCCTGTATCCTTCCTTAGGTCATCTTTTTGTCTTGTCTCCTGCCTCCTTCCTCTTTGTCTACAATGTGTTGACCTCTGCCCTATACTAACAAACAAAGCTTTTATTTGTGGCTATTAGCCTTACCCTTTTGCTTCCTTCCTTTCCTTTCCTTGCTGTTTAGAAAAAAGCAATCTCTACATGCAGCCTCACCGAGCATCCTTCTCCCTTCCCCATACATCCAGTCTCTCCCCAAGAGTTGTCAGCCCACTTTTCTTGCTTTAGATTGATTTCTTCTTCATGCCCCAGAAAACCATCCTAATTCAAGCCTTTATTACCTCTGTTAAGGGCTGAATTGTGTCTCCCCCAAATTCATATGTTGAAATCCTAACCCCAGTATTTCAGAATGTGACTATATTTGGAGACAGGTCTTTAAAGAGATAATTAAGGTAAAATGAGGTCATACAGGCTGGCACCCAACTGACATAACTGATGTCCTTATAAAAAGAGGAGATTTGGACACAGACATGCACAGAGGGAAGACCATGTGAGGACACAGTAAGAAGGCGGCTGTCTGCAAACCAAGGAGAGAGACCTCAGAAGACACCGATCTTGCCAATGCCTTCATCTCAGACTTCCAGCCTCCAAAACTGTGCAATAGTAAATTTCTGTTGTTTAAGCCACTCAGTCTGTGGTACTTTGTTAGGGCAGCCCTAGCCCTCGAATACATCTAATTAGCTGACTAGCCATTTGCTATGCTCCCAGTTCCTTCCCTTCCAATGACAATGTCCTTCTGCATGACCAAGACAAGAATAATTTTCCCAAGTTACCATGTTAACCATGTGATTCCCTTTCTCAAAAAGTTTCAATGGTACCTTTCTTACCTACATGAGTTTGAAGTGCTACATCCTGACATTTAACGTGCCCACAATTTTGCTACCATTGTCCTTTCCAGAATCAGATTCCTTAACTTCCTACCTGAACTTTCTGCTTCCTTCTTTTTTTTGAGATAGAGTCTCACTCTGTCACCCAGGTTGGAGTGCAGTGGCGCAATCTCGGCTCACTGCAAGCTCTGCTTCCCAGGTTCACGCCATTCTCCTTCGTCAGCCTCCCGAGTAGCTGGGATTACAGGGGCCCACCAACACGCCTGGCTAATTTTTTGTATTTTTAGTAGAGACAGGGTTTCATCGAGTTAACCAGGATGGTCTCGATCTCCTGACCTCGTGATCTGCCTGCCTCGGCCTCCCAAAGTGCTGGGATTACAGGCGTGAGCCACCGCGCCAAGCAACTTTCTGCTTCTATCATATTCATCTCTGCTTCTTCTGTGCACATCCTGTCCCCGCCACCCCTCCACATCCCCATGGATGGAATCCTGTCCACATTTCAAGGCCAAGACCAAGTGACACCTCCAAAAAGCCTTGCCACAATTTATTTTTCTTCTAAATTACACATGACAATAATATGTATTTCACTCACAGTACATATAATCCACTTTGCCTAATTTTATTGTTATGAACACTCTGGGAATAATTCATCAACTAGACTGTAATCACCTGGAGTACATAAATGAATATTTTATACTTTTTTTCTTTTTGTATTCTCTCTACTTCTTGCTAGAATGTTTTATACATTGCAAGGGATCAGTAACTATTGGTAACAAATTAATAAAACCACAGTACAGGTTAAAATGAGTATCTATTATTCCCTCCTTCCAAGACAACACAAATGACATTCTGAAAGATATTGAAATGTGAGATCCAGCTCTATATTCTACAATGGTTCTTATTTATTTTTATCTACCCGTTGTCTTGGCTTTTTATTTATCTATCTCCTGTGCCTTACCTATGGATTGTTTGGGTTTGTATTGGTTGTGAAGAAGTGTTAAAATACTGCTCCACTCTGCTTGGGTTCTCACTTAATTACTTTTGTAATATATTCATTGCATTATTTGCAGTAAGCAGTTCCTGTATAACTTCCATGACACAGTGTACTCGTATCATGAAGATTAGAAAAATGGATAGTAAACTATTTTTATCATATGAGTTATTAAGGGAAGCATACCATTGCTTTGTAACTTTTTATTCAGAAAGACTTTACTTTTGTTCACTGTATTGCTGCATAATTCCCCTGCTCCCTACCCCAATGACACTCCAGAATAGCTATAGCTTTGGCAGTGCTTGCTGGATAGACAAATATATCACAGCAATTGGAAAAGTATCACTGGAGGGACAGTTCCAGGTTTGAAAATAGGGCAATTAGCTCTCAGCATGAAAAGGTGTGTCAGATGCTCCTGAAACTGGATGGCAGATAATGCTGGGCCAGGCATAACACCAAGGGCCGACGGTGGCCACGCAGAGTTCCTCCTGGCTTGTTTCTGCCAAAGAGGATCATTTCTGAACTGAATTCCACCGCTCACCCCAGGAGAAATTGCCGGTAGGTAGCTGTGCAGACCTGTGTGTATATATGGGGTCAAACATTCATGATCTCTCATTGTTTTCTTTATTATTATGAGGAATTCTGCTGCACAAATCATATGTTACTCCTCAGAACAGACCATCACGATAAACAGTTGGTACCTGCATCAGTAACAGTCCCTTCCTTTGGAGGAGTGCTTTGCCCCAGCTCCTGTTGATTTTCCCCAGCTCCGTTGATTCTGGGTTTGTGGTGGGGATTCCAATCACATTCCTGAACACCCGACTAACCGCCCTGGAAAATCCTAACACCAGCCTCACACCTGATGACAGCTCAAAGTAGGGAAATGTCACCCAAGCTGAGCCACTGAGAGACCATCCCTGGGAATTCTCTACACCAAAGCAAGAGTGAGCGGCTCTTTCCTCTGGGATTGCTACTCCTGACAGGACAGAAGCCTGGTTTTAGCAGTACCCCATGACAAAGAGATCTAATCTGTTTGGATTAGAGTGGAGGAAAGAAGCCAATTTACAAAGATAAGCAGATAGGCTGGGAGAGAGAGAGAGAACGGTGACATTATTTGCATCACTGTACCCACCTTTCCCTACGACCATCTCTCCAACTGTCTCCCCAGTCACATGCGTGGACAAATCCTCTTCTTTTTCATTTCCATATTAGGCTAAAGAGCTAGATTCTGGAGAAGAGGGTGGTGGTGGTGATGGGCTGTGGTAAGGTGAGGCACTGCCTTGTAGTGAGTATCAGCCTTTTGCTTGGATGTGCCAAGGAAGGTTGACAGGGGGTCTGGAGTGGTCCCTGGTGTCCTGGGTCAGTCTCACATGAGCTGGGCTACCAGGTAGGACAGCCACAGTGGCTGGCTGTGCATGGCTCTTTAGCATATAACTTCTATTTCCAATTCTTTCCATCTAGCCAAGGAGATAATACTTAACACTCCAAGCAATAGAGAACAATCGGGGCACGCTGGTCAGTCCTCTAGCATTCGCAGCATGCCCATGGATGCTTCAGGGCTGTGGAGACGAGGGACAGGTGAACTTGTAGAGTCACTGGGCCATCACTTCTTGTAGGCCCTCGATCATGGACCAGCCTGAAGGCTGGCTAGAATTGGTTCTCAAATGGAATCCCAACTGTTTAAGTGACAGGATAAAGCTATTATTCTCTTCAACCTTTAGACAGAATAGCTTGCAGTGTTTGATTCCTCCTTTTTTTTTTTTTTTTTTTTCTTTTTTTTGAGACGGAGTCTTGCTCTGTCTCCCAGGTTGGAGTGCAGTGGCGCAATCTCGGCTCACTGCAAGCTCTGCCTCCCGGATTCACGCCATTCTCCTGCCTCAGCCTCCCGAGTAGCTGGGACTATATAGGTGCCTGCCACCGCACCTGCCCGATTCCTACTTTTCTTGAAGTTTCTTCTTTTTGTTTTACTCTGTAGTTTTCCCAAGGATTATTAGGGTGACACCAAAAGTGCAGGGCAGACTCTGTGCTAATCCTGGTTTTGGCTGAACAGGTCACCTCTCTCTCACACTGTAGATAGAAGTGTGTCTGCGGCCAGGCGCAGTGGCTCACACCCGTACAGCACTTTGGGAGGCCAAGGCGGGTGGATCATGAGGTCAGGAGTTCGAGACCAACCTGATCAACATGGTGAAACCTCGTCTCTACAAAAAATGCAAAAAAAGAAGCGGGGCGTGGTGGCTCATGCCTGTAATCCCAGCACTTTGGGAGGCTGAGGCGGGCGGATCACCTGAGGTTGGGAGTTCAAGACCAGCCTGACCAACATGGAGAAACCCTGTCTCTACTAAAAAAATACAAAATTAGCCAGGCATGGTGGTGCATGCCTGTAATCCCAGCTACTTGGGAGGCTGAGGCAGGAGAATCGTTGAGCTGAGGAAGCGGAGGTTGCTGTGAGCTGAGATTGCGCCATTGCACTCCAGCCTGGGCAACAAGAGTGAAACTCCGTCTCAAAAAAAAAAAAAAAAAGTAGCCAGGTGTGGGCCAGGCGTGGTGGCTCACGCCTGTAATCCCAGCACTTTGGGAGGCCGAGGTGGGTGGATCACAAGGTCAGGAGACTGAGACCATACTGGCTAACAGGGTGAAACCCCATCTCTACTAAAAATACAAAAAAAAAATTAGCCAGATGTGGTGGCGGGCGCCTGTAGTCCCAGCTACTCAGGAGGCTGAGGCAGGAGAATGGCATGAACCCGGGAGGCAGAGCTTGCAGTGAGCCAAGATCAAGCCACTACACTCCAGCCTGGACAACAGAGTGAGACTCCATCCAAAAAAAAAAAATAGCCAGGTGTGGTGGTGGGCGCCTGTCATCCCAGTTACTTGGGGGGGCTGAAGCAGGGTAATTGCCAGGGAGATGGAGGTTGCAGTGAGCCGAGATCGTGCCACTGCACTCCAGTCTGGGTGACAGAGCGAGACTCCATCTCAAAAACAAAAAACAAGTGTGTCTGCTTCCCATGAGGTCAAATGGGGGATGCTGCTACTTGTTCTACCTGCCTCACAGTATTATTGTGACAACCAGTGAGGCAGTCCACAAGATAGCACTACAGAAGAGCAAATAGCATAAAAAGTATTATCATTGATGCCTCTCAGCTCCACCACCAGACACATTACCCAAATCAAAGAATTATAACCTTGAGGCCGGGCATGGTGGCTCATGCCTATAATCCCAGCACTTTGGGAGGCTGAGGTGGGTGGATCACGAGGTCAGGAGATGGAGACCATCCTGGCTAACACAGTGAAACCCCATCTCTACTAAAAAAAATACCAAAAAAATTAGCCGGGCGCGGTGGCGGGCACCTGTAGTCCTAGCTACTTGGGAGGCTGAGGCAGGAGAATGACGTGAACCCAGGAGGTGGGGCTTTCAGTGAGCAGAGCTTGCACCACTGCACTCCAGCCTGGGTGACAGAGCGAGACTCTATCTCAAAAAACAGAAAGAAAAAAAAAAGAATTATAACCTTGCAGATTTGCTCTGCATGGTTCAACATGGTCCTTTCTCAGAAATGCCAGGACCAGATGGATGAGGTGGCCTCCATCCAGCCTCTGTCATGGCCAATGATACTGACAGGTCCTTTGACTTTTCAGTATTTACTCTGAAAGAACTTATGCAAGAAATCAAAAATGAGACACTATAATAAAGCATTTGCTTAACTCTCTCCAATGGATAAAACTTTTATATTTATAAACTCACAAGATAATGCATCTTTAAAACAGATGAAAACTTTTTTAAGATGATAAAGAGAAACAGAGCAGAGAGAAAAAGCATATCTGTGGCCAGCACTCTTCGAAACAATTTAAAGTCTCAGGGACTAAATTCTTTCCCTACATTATCAGGAACCACTGGGAAGATAGAATTGATGTGATCACCTCAATCCATCCCATGTGGGTACTTACATCTGGAGTGAAATAGTGAGCAGCTTTTAAAGAGATGAATCCTCATTTCAGGAATGAATATTAAATTTCACATTTCATAAAAGTCTTGAGCCAGATCTACTACATGAAAAGTGACTCTCAGTTAATGTCATCTGTAACGACACAGGGGCCCCTCCAGTTGTTTCTTATTTGCATTGCCTGGATCATATTGGCAAAAAAAAAAAAAAAAAAATGCCATTTTCTCCTCATATTCACCTCAGCTGTCCCTTGTATATTAAAGATACTATAAGGATATTTTAAATTCTGGCAGGGCAAAGAGGTCTCTGCATCTCTCAATATTTATCTGAATCTAACTTTGTCCATCAAGAAATGTATAGAATATGGTCTTCTGAGCTTCTTGCAACTTGTCTAGCTAGTAAACGTGATAAAATAAGACTAACCCTGTTGAATAAAGTGACTTTATGGTGGGGTAGGCCTTTTTGTCTGTATTTCCTCCCATCCTCAGAATGACTACGGGTTTGCTCAGGAAAACAAAGACCATTCTACGTAGGTCAAAGCCGGAAGGGATTGCATGAAGGGGCTTGGGTGCTTATCACACTACTGGAAGTCTAAAGGAGCAACAATCTAGGGGCCACCGGGACATACAGGTTTGCTGTTAGAGTTAAGACTTGATGTTGCCCAGAGTGAATGAAGCTACAGACAATTGCTGCAGAGTTCACAGACCCTCTGTAGACATGACATAAACAAGATGTTGAGGCTGAGGCTGCTGAATAACTCCTGTCTGGTGAGAGCATGACCATAACTTCCAGAGAAAGAGACAAAACAAGGCTTCTGTCACCCTTCCACCTTCCAAATATCAAGTGAGTTTATCTCACTGATAGAGTTAAAGGTGTATGCAAAGCACCTGTAGCAAGGGAGAAGGGGAAATGTCGTTTTCAAGCTTCTGGGCTGTGAACCATAAGAAAAAAACAGAAGGTAATATATTGCCAAAGGTAAACCAGACCTAACCTTTGTCTTAAATATTTCTGTTCTGGTATCTTTCCTTCATCAACCACCTTCGTGTCTCTTTCAGCCACTGTAGGCTTCAGGTTGGTCTTGTCCATTGTTGATTATTGTCCAGTGCATTTCCTAGATCAAAGGCAGTGGCTACGTACATAGTCTTCAAGATCATTCCTCATACACTTCTGTTTTCTCTCCTTTGGACCTCAACCTTACCAATCCCTTCTACCTCTACTTTTCCCAAATTTAGAAAAAATGCAGGCCAGGCATGGTGGCTTATACTTGTAATCCTAGCAACTTGGGAGGCTAAGGCAGTTGGATCACCTGAGGTCAGGAGTTCGAGACCAGCCTGGCCAACATGGTGAAACCCCTGTGTCTACTAAATATACAAAAATTAGCTGGGAAACCCCATCTCTACTAAAAATACAAAAATTAGCTGGGCGTGGTGGCACAGGCCTGTAATCCCAGGCTGAGGCAGGAGAATTGCTTGAACCCAGGAGGCGGGGGTTGCAGTGAGCCAAGATCGTGCCATTGCATTCCAGCCTGGGCAACAGAGCGAGATTCCATCTCAGAAAAAGTAAGGAAAAAATGCAGGCCAGCCTCGGTGACTCACACCTGTAATCCCAGCATTTGGGAGACTGAGGTGGGTGGATCACCTGAGGTCAGGAGTTCGAGACCAGGCTGGCAAACATGGCAAAACTCCGTCTCTACTAAAAATACAAAAATGAGTTGGGAGTGGTGGCAAAGGCCTGTAATCCCAGCTACTCAGGAGGCTGAGGCACAAGAATCGCTTGAAGCTTGAACACCCAGGAGGCAGAGGTTGCAGTGAGCCAAGATCATGCCACTGCACTCTAGCCTGGATGACAGAGCAAGACTGTCTCAAAAAAAAAGAAAAAATGCATAAGTAAACATCCTATCAAAGAATGGAAATGCCAATACCTATGAAATCGATGAGATTTAACAACGAAGACGTTACCATCATGATGAAAGCTGTTGAAAAGCATCGTAGCTAGGTCTAGTTTAAAAGTGCATTAATTCGACTCAACATTTTCATGTAACAAAAGAGCCACAGTGGCATTTTGACATGCTTCCCTCTGCTTGGATCTGATTTATATGAAAAGTAAAACCATGCTAAGAGACCATGGTTAAAAGTAAAACCATGCTAAGGTCACGGGTGTGGAGGGGTGTGAAAAGATAGACTGAGGAAATTTTATAAGGAACTTCTGGCAAAAGAGAGGAAATAAGCTGTGCTATGGTGTGACCTTTAGTGAAATTGTGTGTCACATTTGAGCAATAAAAGGAAATGAGTCAACCAACTCCCTTCTCCCGTCTAGGCTGGGAGCCATGTGCTGAGGACCAATACTCCAGTCCCACTTGCTCCTCCTCCCGCCGCTGCCAGGCTGGGTCGCAGCCTCCGGGGATGAGAATGCGGTTCTGTGAGTGTGCCAGGGACTCAACTATTGTCTCAGGGCTCCAAACCCCAGTCCGCACTCTGCCCTGTGAGGGTGGGGTTGAACTGTGAGCCACATCCTTGCTGTGCCTCCAGCTTCCTGCCAGGCTGTGCCAGTGGAAGGTGCTAGAAGGAACTGGTAAGGAGGGAAGAGCAAGGAGGGACTTGATTTTCCTGTCCATTCCCCATTCTTGAGTGCCCACACTCCCTCCCAGCCGTGTCAGTCCCTCACCGTAGCAGCAGCTGAATCCAGTTTGCAGTGTTTCTAACACTCACAGCCAACCCCATCACACACACCCAGAGACCAGCAGCAGCTGAGCAGCTCTGCGGGCCCCTGAGCTTTTAGGTCCTGGTGTCCCTAGCCTCAGGGGTGGCAGCCACTCCCTGCTGTTACCTCCTCCCTGGCATCCAC
This sequence comes from Macaca fascicularis, assembly GCF_037993035.2. Lineage (NCBI taxonomy): Eukaryota > Metazoa > Chordata > Mammalia > Primates > Cercopithecidae > Macaca > Macaca fascicularis. Next base: position 75,736,802 of record NC_088392.1, on the reverse strand, counting down.
CATTCTCCTTTTGTTTTTTTAGTTCCCCGGCTTCAACCGAATGCATGGTTTACAATTCTTTATTATTATATTGTCTCTCTTCAGATAACTGGTGTGGTTTCTGTTCCCTGGCTGAACGCTGGCTGATACCATATACAAAATGGAGTTTTTGGAATCCTGGAGGCTTTGCATGAGTATTTGCTGAATGAATGAGTGAGTGAAGGAGTGAATGAGCCAGGGCTCCCACTGCTGTCTGCAGCTGTCCATGCGCTGTGCACCTCGCAGGAGGAAATCAAGGCGCAGCTCAGAGCCCTCAGCCTCAGCCTCAGCCTCCCTCTCCTTGTTGCCGGGACTTTCATCCAGCTTTGGGGCTCCCTCCTGTGGGCTCTGCTGGTGTCAGACAGGGCAGCAGACACAGTCTCTGAACCCCAGGGTAAACATGGCCCCGGCCAGATGCGCCCTTGTGTCTGCACGAGGCCACTTGGAGCTACCGGGGATGGCCAGTCGAGCTCTGCGTGTAAAACACAGCTTTTCTGTTGTCTCTGCAAGGCCTTCACATACAGCTCCCGAACTCCGGCAAATCTCAAACCTAAATACCCTGCTCCAGGAAAGAAAGGAGCCAGGGGGAGAAGTCTGGTTGACTATTACCCAACTGAAGTCCCACAGTAGGAAGTAAATGAACCTGATTAAAGAAAATGGAGTACATTTCTGGCTTGGCAGAGAAAAAAATATATAAATAAATTTTTATATGGGCCTGAAATTTTCCCTTGTTACTTACTTGGGAGCTGGAATCCTAAAACGAGAGTGCCACCTGCTGGCCATCGTCAGACCCGGACCGGAACATCGCGGGTATTTCAAGGCAGGTGCCCTGAGTGGCACAATCTGGGCTAAAGCAGTCTATGTGAACACCGCACAAAGGATTCTAGGCGTGACTGCCGTGGCCGTGTAGTTTCCACAAGGTGTTTGGCCCTGTCCAGAGTGTGTGGACTTGCTACCTGTCCAGCACCAGGCACTCCTCTGTAAAAGTGCCTCTGTGAGGCCAGGCGTGGTGACTCACGCCTGTAATCCCAGCACTTTGGGAGGCCAAGGCCGGCGGATCACCTGAGATCAGGAGTTCGAGACCAGCCTGGCAAACATGGTGAAACACCAACTCTACTAAATATACAAAAATTAGCCGGCATTGTGGCATGCGCCTGTAATCCCAGCTACCCAGGAGGCTGACTCAGGAGAATCGCTGGAACCCAGAAGGCAGAGGCTGCAGTGAGCCGAGATCACGCCACTGCACTCCAGCCAGGGCGACAGAGCAAGACTCAAAACAAAACAAAAAAAAAAGTGCCTCCGTGGAACCTCTGGAGTATCCCTGCTTTCTGACAAAACTCTTGGCAGATGAAACTGAAATGGCACAGTTCATGTGTGGAAATAAGTGATTATGACTTCGGATTAGATACAATAAGTAGATTACAAGAACCCGTGCCAGGGAACCATAGCATGATAGAGCCAGAAGGAGGCCTTCCAGTATTCTTTACGAGAAAGCCATAGTGAGTCTTATTTTTAAAAATAATTTCAACCTTTATTTTATATGCCAGGGGTACAAATGCAGGTTTGTTACCTGGGTATATTGCGTGATGCTGAGGTTTGGAGTCTGAATGATCCTGTTACCCAGGTACTGAGCACAGTGTCCATTAGGTAGTTTTTCAGCCATTACCCCCGTCTGTCCCTCCCCACTCTGGCAGTCCCCAGTGTTGACTGTTCCCTTCTCTATGTCCATGAGTACCCAATGTTCGCCTCCCACTTATTATTATTATCATTGAGACTGAGTGTCGCTCTGTCGCCCAGGCTGGAGTGCAGTGGTGCGATCTCGGCTCACTGCAACCTCCACCTCCCGATTTTAAACGATTCTCCTGCCTCAGCCTCCCAAGTAGCTGGGACTACAGGCGCCCACTACCACACCCGGCTAATGTTTGCATTTTTAGTAAAGACAGGGTTTCACCGTGTTGGGGCCGGGCTGGTCTCAAACTCCTGACCTCAAGTGATCTCCCTGCCTCGGCCTCCCAAAGTGCTGGGATTGCAGGCGTGAGCCACTGCACCTGGCGTTGGCTTCCGCTTATAAGTGAGAACATGTGGTATTTGCTTTCCTGTTTCTGCATTAATTTGCTTAGAATAATGGCCTCCAGCTGCATCCATGTTGCTGCAAAGGACATGATTTTGTTCTTTTTATGGCTGTGTAGTATTCCACAGTGTATATGTACACATTCCACATTTTTAAAAAATCCTATCCATTGTGAGTGACCATCTGGCTTGATTCCGTGTCTTTGATATTGTGGGTAGTGATCATGAATCTTGTGAATGGGGGCAGTGGTTGACAGTTTGTAGTTACCATTTTAGGGTATTGGAGAGGATGGTCCCATGTAAGAGCTTTGAAACTACTGGTGATGATGAGGATGATGATGATGGTGATAATAAATAGTACTTGTTAACCCCCTCTCTGAGGGGAGGTGAGACACATTTCCCGGTTTCCGAAATCCCCAATAAAAAATGTAGTACTTCTAGACAAAATTAAATGAGGATTAAAATGCAAATATACCACAGAAAAGAAAAAAACAAAACAAAACATAGACTCATTTGTGTGACTCCAAAGCTCAAAGGGTTTCCAATTAAATGACTTCCTGAAACAAGTTTTGGAGTGGTGCATGTGTGTGAGGACTGTCTGGCCTGGGTGAGCTAGAGATGAAAACCTGAAAAGGAATCAGGGGTGGGGATTAATTCCAAAGGCCAAAGGAAACACAAAAGGCTGGAGTGGCACTTGACAGAGTCCTCCTGGCCATGACGTGATCACCATGGCTGATCTCAGATACATGCCGTGGGACACTGGAACATGACTTCGCTTTCCTGACAACTCAGCTCTTCTGCTGCCTGGCCTGGGAGAATGTGAGGACGGGTCCATGAAAGCCACAGTCCTGCTTACAAACCAATAATACATAGAATCTCCAGGATAACATAATACCATGGTCTCCAAAGTATAGGCTCATTCTCTGTTAAGTTTTCTTTTCAACTTTTTACTGCTTTACATTTATTTCATGTGGAACTTATTTAGTATTGACATTGTTTGGACATTTTTCTTCTCCAGATCGCATGTTGAAATGTTCTCTCTAATGTTGGAGGTGGGTCTGGTGGGAGGTGTCTGGGTCATCGGGGGCAGATCCCTAATGAATGGCTTGCTGCCATCACCATGGTGGTGAGTGAGTTCTCACTGTGTTAGCTCACGTGAGATCTGGTTGTTAAAGGGAGTCTGGAACCTCCCTTCCCATTCTCTCTCTCTTGCTCCCTCTCTCACTATGTGACACACCCACTCCCCTCTTTGTCTTCTTCATAACTAAAAGCTTCCTGAGGTCTCACCAGAAGCAGATGCTGGTACCATGCCTCTTGTACAGTGTGCAGAAAGAACTGTAAGCCAGGCCGGGCACGGTGGCTCAAGCCTGTAATCCCAGCACTTTGGGAGGCCGAGACAGGTGAATCATGAGGTCAGGAGATCGAGACCATCCTGGCTAACATGGTGAAACCCCATCTCTACTAAAAAACATAAGAAACGAGCTGGGCGAGGTGGCAGGCACCTGTAGTCCCAGCTACTCGGGAGGCTGAGGCAGGAGAATGGTGTGAACCCGGGAGGCAGAGCTTGCAGTGACCCGAGATCGTGCCACTGCACTCCAACCTGGGTGACAGAGTGAGACTCCATCTCAAAAAAAGAAGGAAGCAGAAAGTTCAGGTAGGAAGTTAAGGAATCTGATTCTGGAAAGGACAATGGTAGCAAAATTGTGGGCTACTCAGGAGGCTGAGGCAGGAGAATGGTGTGAACCCAGGAGGTGGAGCTTGCAGTGAGCTGAGATCCGGCCATTGTACTCCAGCCTGGGCGACAGAGCGAGACTCCGTCTCAAAAAAAAAAAAAAAAAAAAAGAACCGTAAGCCAAATAAACCTCTTTTCTTTATAAATTACCCATCCTTGGATATTCCTTTATAGCAACACAAAATGGATGAATGCAACAACTTTGTGGTAGATATATGATTTACCTGCTGTCCTACCACCAATTAAATTCCCCATTATAGCCCACAGGTATTCATGCCATCTCTCTCTATCTACCATAAAATGATTGACACATGAGCAGAATCAAGTGATATTCACAGCAAGACACCACAAGAGCCTAAGGCACTTCTGAATCATCAATGATGGGATTACGTTCAGTGAAATTTTAGCGTCAAGTCTATTTTCTTGTGTTCTAATATCCTAAAATTGAACATCCACATTGCTAAATGTGACATTTGGTGACTCACTGTCAGCAAGGATATCAATTGACCAGAATTCCTGTTCAAGTGTGCTTCTAGCTCATTGCAAGAGGGGGCAAATCAAATCAAATTAGTTCCTCTGCAGATAAAACATTTTCATTTCAATAATAATTGAAGGCTTTCTGGGCAAGAGAAACGTATCTTAAGGTAAAATCTCAAAAAATATGTAAGAATAACAAAGCATGTCAGTCATAATAGATCTTTTTGTAACAGTGATAACATTTTGACTCAGCAAAATTATGTGGAGAGCCTACGGTACCTGACTTTGTGCTCCTCATAAGCAACATGGGGGAGAAAGAGTGGCTCAGATGTGGTCTTGCCTCCTCTGAGTACGTTGTCAAAAACTGCCTCCTTCTGCAGTCTCTCCATCCCATATTACTAACTACACCATTCACCCAGATTTATTTCTCCCCACAGCAGTTAGTACTACCTGAAATAATATATGATGTTTATAAGGCAAAATAATGTAACGAGCACACCACTATTAGGCATTTCTTCCTTATTGGTTTTCTTCCTCTCTTGGGAGAACACAAGGTCCATGAAAGAAGAGACTTTGTGTCATTTTGTACTGAGTCCCCAGTGATGGGAAATAAGGAAAATGTTCAATAATTATTCATTGATTAGGGAATGATGATTGAACAAATCTATGTCAATATATATTTTAGTTTTTTTTATACTGGGTTACTTGTTTATTTCGTATAAAACCAGATGTTTCTGATTTATGCAAAAAGATTATTAAAATTTAGTAGGTACTTCAATTGTGATGCATAACACATTTATGAAAATGAAACATTTTGTAAGCCATATATATCTTCCTAATTTATTCATTTCCTACCAAATTATGTGTCTCACATTATTAAACACATCCCTTGGGCAACTGTCTTTTCCTTTGTAGTCATTGTAGTCATTTCACATTAAGATATACAAACCGCAGAAATATCATTAATTTGAAACAGGTCAGGTCTTGGACATGTATGGTAAGTGAGCTACTGTGTAACCATTTACCGGGTGAATACTCTAAGCCAGGCAAGAGCCAGCACTTTGCATATGTTTAATTTTAACTACATGAAAACTCTAAAAATAAATAATATCTGCATTTTGCAGATAAGAAAACGGAGACAGACCAGCTTAGTAATAAACCTAAAATTTAATCTTGAATCAGTGTTAGTTCCTGGGTCAAACTCTTCTGAGTCCTGTATCTAAGCTTTCCTATGAATATGATCATTCACGTGGACACTTTTTATTACATAAAACAATAACAATAAAAAGTGATAAAGTCTTTTCTCACATAAAAAACAGAACACTGTTGTTTGTATAGATCATTAACATCAGCTTACTCATAAAAATGACATTTTCTGCTATGATTAGGTATTTAAATAATTCGTGACTGAGGCCTTCTTTAACTGGTAATTCAGGCAGGACAGGACAGAGTAGATCACTATGAGTTCAGGGGTGCTATGAACTCAGAAGTGTTATGATTGCAGAGGTGCTATGACATCAGAGGTACAAAGAGATCAGGAATGCTGAATTTAGGGCTACCATGAGCTCAGGGGTGCTATGAATTCAAGAGTGCTATGAGTTTAGGGGTACAATGAGTTTAGAGGTACCAGTTGAGGGGTGCTATGAGTCTAGAGGTGCTATGATTTCGGACATCTATGTGCTCTGTGATCTTATAAATTTAGGGATACTGTGAGTTCAGGGGCACGATGAGTTCAAGGTGTTATGAGCTCATGGCAGGGCCACATTATAGCTTGTATGAACCCTGGGCATTTTTGCCTTTGTGTGACTTTCTCCATAGAAAGTATTAAAAATGTGTGTTGGTATAAAGATTAACATAAAACAAACTAGATTCACTATTAGGTAATCATTATTATCCCATTAATTTCTCTTCTGATATTAAAAAAATTATAATTTAAACATTTTCATGGGCCTTTAAAAGTATTGCAGGCCCTGGGCCCTGTGCCTGCAGTCGGCCCCGATGCCTGGGGCTAGGCAGTGTGCCCGACACACGTGTATGCTCTCCACTTCCTCAATTTCAACTGCTAGAAAGTTAATCATTCAAATCATATGCCCATTAAGGTAAAATAGCATTAGAAGAATTGACCTTAGGTTAGTATTTTATATGCCATTTAAATTGACAAGAGCGGAGACCCGTGTCTGTGTTCTCTGATGAAGGCAGGGATGCTGGGGAACAGAGGCCGACCTTGGGGAGGGTCCTGCTGATCTAGCTCTTTGGGGAGACACCACAGACCCCTCCCCTTCCCACAGTGGTACCTAAGGCTTGCCTCGGCAATATCCTACATTATCTGTCTACACATCTGGCCCTTCCGCCGTCTTCTGTGGTCGTTATATTGTCTGTTGTCTCTACATATAACAACATATGTTCTTATAAAAAACAGCATATTTTGGCCCACTTCCTTTCATTCTTTTTCCTAGCATCCATGCACACATGCATGCACATGCACACATATTAACATCAGAACCATGTTGTGCATATGGATTAAGTTCTGCACATTTCCCCTTGTCCTTAAAATTTATGGCTTTTATGGCCCTTCCCTAAGTCCGTGTTTTCAGTTTTTTGTTAACACGCTAGATTTTACCTGCTTAAATATTTTCCAAAGATTTGGAAGTCACATCCGATTTTAAATCTAACAATAAATTACTTTTTTTTTCTTTGAGATGGAGTCTTGCTCTGTTGCCCAGACTTGAGTGCAGTGGCACAATCTTGGTTCGCTGCAACCTCCGCCTCCTGGATTCAAGTGATTCTCCTGTATCAGCCCCCCTAGTAGCTGGGATTGCAGGCATGCACCACCATGACCAGCTAATTTTTGTATTTTTAGTAGAGATGGAGTTTTGCCATGTTGACCAGGCTGGCCTTGAACTCCTTAGGTGATCTGCCCCCCTCTGCCTCCCAAAATGCTGGGATTACAGGCATGAGCCACCTCACTCGGCCAGTAAGTTACTTTTTTTTTTTTTTTTTTTTTTTGAGACAGAGTCTCACTCGTTGTTTAGGCTGGAGTGCAGTGGTGCAATCTCGGCTTACTGCAGCCTCTGGCTCCCAGGTTCAAGCAATTCTCCCACCTCAGCCCCCCGAGTAACTGGGATCACAGGCACACAGGGCCATGCCCAGCTAATTTTTGTATTTTTAGTAGAGACGGGGTTTCACCCTGTTGGCCAGGATGGTCTTGATCTCCCGACCTCGTGATCCACCCCCTTCAGCCTCCCAAAGTGCTGGGATTACAGGCGTGAACCACCGTGCCTGGCCATTAAGTTACTTTTAAGCTATAAGAACATTACTAGACATATGTTTCTCTAAGTACCAGAATAAAATCATGACATGGTAACCACTGTGCACCCCACATAAGATGGGGTATTTAGCATTGCTTTAATTCAGTATCACCTCCCATATCCCAGACTTTGTTAATAAAATCTAGGGTTTGAGACCAGTTTGTTCTTATTAAATTACCATTTTTCTATTAAATATAATTCCATATTAAATTTAAGACTATCAGTACATTTTAAAACTAAATTTATAACAGAATAAGTTTTATGACATATTTAGTAGATTTCATTGTTCACTATTAGTCCTTTTATATCACAATTATCCATTTGCTAACAGTGGTTAATTGCTTAGTTGGCTCTAGGTCATCTAAAACAATTTTTACCAGAATAGCACATTCGTGCCTATTTCTTGAACCTTGTATATTCAAAAATATCTTTCTGTAGTCTTCACATGAAAAATAACTCAACTGGGCATATATTTTGGTCTTGCAACTATTTTCCTTCAAAACAGCAAATGTTCCTTCATCAGATTCTGGTATTTAATGATTCCCTGAGGCCGTCCTAATTTCTGAACTTCTGCAGGTAACCTATTTTTGCTGCCAGAATGCTTGTTGGGTTTTGTTTTCTTGATCCTCGGAATGCCAAAATACAACCACTTCTCGTGTCACTGATGTCTCATCCTGGTAACCTCCTTCTAATTGCACTCAGGTCGTTTTTTTCAGCTCGGGCTCAGGAAAGGTCCAACCACCCCATATCTACCTCACCCTCACCCTCCCACCATGATGTCTTTGGTGACTATTCCATCCATTGGTTCTACTTGACATTCTTCCTAGGGAACACTTCTTTCTGTCTCTGTTCCTCCTCTTATGCATGTTGAGTGTTCACCAGATGCCATATGTCGTGCTGAATTCCCATACATATTTGTTGCTGTCCCAGCTGTGGTACTCTCAGGAGATACTGTGATCCCTGCACTGCAGATGGAAGACTGGCCCAGATCCACACACGCTGTAAGTGCTGGCGTTGAGCTTCAAGTCTGCGTGAGACCCCGAATCTCATGCCCTTTCACCCCAATGCTGTACTTTCTTTTTTTCTGTCCATCCCACCATTTCTATGTAATTTCCTTTCCTCTCCATTCTCAGAGAGAGTCTCCAGTTTGTCTCCCTCACTACAGATCAGGTTTTCCAAGGTGTCATTTCTGATTTACCATCCCCACATAGATTAATTCAGCATTGAATTTCTCGTTTCCTTTAATATTTTCTTATTTTACTTATCTCGCCTTTCTTTATCTGGGCTGCTTCCATATCAGTCTGTTCTCCCTTCGACATTTTGTTCCATTTCAAAAAGGCAATTTGATTTTTTATCTAAGCATGATCATGTTTTCCTAAAATGTTTTAGTTTTTTTTAGTTTTTTTTTTTTTTTTTGTAGAAAAACATTGTTTCCAGTGAAATTTTAGCACGAGGTTGACTTTATCAGGCCCATACGATTTTTTCAAAGATTTCTCCTTTTTCTTGTTTACTTGTCCAAGAAGGCAGAGCTCTACTAGCACAAAAGAACAAGCATGCTGTGTGTCCCCACTCGCACCCTTCCCAAGTGGCTGTCCCAGGAAGAGCTGGGGGACACACACAGCTTTTCTGTCACTAGGAGGCCTGCTGCTGGAATGTCTTTGCTAAACTATGAAGGGAGCTTTTTCTGTCTTCGCCGTCTGACCTTGTGACCCTTATAAAATTTGAGGATCTCAGAAATAACAGCCTTCCAGATGCCCAGACGCCAAGGCTCTTCCGGACTCTGTCCCCATTCTTGGTGCTTTATTTGAACCACTACACTCCCCAGAACGAGCCTCCTACAGAGGCTCCAGAATTCTCTAGCTCAGTCTAACAGCAGAAGTAGTTATCTGGGGAGGACGAATCTGACTGTGTCAAAAAGTAGCACCTAGAGAGTCGAGGCATGACACGTTCTGGTTTCACAGATGGTGAGGCTCTGACTCGGTGTGTAGCTTGGAGAGGGATGGAAGCCAGTTGACCCATTCCTGAGGCCAGACCCGCGTTGTCCACTGAGTAACATTAGCTCTACCGCTTGTGGAAAGCCTTCCCAGACTCTGGCAAGGGATTGGCTGTCAGTCCTAGTTCTGAGAGTTGCGAGTATATTGTTTTCTTATAAATGGGCATTGAGGGAGACTGAATCAGGAGGGGCTAGCCAGGTGACCTTTTAAATTAGAAATCTTAGGCCACACACAGTGGCTCATGCCTGTAATCACAGCACTTTGGGAGGCCAAGGCGGGCGGATCACTGGAGGTCAGAAGTTCGAGACCCGGCCAACATGGTGAAATCCCATCTCTACTGAAACTATAAAAAAAAATTAGCAGAGTGTGGTGGCACATGCCTGTAATCCCAGCTACTTGGGAGGCTGAGGCAGGAGAATCTCTTGAACCCAGAGCCAGAGGTTGCAGCAAGCCAAGATTGCACCACAGAACTCCAGCCTGGGCAACAGAGCGAGACTCCTTTTCAAAAAAAAAAAAAAGGCTGGGTGCCGTGGCTCATGCCTATAGTCCTAGCACTTTGGGAGGCCGAGGCGAGCAGATCACAAGGTTAGGAGTTCGTGACCAGCCTGGCCAACATGATGAAACCCCCGTCTCTACTAAAGATATAAAAAATTAGCCAGGCATGGTGGCACACGCCTGTATTCCTAGCTACTCAGAAGGCTGAGGCAGGAGAATCACTTGAATCTGGGAGGCGGAGGTTGCAGCGAGCCGAGATTGCTCCACTGCACTCCAGCCTGGGTGACAGGGCAAGACTTTGTTTCAAAAACAAAACAAAACAAAACAAAATTAGAAACCTTAGGCCAGGTGCGGTTGCTCATGCCTGTAATTCCAGCACTTTGGGAGGCTGGGATGGGAGGATTGCTTGATCCCAAAAGTTCGAGACCAGCTTGGGCAATCTGGTGAGACCCCATCTCTACAAAAACCTTAAAAATTACCTGGGTGTGGTGGCACGCACCTTTAGTCCAAGCTACTAGGGAGGCTGAGGCAGGAGGATTGCTTGAGCCCAGGAGTTAGAAGTTACAGTGAGCTATGATCACACCACCATGTTCCATCCGAATGACAGCGTGAGACTCTGTCTCTAAATCTAAAAAATAATAAGAAGAAAATAAAATCAAAAATAAATTAGAAACTCTCTTGACATTTTCCTTCCTCCAACATAAAATATCACTGAATCACTGGATAACTTCAAGATAACATTGAAAGTTTTAAGTATCTAATCAATACATGGATAAAAGGGAATGATAATGATGTCTTCCATGTGCCTACTGCCTTGTATGACTATTCAGTCCTAGCCTATCGGCACAGAGCTGGGGCGCTCACTTTGTAAAGCAGATCCAGGGACAACCTAATGTTGTGCTTCTCTTGTTCCTGGCCCTTCTCAAGAGTCCAGGATGACCCATTCAAAACTCAGAAACCTCTGCTTAACAAGGAGACCCTCATCCTGGCGCTACAGCACTAAAATCAAGCACTGTTCCAGAGGCCACACCAAGCCCCCATCTGAGGACCATGTTAGGTCTATTGGGAGCAGAGACCCGAAGATTCCCTATATCCCCCAGCGTAACTGGGTTCATTCAAGATATCTGAGTATTGCGTGGAGAGTGAGGTTGTCGGAAGTAGCAGAACTCCTTGTTGTATTTTGTATTTGAGTTAAATGCACTGTTTCCACAACAATAACACCAAAACTTCTCAGCTGCTGAGAGGACCAATGAGCTACTACTTAAAAATCCGCAAGGTTTTATTGTCAGTTTCAGCAGCTCTTATCAAATATTCTGGATCTTAAAACCAAATGACGAGGTCTGGCTGGCCTAGGCCTTCGCTGCTGCCTGGCCACAGCTCCCCAGTGTGAGTCTGGGGCTTCCCCGTGGTCCCCCACATCTGCACTGTTGGAGAATAGAGGACGGTCACCCCAGCTGTTTCATTTCTGTCTGCCAGGTGTGAGACAGCTCCTCTGAATCACTGTCAGGACAGGCTCCTGCAAACCCTCCTACTGAACTGACCTGAAACCCAAAGGGCAGCCCAGCTCTCGTGCATTGTGCCCTGGGGTCAAGGACTTGGATTCTTGACATGTTGGGCCTCAGATAGTTTCTGGGAAGAACATGGCCTTTGGGAGCAATAAATCCTAGGTTAAAAATCCTAGCTCTGACATTTACTCATACCTACCAAGTTACATGGTCATTCTCAGCTTCTGATTTCTCATGTATAAATTGGGGGAATGTGACCATTTAGTGAAGAAATAGATGCAAAGTGTCGAATTGCCTTGGACAGAGCAGAAATGCTAGCTTTGCTACTTTGCCCTCTCCGCCTGGCTATTGACATAAAAGCCAGGACTACAAGTCTAGCCTAAAGACCACCTGGGTAGAACTATGATCACCCATATTCTTTCCCCTGCCCTGAAAATTTTCTGGCAGGAAAAAAAAAACCATCAAACATGACTTCCAACACCAGCCCCCGATACTTCTCTCCATGTCTTTTGTGATTAGGGAGGGTTGTGTTAATGAGCTGCTCGTGGGCTTTCAACAGAAATCCATTCCCAAATAGCTTGGGGAGCAGGGCCCTGTTGGCATCTGTGAGTAACTCTGGGCGATAAAGAGCTTTTGAGGTGTTATGGGCTCTGAATCTGGTACAAGTTCTTTCTGATCAACCTATTAGAGCAAAGCAAGTGTGCTTCCCCGCTTCCTGCCTCTCAGCCTCCCCCGCACAGACAGGACAGAACAGCCACCAGGGAAGAACAGCCGTTGGTCCTGTGCCCGCAGGGAGACGTGGCTCCTCTGAACCACCATCAGGACCATGTCCTCTGGTCCTCTAGGAAATCATCCCCTTGAATCCAGAGATGAATATATTTACTGATATTATAAATATTTATATTTATTTACTGTTCTTCTGCTAGATAATAGTACTATGTAACTATATAGAAAATATATCAAATTTCGACTGGGCACGGTGGCTCATGCCTGTAATCCCAGCACTTTGGGAGGCCGAGGGGGGCGAATCACAAGGTCAGGAGATCGAGACCATCCTGGCTAACACGGTGAAACCCTGTCTCTACTAAAAATACAAAATATTAGCAGAGCGTGGTAGCGGGCACCTGTAGTCCCAGCTACTGGGGAGGCTGAGGCAGGAGAATGGCGTGAACCCGGGGGGCGGAGTTTGCAGTGAGCCAAGAATGCGCCACTGCACTCCAGTCTGGGGGACAGGGCAAGACTCCATTTCAAAAAGAAAAAAATATATATATCAAATTTCTCATTTTTCCTATGAGAATTTTTTCTGATGATTTTCTATTTATTTTTGAGATGTGGTTAAGAGAGAGCAAATACCAGAGGCGATATCAAGGGAAAGCCGTTAGAAGGATGAAGAATAGAGTAAGGTCTCTGGGGATCACAAGGTGGGGTGCAGGGCTGCAGCTGGAGGCAAGCGGTGGGGGCACAGCAGGAGATGAGGAGAAACAGCAGAGCAGGGTCTGCACCGCGGTGAACGCCTTTAACCCCAGCGCTTTGGGAAGCTGAGGTGGGAGGATCGCTTGAAGCCAGGAGTTCAAGGCTGCAATGAGTCTGGGTGACAGAACAAGACCCCGTCTGAGAGAAACTGAAGCACAGCAGGCAGGGAGGCAGCCACTCCCTGTGCCCAGGAGCCCTGCCCTCCACTCCCAGAGGAGCCCTCGTGGTTCTGAGTGGTTGAACCGGGGGGAAAATGGGCAGTCTATGTATAACATATCAGAATTCTCCCACAGTAAGTACATGTTACCAAGTAACCTTTATTTTGTCTGGGGACCTTGAAACAAAACAAAACACAAACACACAAACAGAAAACCAGATGTCCAAGGGAATAACTGCGTACATATGTACTCATTTTTACAGCTTTCTCAATTCCAGGGTACCTAGAGGCTCCCAGCAGCTGCGAGGCAGGTGGATCGTTCACCGGCAGCTACCATTCCAGAGGAGCGCTTTAAAACAGCTGTTTCAGGCACTACTGCAAAGCAAGGGAATAGAGTTCTTGCCAGCTCCTTGTCCAAACAGAAACATTCCTGTGATCCAGCCAGTAAAATCGGTAGCCTTTGACCTCTGGAGGCTGTGACAAAACCCTGCTTTCCTTGCAAATAACAGAGCTGATTATTTTCCAGCCTTTGATAGTGATTTGGCCACTGCCCAAACCTGTATAATTAGCATCCTCTACTTCTATCAACCAGACGGAGCTCTGGATCTACTACACAGGGAGAAGTATGCTATCTGAATCTGGCTAATTAGATGATTTTCATACTAAATGCACTGACTGATAACCTGAAAATTTACCTCAAGCTTGAAAGAATCGGGTGATGAACTGTTTGTGCAAGAGCAAACTCTGTGGATTCTCTTTTGGCCTCCTGATTTCCTTTTCTTTCTTTTTAAAAAATAGACAGAAGTGTATTTGTTGCTGTCAGTACCGGAGGCTAGAAGTTCACGGTCAAGGTGCTGACAGGTTTAGTGTCTGGTGTGGGACTCACAGATGGCACCTTGTTGCTGGGCCAGCACAGGGCAAAGAGGGGAACAGAACTCCCTGGAGCCTCTTTTAGGAGGGCGCTAAGGCCATTCTGGAGAATGGAGCCCCGTGACTTCATCACTGCCCAAACACCTCATCTCTTAATACTGTTATATTGGGTATTAGGTTCCGACGTGAATTTTGGGAGGACATTCAGACCACAGCAATATAAGACCACATCTAAGAAGTAACCATCAATTTCTTTTTTAATTAAAAAATTATTAAAATTGATGTTGAATATTATATCAAAATCTTACATTTAAAGAGATGTCTGTGATTTTTTTCTTATGTAGTAATAATAAATGTTTTAATACATATCCAATGAATGTACCATCTTTGTAATACTTATACGAAAACTTAGACATAGTGGTTTTTTTGGGGGGAGCAGGGGGGACGGAGTCTCGCTCTGTCGCCCAGGCTGGAGTACAGTGGCATGATCTTGGCTCACTGCAACCTCCGCCTCCCGGTTTCAAGCAATTCTCTGCCTCAGCCTCCCGAGTAGCTGGGATTACAGGCACCCGCACCATGCCAGGCTGATTTTTTGTTGTTGTTGTTGTTGTTGTTTTCAGTAGAGACAGGGTTTCACCACCTTGGTCAGGCAGGTCTTGAACTCGCAGGTGTAAGCCACTGTGCCTGGCTGACATGGTGTATTTTAAAAAATTGATACTAGATTCTATTTGCTAACATTTGACTTAGGACTTTTGCATTGATATTTATGGGTGAGATTTTTCTGCACAGTTGGGGTGTTTTATTTTTGTTAGATTTTATATCAATGTTATGCTGACTTCATAAAAAGAATGTGAAAGCTCTGCCTCTTTTTTCCATGATCTTTTAACAATTTAAATAACGTTGATGTTATCATTTTAAGGTTAAGAGCAGAAATAAATGATTTGGGAGACATAAAGTGGTAGAAATCAATCTGACAGCTGTTTTTTAGAAAAAATAATTTTCCAAAATTG
Organism: Macaca fascicularis; assembly: GCF_037993035.2. NCBI lineage: Eukaryota > Metazoa > Chordata > Mammalia > Primates > Cercopithecidae > Macaca > Macaca fascicularis. The sequence continues at coordinate 75,721,693 of NC_088392.1, read as the reverse complement.
TAGCTAACTAATCAAGAATATTAATAAAGCACACATATACATAAAAAAAATTTAATGAGGAAACTGCAGATATACAGAAAGTTTAAAGAACCATGAGACTAGCTTGGTCAACTCTATGTAGATAAATTTGTAACTTTGATAAAATAAATAATTTTCAAGGAAAATGTGTTACATAGACTCATTAACTTTGGATAAAAAATCAGTCAAGTGCAGTGACTCAAGCCTGTAATCCCAACACATTGGGAGGCCGAGGTGGGTGGATCACCTGAGGTCAGGAGTTCAAGACCAGCCTGACCAACATGGCGAAACCCTGTCTCTACTAAAAATACAGAAACTGGCCGGGCGCAGTGGCTCACGCCTGTAATCCCAGCACTTTGGGAGGCCAAGATGGGCGGATCATGAGGTCAGGAAATCCAGACCATCCTGGCCAACATGGTGAAACCCTATCTCTACTAAAAGAAATACCAAAAATTAGCCGGGTGTGGTGGCGCCTGTAGTCCCAGCTACTCAGGAGGCTGAGGCAGGAGAATGGCGTGAACCCGGGAGGTGGAGCTTGCAGTGAGCCGAGATGGCGCCACTGCACTCCAGCCTGGGCGGCAGAGCGAGACTGTGTCTCAAAAAAAAAAAAAAGAAAAAAACCAAAAAAACAAAAATTACCCGGGCGTGGTGGCTCATGCCTGTAATCCCAGCTATTGGGAGGCTGAGACAGGAGACTCACTTGAACCCAGGAGGCCGAGGTTGCAGTGAGCCGAGATCGCGCCAGTGCACTCCAGCCTGGGCAAGGGCAAAAAAAAGCGAGACTCCTTCTCAAAAAAAAAAAAAAAAAAAAAAATCTAATAAGACAAATTTCCATTTAAAAGATGAAGAAAGCAGCCATACATAAATATATACACCTGGTTTCCCAGATAAATTCTTCCAGTTCTTCTTGGTAACTGAGAGACCCACCTGGGCCATTCAGAGCAGGGGTTGGGGAGGGCAGGGCAGAAGAATCCCACAGAGATTGGCCGTGACAGCAGCAATGTCGGTCCATGTCATGCAGTCAGCCTGGTTTGTGGGTGAATCTACAGTTCTGTGAAAGGGTGAGTGTGCAATTGTACAGCCAGAGAAGGAGGCCACTGGGACACAGTGACATTGTCTTTGTCTCCGTTGAAGGTGGTGCTGTTTAATTATAGAAGGAAAATAATCCAGAAATGGATACCAACTACTTAATACATAAATTAGTAACCGTGCCATGAGTGGATGATGTGAGCGGTTTGGTCCTGGAATAACAGCTCTGTTTTGTGTAAGCCTGAGAATTCTGAAGAAAGGCTTTCTATTTCCCTTTTTCTTTTATGCCATTAAATAGAAACCTGAACGTTAACAAAGCCTCAGCTGATACCAGTCAGCTTTGTGAACAAGCAAACCAACCACCAGCTGGGAAGCATCTATTGTATGGCTCCTCAATTCACAGCGGAAACCAAATTACAAGGTAAGAGATAAGCAGAGATACCTTTCCCAGATCCTCAACCCAAGAAGGGAGCACGTGGGAGGCTCGGGCAGATTCTGTCCGTGGAGTGGGTTGTGGCGGAAGAGAAAGAGACAAAAAGAGAACGAGAATTTGTATTTTCCTAGGTATCCTTAAATCCATTATTCGTTAATTAGAGGAAAACATGCCTTGTTGAGGGGTAAATCCCACCACCCAGAATGAGCAGGATAGAGGGACCCCGTTCCCTGACTCTGTAAGTCCCATGGGTTAGAGAGCAGCCTTCCAGAGTGTTCAGCCATTCAGCTGTCTCATCAGGGAGTGCTTTAGATGAACAAATGTGAACATTCTAACATTACTGGAGGGATTATTACATCGTATTAAATATCTCATTTATCTGACATCACCCTACTGACTCATTGCTATAATTTATTAAATCAGCCTCCAAGTAGAACTATTTGATAGTTTTCCATTGTGAGGCTTGACTTTCAGGTCCTCTTCCCCTACACCTGTAAATGTGCTCCTTCCCTTTCTGCTTCCATCTAATTCCATTTCCCTAAGTGACATGGGGAGGTGGCAGGTCCCAGGCCACGTGAGTGGAGTAGTTAGACGGGGTGAGAGGTAAGTGGGGAAGAGAGGCAAAGGCAGGTGGGGTTCAGCACAGCTAGTGTCCATGGACTTCTGGTCAGTCTGGTAGTCATCAGGGCTCAGGCGATCAGCATGGAGTTAAGGGGCCACCCGCACGTCTAGATGCCTGAGGCTAGAGCAGACAGAGAATGGACAACTTCCAACCTTGAACTAGTTGGAATTCTGCCATCAGAAGTCAGCTCAGGCTGAGAAACAAAGCAAGATCTCATCTCTACAAAAAGGTTATTTAAAAAAAAAAAAAAAGGCCAGGCATGTTGGTGCACACCTAGAGTCCCAGCTACTCTTGAGGCTGAGGCAAGAGGATGAGGCAGGAGGATTGCTTGAGGCCAGGAGTTTGAGGCTGCTGTGAGCTGTGAGTGCACCACTGTACTCCAGCCCAGATGATAGAGAGAGACCCTGTCTCTAAAAATAAAGAAAGAAAAGATAAAAGAAGAAAAGGAAAGGAAAAGAAAAGAAGAGAAGTCATCAACAAATATTGTTACATTAAAAGCATCCTGGTGGGACAGCAACATGCTTTTGCCTCGGTCTTCCCACGCGTTGATTCATTCTATAAGTACTTTATCCTTTCATTTCATTAGTATTTATAGAACAACTACTGTGGGCCAGGTATTTCACAGGCATTGAGACCAAAGTTGGTTCCAGATGTCAGGGACTTACACAGTCGAGTGGAGTAACTGCCATTTACTTTGGGCAGGGAGCATTAGAGAGATCATTTTCAATCCTTCCTGCACCGCTGCCATGATAAGTATTATAATCACCCTGTTATAGAGGAGATATTAAGTATCTTTTGTGAGTTTGCACAGCCAGGAAGTGACTGGCCTAGCATTTGGATTTAGACCTTTGTGACGCCAGAGCCTGTGCTTTTTGTTGTGGAAAGAGATCCTTGGCTGGGCGTGGTGGCTCACGCCTATAATCCCAGCACTTTGGGAGGCTGAGGCGGGCGGATCACAACATCAGGAGATCGAGACCATCCTGGCCAACATGGTGAAACCCCATCTCTGCTGAAAATACAAAAATTAGCTGGGTGTGGTGGTGCATGCCTGTAATCCCAGCTACTTGGGAGGCTGAGGCAGGAGAATCACTTGAACCAGGGAGTCAGAGGTTGCAGTGAGCCAAGATCTTGCTCCAGTCTGGCAACAGAACGAGACTCCCTCTCAAAAAAAAAAAAAAAAAAAAAAAAAAAAAAACTCCTTACCCTAAATAAAGCTCAGGGGCTGTTATCTTTCACTGGGCTCTGCAAAACCGAAGAGTAGTGTACAGCCATCTAAGACTTCTCATTGAAGGAGTTTAAAAAAGACACTTCATCTTTTTGCTCATTGAGGTCTAAGGCGAAGCACTCAGCTTTTCTCCAGGATTACTGATATTTCCGGCCTTGGGTTATTTCATTGGAATTCTCTTCCACAATGTTCAACACCCATTACATCTCCACCCACCTGGAAACTGGGTCTATGTTTGTTCTGGGAGGCTCTCTTCCAGGCTTTAATTGAGAGATAAGCATGGTTATGGACCACAATATTTCAGATCAATTGGCGATCTTAGTAACTTGGATGAAAGCCCCCATCTGTGACAGTTAAGACAGGCATGCCCAGGCATTTGCATGGGACCTGAGCTGTGTGCAGTGTTTCAGAGACAGGCCTGGAGAGATCTAAGCTCATGTGAAACTTACTGAAGCATATTTTTTTTTCTTTTTTCTTTTTTTTTTTTTTTGAGACGGAGTCTCACTCTGTCACCCAGGCTGGATTACAGTGGCACCATCTCGGCTCACTGCAAGCTCCACCTCTCGGGTTCACGCCATTCTCCTGCCTCACCCTCCTGAGTAGCTGGGACTACAGGCGCCCGCCACCATGCCTGGCTAATTTTGTTTTTGTATTTTTAGTAGAGACGAGGTTTCACTGTGTTAGCCAGGATGGTCTAGATCTCCTGACCTCGTGATCTGCCCGCCTCAGCCTCCCAAACTGCTAGGATTACAGGCGTGAGCCACCATGCCTGGCCATACTGAAGCATTTTTATTTGTAAAATACAATGATCCTTTCGATCCCATTCCTAATTTCATCCTACTCCCCTTTCTGTTGCATGGAACTCAGACAGTGTATAGCAGCATTCGAGTGATGGCCACGTCGTTTCTGCGTGGCACCACTCCATTAAACCTAAACCCTTTACCACCCCTCACTGAGTGGCACTGCTTCTTCAGTTATTACTCCCTCATGGTTTCCACAGTGGGTTCTTTTTCATTAGCTCCACCAGGATAGATTATGCTGAGAAATGTGGTGTATCTTCCAAGTAGTTAACTGATCTTCAGTGACCTCAGAATAGAAACAGAGAGAAATAATGCTATTCTGTGACTCACATCTCAAAAGAAGAAACATAACCTTCTAATTAACTAAATCTATCTGGAGCAATGCTTTCTCAACTATTTAAAAATAGGAAGCATATCAAAACCTGGGCAAAAGTTGGCATAACAAAATATGGTTGGTAGCTGCCTCTGGATAGTAGAAAGTAGTGGTGATATTAATTTTATTCTTGATATTTTTCCATTTCACTCAGTGTCTATAATAAGCATGGGATATTATCACAGTCACAACAAACACAGTAAACATTTTGTTAACTCTTAGTTTATAAAGTGTTATCCAAAAAAGGCATATTTAAACTGTATTCGTGTTATGCACATACGAAGTCACTTGAAACTAGAGATTTGAGTTGACTTTTCAAGAAAGTCTCAATTTTAAGCTTTTGTCTATCACCATGGCAAAACCTAAGTGATGATCCTACTTAAAACTAAAAATTCTGGGCCGGGCATGGTGGCTCACGCCTGTAATCCCAGCACTTTGGGAGGCTGAGGCGGGCAGATCACGAGGTCAGGAGATCCAGACCATCCTGGCTAACACGGTGAAACCCCGTCTCTACTAAAAATACGAAAATAAAATTAGCTGGACATGGTGGCGGGTGCCTGCAATCCCAGCTACTCGGGAGGCTGAGGCAGGAGAATGGCGTGAGCCCGGGAGGCAGAGCTTGCAGTGAGCCGAGATCGTGCCACTGCACTCCAGGCTGGGTGACAGAGTGAGTCTCTGTCTCAAAAAGACAAAACAAAACAAACAAACAAACAAACAAAAAACAGGAAAAAAACCCCACTAACACTAAAAATTCTGGATATCTTTTCTTTTCTTTTTTTCTTTTTTTTTTTCTGGAGACAGAGTCTCACTCTGTCACCCAGGCTGGAGTGCAGTTGCACGATCTCCATTCACTGCAGCCTCTGTCTCCTGGGTTCAAGCGATTCTCCTGCCTCCACCTCCTGAGTAACTGGGGTTACAGGTACCCACCACCATGCCCAAATAATTTTTTCATATTTTTAGTAGTGACACAATTTTATCATGTTGTCCAGGATGGTCTCAAACTCCTGACCTCAAGTGATCTGCCCTCCTGAACCTTTCAAAGTGCTGAACTCACAGTCATGAAACACCGCACCCAGCCTTGAGTATCTTTTTCTTTCTTTTCTTTTTTTTTTTTTTTTTTTTTTTTGAGGCAGTCTTGCTCTGTCACCCAGCTTGGAGTGCAGCGGTGTGATCTTGGCTTGCCATAACCTCTGCTTCCTGGGTTCAAACAATTCTCCTGCCTCAGCCTCCTGAGTAACTGTGATTACACACCCAGCTAATTTTTGTGTTTTTAGTAGAGATAGGGTTTCACCATGTTGGCCTAGCTGGCCTCAAACTCCTAACCTCAGATGTTCTGCCTCAGCCTCCCAAAGTGCTGGGATTACAAGCATGAGCCACTGTGCCTGGCCAAATATCTTTTAAAATTGTTTTAGATGCATCAGTGTCCTGGCAAGTGGCAATTCAGAGGGAGAAGGAAGCACACATTTTCCAAAACAAAGCATTTGCTAACTTAGATGAACATGAACTTAGTTTCCATAGCTTTTTAGAGCATGAGGGAAAAGAGGCAGAGCCTGAGTTGGCCCCAGGTAAGAAGTCTGTCCCCATGCCTTGCAAAGAAAGCTCAACTCCATCCAAATGGCTAATCCTCAGAGTAAGGGGGAACTGGAAACAAACCCACATTCCTACGCCCAAGATAGCTAGAGAAACATCCTGTTTTCAACACTGGGTATGAGCAAAGAAAAAAATCTTCACCTAGAATTCATAACACCATACTAGGCCTTAAGCAGGTATGCAGCCCAAATTGGCATCACAGGGGTCGTCCAGAGCTGTTATCCTATGAACTAGCTTAAAGAAGTCGCACATAGGTGAGGACCCCAAGAGCCAACAGAGGAAAATGCAAATCCTTTCTGGAGGGAGGAATTCCGTCCCCACTCCAACCTGTGTTTCAAGGGATTCTTTCAGATAAAGCTCCACAGTCACAATTCACAAAATTTACAAGGAAACAAGGCCTTAGAGCAAGACTCAACTGAACCAAAAATTAGCAGAACTTGGAATAAGACATTATGAACCAAAAATTAGCAGAACTGGAATAAGACATTATATATTGAAGTTATCAGACAACAGATGTAAAATAAGTATTTAAATATTTTAAATAAAATAGAAAGATAAAGGATTGAAAATAGTAATGAGGAAAAGATTAGAAAGAGATCTGGCAGATTGGAATAAGAGCCAAGAAGAATTTCTAAAAATTAAAAATATAACAATGAAAATAAAAAAATTGAGTGAATGTTGTTCAACTGATCAAGACTTAGCTGAAGAGAAATTAGTGAACTGGAAGCTGCACCTGATGATATTTTCCAGAATTTAGCCTACAGCAAAGAAAGTGATGAAAAATAAGAAAAAGAGGTTAAGACCTAAGATACAGTGAGAAAAATCTAACAAACACTGAATGGAATTGCAGAGAGTACAAAATAGGGAGAGGCACTCATGTCACTGCAGAGAAATTTCCAGAATTGACAAAAAAATTAATCCACAGATTCAAGAAGTGAGTGACTCTCAACCAAGCATGATAAATAAAACACTAAAAAACATCAAAATGAAAGTGAAGAACACAGCCTGGGCAATGTGGCAAAAGCCCGTCTCTACTAAAAATACAAAAAACTAGCCGAGTTTGGGCCGGGCGCAGTGGCTCACGCCTGTAATCCCTGCACTTTGGGAGGTCGAGGTGGGTGGATCACCAGGTCAGGAGTTAGAGACCAGCCTGGCCAACATGGTGAAACCTCATCTCTACTAAAAATACCAAAATTAGCCAGGTGTGGTGGCGCATGCCTGTAATCACAGCTACTCGGGAGGCTGAGGCATGAGAATCGCTTAAACCCGGGAGGCGGAGGTTGCAGTGAGCCGAGATTATGCCACTGCCCTCCATCCTGGGCGACAGAGCAAGACTCCGTCTCAAAACAAACAAACAAACAACAACAACAACAAAAAACACAAAAAGAATTAGCCAGGTGTGGTGGTGTGCACCTATAATCTCAGCCATTCAGAAAACTGAGAGGTAAGAGAATCACTTGAACCCAGGAGACGGAGGTTGCAGTGAGCTGAGATCGTGCCATTGCACTCCAGCCCGGGCGACAGAATGAGACTGTCTCAAAAGAAAGAAAAGAAAAGAAAAAAAAAACAAAAAAGAAAGTGAAGAACAATATGGACAAAGGGAAAAAGTCATGAAGTCGATCACAGGTAAATGATACATTGTCTAAAAAGAACTGCAATGAACTGGCAGAGGACTTTTCAGAAACAGCAATGGCAGACATCATACAGTGGAGACAGATTTTAATGTGCTGAATGAAAATAATAATCAGCGTATACCTGATTAAAATATCATTCAATAAGAACAAAACAAAGATATCTTTAGATAAATCAAAACTAATAGTATTTTCCAATAACCACTAACATACCTCAAACCAACAAAATTCAAAAGGAAGCAGAGCAGTTAAAGAAGAAATATGGGCCGGGCGCGGTGGCTCAAGCCTGTAATCCCAGCACTTTGGGAGGCCGAGACGGGCGGATCACGAGGTCAGGAGATCGAGACCATCCTGGCTAACACAGTGAAACCCCGTCTCTACTAAAAATACAAAAACTTAGCCGGGCGAGGTGGCGGGCGCCTGTAGTCCCAGCTACTCGGGAGGCTGAGGCAGGAGAATGGCGTGAACCCGGGAGGCGGAGCTTGCAGTGAGCTGAGATCGGGCCACTGCAGTCCAGCCTGGGTGACAGAGCGAGACTCCGTCTCAAAAAAAAAAAAAAAAAAAAAGAAGAAATATGATCCCTACACAGGAGGGTGAAGGTGAAAAAGGCAACGATAAGGCAAAAATGGGTGAAATACACGGGTGAAATTAAATATAGACTGCATTAAGCAATATAAAAATGTTTCATGTGATTTATTAAAAAATAGGGAACTAAAATGCGAAATGTTCATATGCACTAAAATACGAAATGTGACATAAATGTGTAAGAAGTAGAGAAAGAGGCTGTTAGAATTATTTTGAGGAACTTGTATGGGAGGACTGAAGAGACATGGATTAATTTTAGACTTTAACAAGTATGCACTGGAAAACGATATGACATAATTGCCCAACTAATAGAAGAAAAATTAAAGTGAGAAAAAGAGTTAAATCCAAAAGAAATAATGAAAGGAAAGAAGAAACCTGTACATAGTAGGACAAATAGGACCAAATAGGCAGTAGGAAAAAAACAATCTCAACTCTGTATAGAATTTAAACACCAGGGCTGGGCGCAGTGGCTCATGCCTATAATCCCAGCACTTTGGGAGGCCGAGGCAGGTGGATCACAAGGTCAGGAGATTGAGACCATCCTGGCCAACACGGTGAAACCCTGTCTCTATTAAAAATACAAAAATTAGCCAGATGTGGTGGCGCATGCCTATAGTCCCAGCTACTCAGGAGGCTGAGGCAGAAGAATCGCTTGAACCCGGGAGGCGAAGCTTGCAGTGAGCCAAGATAGCGACACTGCACTCCAGCCTGGGTGACAGAGCGAGACTCTGTCTCAAAAAAAATAAAAATAAAAAAAAGAACACATCTCAGAATCAGTGATAGAGTCCAAGAGTTGACACACTTTTTTTGAGAAGAGCCAGATGGTGAATATTTTAGGTGCTGCAGACCACTGAGGTCTCTGTTGCAACCTCTCAGCTTTGTTGTGGTGTGAAAGCAGCCACAGACAAAGAGTGAATGAGTAGGTGAATGTGGCTGTCGGTGAGCGTGGCTGTGTTCCAATAAAACTTTATTTACACTGGGCAGTAAACTGGATTGAATCCGCAGACTGTTGTTTTCTGGCCCTGATAAGAGTTTAAAAGGCACAGTAAGAGGAGATGCTTCACGTCTCACCTAACAATATTAATTCCAGCTTTTAAATAGACATGGAAAATCCCTCTTGCAGTTCGGTCTCTGTGGCAACTGACCCTGCGGACCATGTGTGAGGAGCTATTTCAGGCAGCGGTGGAGCTGAGCCAGGCAATTCACACATCACCACATGACACCCAGGACACTACAAAGCCACTGTCACCGAAAGGCATGAAAGGATCTGGCCACTCAATTAGGCGCCATCTTTTGACAAGCATTCCTCACGGTCACATCCCTACAACTGGGCTTGGGAGATGCTGGAAGGTCAGTCCCCAAGACCATAGAAAGCCCACTGGGTAATGTCCCAGTACAGTAGAGGGATTAGCTTTGTCTAAATATATTAATAAACACAGTGGAGAGCAGACAGGTGGCTGTACCTCATGACTCTTTAAACTGGAGGCACAGAAAGAGCAGAAGAGGCGAGTGACATGAAGCCCCAGTAGCCAGTTAATGAGGAACGCCAGAGTGTGCAGCTTGCAGAGATGCCTGGTCCCAGAACCTCATCTCACAAAGGGCCGAGGGGACCCTACGGAGAGTCCCAGAGTCCGAGAGGCAAGGGGTTGACGTGGACCTCTCCAGGAAAGTGTCACGCAGAAGAGTGAAATAACTTCAGGGGAATCTGAATGGCAACCAGAGCCAGAAATAGTAACAGGGAGACGCTGTGGTGGGACGAAGAAACCCGAACAAACACAGGGAACTTTTCGAAAAAGTGATTAATTCAAGGCCTGGAGGAAAAGGGCCTTGGGCTTGAGAGGATGCTGCTGGTGAATGAGACTGTTCGGAGCTGGGGGAGCTCTTGGACTTCTTCTCCTGTGTCCCTGCTATTTCCAGTGAGGGGCAAACTGGAATAGAGTGCATAGATTCACGTCTCTTACAGGGCTTCCTGGGGCATGGAAGTCTCTACGGGATGAGATAACCTTTGCCCTACATTAATTTTTTTTTCCTTTTGACTTAGAATACATGGTGCAAAAAGCATGCTCCATGTCAGCAGCAGCCAAAACAACTCAGCTGGGACGTGCAAGCGCCAGCCGCCACGCTCGGCGTTTTGATCCAGCGTTCCGGCTAAAGCTTGAAATGACAGAGCTGCCACCATACGTGAAATCTGCCTTCGCTCTGTTTACTGTTTCATTTCATCCTTGATTTGCTGTCACTTTTAGGGGTATCGAGCACATTATTGAAGGGCTGAGTGGATGCCTGCAACAGTCCTTAAACTGTCTTCGATTTTCACAGCCAGCTATTTGAATAGAATTGCTGCAACTGAAACCAGGGTGTAGAAACATTTATATTTGTTTATTGGAGACAATAATCAGTAAAATATGACTACAGTGTTTAAAGACCTGTTTGAGTCAGAGATTACAGACACTGTACCGGGACGTGTCTAAGCGCTGAGCAATGGAGATGCTGTGGAGCCTGGACCACACTGCTGTGGGGACCACAGTCCTGAAGCAGGTCACAGCAGCCCTGCACAAGGAGATGGCTTCCAGCCTCAGCCAAGAGTCAGTCAGAAGATGCCCGAGGGAGAGAGGGAAACAAGGAGACGACAGGCCATCTGGACAATGGTAGACATTTTTCTGCCAGCAGGCACCTGAAGGAGAATTTCTTTCCCAGCAAACACACCAAGGAAGTCTGGGAGGGCGCCAACATTTGCAGCCTAGAGCAGGAGCCGGGGGAGCCTGCAGGCCTGAGGTGGCACGTGCACATCAGAGTCCACCTGATGCCAGTGTGGCGAGTTTGGGCACTACCCACCAGGAACCCAAACAGCCACGTCGGGAGACATAGGACCGCGGGGCTGCTCTCTGTGCAGCTGTAGTGAAAAGTCTGTGCTTAGAGGTTTTAACTTCAGGCTGTCTGGGCACAAAAGACTAATGCTCTCCTAGAGGAGTAGGTTGGTTTTGTTCCAGGAGAGGACGATTCTCACCATAACAGCAGGGATGGTGCAGAGGAACACGGAGGAAGCAAAGCAGAATATCAATGGAAGCGGCCTTACCAGAACCAGGATGGAGAGAATGCTCCCGTGACTCCCGGCCAGGCAGGCAGGGAGATGGGACTGCTGGGCAGGGATCTGCCTGCCTAACCGCCTCCTTCAGAGGGATTTGACCACTCATGGAAGCCTGTGCTGGAAACTTGTGGGATTCAGCCAGCTCTGGTCCCACCCATTCCTGCTCAGCCCCCGTCTCCCATTTTCTCCAGCTTCGATTCCACACTGACTTGTGACTGTCTGCTCACGTTCCCTCTGGCAGCACTCACCTGAGCCACAGGGAGAGGTGTGCCCCACACTGCCTGCTGGGCGCCCTCTCCCCGACAGGTGATGGTGGGCACACTCTTGGTGCCACTTCCCTCATGGATGAAACTGATGACCAGTTAACAGGGTTGTCATGAAGATGAATTAAAAGATATAGATCACTATATAGTTCCTCAGGACAGGTTGACAATGCCATATCTGAAATGCAGGGAACCAGAAGTGTTTCAGATTTCAGATTTTTTTTGGATTTTGGAACATTTACATATTCATAATGAGATATATTGGGGATGGGACCCAAATCTAAGCATGAAATCATTTATATGTCATGTACACCTTATACACATAGCCAGAAAGTGATTTTATACAATATTCCTTTTTTTTTTTTTTTTTTTTGTGACGGAGTTTCCTGGGCTCTGTTGCCCAGGCTGGAGTGCAGTGGCGCGATATCAGTTCACCGCAAGCTCCGCCTCCCAGGTTCATACCATTCTCCTGCCTCAGCCTCCTGAGTAGCTGGGACTACAGGTACCCACCACCACGCCTGGCTAATTTTTTGTGTTTTTAGTAGAGATGGGGTTTCACCGTGTTAACCAGGATGGTCTCCATCTCCTGACCTCGTGGTCCGCCTGCCTCTGCCTCCCAAAGTGCTGGGATTACAGGCATGAGCCACCGTGCCCAGCAACTTTCTGCTTCTTTCATATTCATCTCTGCTTCTTCTGTGCACATTTTATACAATATTCTTAATAATTTTGTGCAAGAAACAAAGGTTTGACTGCATTTTGTCTGCAACTCATCACGTGAGGTCGGGTGTGGAATTTTCCGTTCATGGCATCGTATTGGTACTCAAAGAGTTTCCAATTTTGGAGGATCTCAGATTTCAGATTTTTAGATTAGGGATAACCAACCTGTAAGAATAACTATGTAGGCTGGGCGCAGTGACTCACGCCTGTAATCCCAGCACTTTGGGAGGCCAAGGTAGGCGGATCATGCGGTCAGGAGATTCGGACCATCCTGGCTAACACGGTGAAACCCCCTCTCTACTAAAAATACAAAAAAAATAGCCAGGTATGGTGGCAGGCACCTGTAGTCCCAGCTACTCAGAAGGCTGAGGCAGGAGAATGGCGTGAACCTGGGAGGTGGAGCTTGCAGACAGCTGAGATCACACCACTGCACTCCAGCCTGGGTGACACAGCGAGACTCAGTCTCCAAAAAAAAAAAAAAAAGAATATGTAATAGAGATCTAATAAGATTTAAATGGACCTGACTCATGGTAAGTATTCAACAAATACTACTTATACTTGCATAATTGTCATTGTTTAATCATTATTGTTATTATTTCTTCCACAAACCACTAACTCAGAGACATACATGTAGCTAAACTGCAGCAACTACATGATGTCCTCTACCAAACAGTAATGAGATGATACTGCCAATAGTGGCCGTGCTGTCCTCAAGCTAATCATTTATTTATTGAACTCGTGACTGGGGGTTTAATTATGCATGCACCCTTAGTGTTAAAGTTAGGTGATGAGTGCTTCATATGTTTATTCTTTGGTTCTCAGTACAGTACTTTTTAATGTAACATAACTTTGCACCAAAGGCACTCCTTAATCAGGTGTACATACCTGGTGTTCCATTGATAAAATGAATTTCAACTAAGGAACACATTACAAATTAATGATTCTTAATAATTAGATATGAATATATTCAATAGAATGTATTAAGTACCTGATGTGTGCCAGGAAGGTTCTATGCTGGGTACTGCAGCAGTGACATAGGGGAGGTATGCTGCCTGTTGTCATGAGAGATACACATCACACAAGGTACACATCTATCTGTGTGTGTGTTTGTACACACATTTATATGATGAATTTAATTACATTTGATGATACACACATACATATAGACACACATATATGTGTTATTTCAATTGTGATAAGTACTATGAAGGAAAAGTAAAAGGTTTTCTGAGAAGGTCTATTTTAGCTAAAACCTGAAGGGTGAGTGGGCTTTGGCCAGGCAGATCGTTGCATGGAGAGGGAACCGTGTGTTTGAAAGTCCTGAGGTAGGCCAGTGGCCCATGGCTTCAGGAGCTAGAAGGCCAGTGTGCGTGGACATTCCTGAGAGAACAAAAAGTGGGGCAGCAAATGAAGAAGTACTTGGATGGAGCCAGGGTCTGCAAGGGCTGGTAGATCAAATGTAAGGATTTTGTCTTGTATTGCAAGCACATATTAAAGAACTTAAGGAACTGGTGGAACATGATCCAATGTGCACTTTGAAATACCTCTCAGCTCCTGTGTGGAGGATAGATTTAAAAGGGAGGCCCAGGGAAGAAAGTAGGGAGACCAGATTGAGGAGGCATGGTAATGGCTTGGCCGAGGAGCAGCAGAAAAGATGGAGAAGAAGATTTTGGGGGTAGAGCCTCAGGATCCGGTGATAGGTGAGCTGAGCAGATTGAGTGAGGCAGATGGCTGGAATGAGTCTCAGGTTTCAGGGTAGATGTAAGTGCTTTTCACTGAGATGGAGAACAAGGGAGAAGGATCATGTTTGAGGGAGAAAGATGAAGAAATCAATGGGCTGGTTACTGGCACAGGTGAGCCTCTTGTTTCTGAAAGTGAGAACAAATGTTTTAAAAAGATATGTATGACAAAGAAGCTGAATTTTAAGATTTGTTTGTTCTAGGTCTAGAGTTTGCAACCATTGGATGGGTATTAGCCTGGTAACATAAGAGGAGAAAAAAAATGTAAATGTTTGGCCATCCTTTGACCTATGGAATTGTGCACAATGTGCAATTTTTTTTCTTTCTTTCTTTCTTTCGTTTTTTTTGAGATAGACTCTCGCTCTGTCACCCAGGCTGAAGTGCAGTGGCGCGATCTTGGCTCACTGCAACCTCCGCCTCCCAGGTTCAAGCAATTCTCCTGCCTCAGCCTCCCAAGTAGCTGGAACTACAGGCACGCACCACCACGCCTGGCTAATTTTTGTGTTTTTAGTAAAGACAGAGTTCCACCATGTTGGCCAGGCTGGTCTCGAACTCCTGACCTCGTCATCGGCCAGCCTCGGCCTCCCAAAGTGCTGGGATTACAGGAATGTGCAATTTTTTATTTCCTTTGGTATCAAACTGACACTTCTCTGCATTATACAGTATCATTACATTATATACAAATTTGAGTTTTAAAAACTTGAAGTAGGATATTAACTAAGTCTCAATTTTGCAAAAAATTCAGAATGTCAATACTCTAAGTTTAAAAAAATTAAAAATTACAGTTTCAAAGCTGATAAACCCTGTGAATTCTGAATTGTGTTTATGCTACTTTCTTATGGCTGTGTCATTTTAACTAGTAAACAGAAACACCTATCGTTTTCTAGAACAGCAATGAACTATGACAATTTTGAATTATGTGAAATATAGAAGAAAACATTTTTGCTTACAATGATACTTCCTATCCAGCAGAATTATAACATTTTAGCTTAGAAATGGCCTTAACCAAGCCCCATATATGTTGCTTTATGCAATGTTATGCACCCAGGAGAATTAGTGAATCACATCCTTCCAAATATTTCACGTATATTCTCAAATGTGTTATTTTAAGAGTCTTCCTTCTCTTCCTTTTGCCTCTTGTTTTCCCAAAGTGTAGTTTTAAAAGTAAATTGTTGGCAAGTTTGTAGATAGTTTTTAAACTGCAGTGATACGTGAGTAGAACAGCAAATATCAAATCAGAAATTATTCCTTACATTTCTTTTCCCCCAAGAAAGAGGAACTGCAAGATGGAAAAAGGCCTGTCATCATCAAAACACATATGGAGAAAATAATTTCCCAGTGAGAAGATAAAATTCTGTGGCTGTCTCTGCAGGTTAAACTAGGAGTGCAAGATTTGTTCAAAAGACCTCGTACGCATTAGCAAGATGTAAACAGCAATCAGATTATTTGATCAATATGTGAAAAAAGAAAGCACACATACATGCCAGTGGAACTTTTTCTTTGGTTTTCGAAATAATTTATCATTATGTGTTATTTTCCTTTAAAAAAGAAATGGAGACAATGAATCACACCCTACCACTCATCTCAGAAAGGAATTCCCCATCTCCTGGTGACCTGTGAGAAAACAGGTCACAGGTTATAGGATGGTTTCTCTGCCCCTTACCAAGAGTAAGAATCTGCAGGGCCATCATTCCTCGGTATGCGTGACTTTATGGCGTTTCCATGCCTGTGGAGAGAATGCAAGATGAGGCCAAAATAAAACATGATTTTTAGCTAGAGTTCCAAAAGAAGGTTACTGCCCTCTGCTTAGTAATTCTTCGTAATTACTAAATTCTTAGTAATTCAGACAAGAAGCCCAACAGAATACACACACAGCATATAGAGAAGCCTTCTGGGCCGCTTGCCAGCAAGACACCCCGCGTTGGAGCAAGTATCAGCAGTGCATAGGTAGGAGACTGTGCAGGGCTAACTCTGAAATTCTGTTGATCAAATTTCACATTCTAAAATGTATTCATTAAAGGACAGACTCAAGGAAAATTTTCCTTTCCACAGTTCTAAGAAGTAATCTAACGTGAATGCTGGTTTTGTTATCCTTTGCTCTAGTTTTAAACAAGTAACTTGAAAACGTAATGATGCGCCCTAAGATAGAAACAAATTAAATCACATGGAGAAGGAAAAGAGAGGAAAGGAGATGAATTGAGACTTGTCCAACTATATTTCAGTGAGTCTTGTCCCATACTGATATGGATCTGTACTTAATGACTGATTAAAATTGCTGCCAGTTAGGAGAGCAGGCAGAGGGCGGCCTGGCAGCCAAAGGCAGAAATGCGTAAGTGTCCACTTGGAACACTTGGCCCTGCTAGCTGGAATTTCTGTGTGATTAGAGAAAACTTCTTTTCATCAACCAATAATTTCAAGGGTTTTCACAAATACAGGTGTGAGATCTAGAATAGTAATAGCCCCTTTATCTAGCATCTGGAAAAAGTAAGCATTACCGCCTATGGGGATTTTTGAGATGGCTGAGCATAGCACTCTGAGTATCACAACGTCAAGAAAAAAAAATCACCAGTTTTGATTGAAACCCTTCACAGTAGAGATGATTTTTTCCTAACTTCTTCCTGTCTGTTTTGCTAGTGATTCCCAAATTTTATTTCCAATCTGGATCTCTTCCCTGAACTCTAGATGGCTTTCTCACTTCACTCAGACCAAAAGCCAAAGCTCTTCCAGTGGCCTAAAGCTTTCCACTAGCCAATCCCACCATCCAGGTGACTTCATTACTCTCCCTGCACTCACTCTATTCAGACATGCTGGCCTTCTTCATTTTCCATGAACATGTCAGGCACACTTCTAACTTTCCATGTGCTTTCTTTTCTGTCTGAAATATCTTTCCCTGAAATATCTGCATGACTGTCTCCTTCACTGCCTACAAGTCTCTGCTTTTTTTTTTTTTTTTTTTTTTTTTTTTTTTTTTTTTTCCTGAGACCGAGTTTCTCTCTTGTTCTCTTGTTGCCCAGGCTGGAATGCAGTGGCATCATCTCGGCTCACCGCAACCTCTGCCTCCCAGGTTTGAGTGATTCTCCTGCCTCAACCTTCCTGAGTAGCTAGGATTATAGACATGCACTACCATGCCTGGCTAATTTTGTATTTTAACTATTAAACAGAAACACCCATCATTATTTTCTAGAATAGTGATGAACTATGACAATTTTGAATTATGTGAGATATAGAAGAAAACATTTTCTTCTATATCTGTGTTTCTTCTATATCTGTATTTCGAGGCTGGTCTCAAACTCCCAACCTTAGAAGATCTACTCGCCTTGGCCTACAAAAGTGCTGGGATTATAGGCGTGAGTCACTGCGCCCAGCCAAGTCTCTGTTTAAACATGATATTCTCAGCAACTTTCCTGACTATCCTATAGCAAATCCCCCCAGTCCTATTCTGCCTCCTTGTCTTATTTTTCTCCATATGCTTATTACTAATTGGCATAATATGTATGTATGTATGTATGTATGTATGTATGTATTCATTCATTCATTCATTATCTTATGACCTGAAGATCTCACCTATGAATACCTGAATAAAATATTTGACATTAACTCTGGGATCTCAGATAGACTTGGAATAACTGAGATTGACTTATAAATGATCTCCTAGTAGAGTAGCATTGTATCATTCAGAAGGAAACTGCAATATGTCTAACATGTAGTCAAAAGGTGCTTTAGAGTACCCAAAAATAATGTGGGAGTTCACTCTGGGCTGCCTACATAATGAGCTTGTGGGACCAGAGTTTCACTATTTTTTCCAGAAGAGTGAATGAAACTCCAGATTGTCTTCTCTGGGACTAATGATGCCCAAGATCTCTCAGTGCTCAGTAGCTGGCTTTCTTTGACAATTCCTAACACAAAAACCAGCCAAGAAGCCATCAAAGGGAGTGGTATGGTTTGGCTATGTCCCCTTCCAAATGTCATCTTGAATTCGCATATGTTGTGGGAGGGACCTGGTGGGAGGTAATTGAATCATTGGGGCAGGTCTTTCCCATGTTGTTCTCATGACAGTGAATAAGTCTTACAAGATCTGATGGTTATATAAAAATGAGAGTTTCCCTGCACAAGCCCCTCTCTTGTCTGCTGCCATGTGAGACGTGCCTTTCACCTTCTGCCATGATTATGAGGCTTCCCCAGCCACGTGGAACTGCAAGTCCAATAAACCTCTTTCTTTTATAAATTGCCCAGTCTCAGGTACATCTTTATCAGCAGTGTGAAAACGGACTAATACAGGGATCTAATTAGTGTGCTCATGATTTCCATATAAAAAGGGAGAAATACCAGAGAAGTGAGTTCTCCCCTAGACAGACACACCTCCCATGCATGGCCAACCAAATACCTTGTCCCTGGCCTCCTTTGACCCGCTCCGCATCAAGAGGAAATCTGGGAACCTGTGGCTTCTGCTCCTTGATGACTCTTGGCTTGTAAGTTTCTGCTTTCTTAATATAGTTTATTCTTTAGTTCATGGTTTTGAGGAGTTCCCAAGACCATCATCAGGTGTGATAATTTGCTAGAAGGACTCACAGATCTCAGGAAATCTGTTTATTCATGGGTATGGTTTACTACTACAAAATGATATAAATCAAAATCAGCAACAATAAAAGGAGCATGTGGCAGAATCAAGGAAAGCCCAGGCACAAGTTTCGGCTGTCCTCTCCTAATGAAGTTGCAGAGATGGTGCTTAATTCTCACAGCAAGGATGTATGACAGCATGTATAAAGTGCCACCCACCAGGGAAGCCCCCCGAGCCATGCTGTCCAGGGATTTTATTGGGAGTCCCTCATGTGGGCATGCAGTGCCCATGTGGCTGACCTTAGTACTTCAGACTCCAGTTTCTCCAGAGGTCAGATGGTTAACATATTACCCAAGGCCCAGACCATAAATGACACTGATAGGATAGACTATCTGATGTGGCTCAAGTCCCCAGGAAAGCACACCCTTTTATCAAGCAGGATGTTCCAAGGGCTTAGAGGTTATCTCCCAGGAACCATTCAAAACCCAAGCCTTTCTTTAGAATGTGCAGGATCTGAGCACCCACTGAGCATTCAGACCTGCTGGGCCAAACTTTTGATGCACATATACTGTGTAATTCTGTCAAATTCATCCTCAGCCTTTGCACAATAGGTGATGACTATTAAGAAACCAAGCTCACATGATATAAAGATAAATCTGCTCATTCTTTTTTTTTTTTTTTTAAGACAATCTCACCCTGTCACCCAGACTGGAGTGTAGTGG
This sequence comes from Macaca fascicularis, assembly GCF_037993035.2. NCBI lineage: Eukaryota > Metazoa > Chordata > Mammalia > Primates > Cercopithecidae > Macaca > Macaca fascicularis. The sequence continues at coordinate 75,702,303 of NC_088392.1, read as the reverse complement.
CATGATCTCGGCTCACTACAACCTCTGCCTCCCAGGCTAAAGCAATTCTTGTGCCTCAGCTTCCAAAACAGCTGGGATTACAGGTGCCCACCACCATGCCCAGCCAATTTTTGTGTTTTTTGCAGAGATGGGGTTTCACCACATTGGCTAGGCTCATTCGGACTCTCAGAAATGGAGCTACTTTCCATCTCCAGCTGTAGAAGAAAGCTAGCTCAAACGATATTTGTTGTGGCAGATTAATCAACAAGAGCATGACAAGTTCATTCACAAACCGTGTAAACTCAATTTTCTATAATCAACATGTTATATAATCAAATGAACAATAAAAAATTTCTATAGAAAACATATCATATGTATTTCTGAGAAATAAACAAATTCTTTAAATTGTTTATAATAGAAGTTTAATTATGAAAACAAAAGAGCATAAAAATTAAACATACAGAAGACTTTTATCCTTCTTGGATAGATTTTTTTGTTTATACTATTCCTGTGACTTCCAGAAATAAAATCTTTAACTTTCTCATATATTGTGGCTGAAGAGGATAATACCAGAACTAGATTTTGAATTCTTAAAGTATATGGCAACAATATGACAGCAATATTATTTAAGAATTTTTATCATGTGCAATTGTAATCTACCCTTTCATAACTAAGGTTAATCAAAACCAAATTAAGTCCTTAATTTCTGATTTCCACAGTGTAGATAACAACAATTTTTAGCTTTGACTAAAACAGTGCAGGTGGAGAGAGGAACAACATTATTAAGAATCAAAGATACCAAAGATGTCATAGAGTTATTTTGCAGCTTCATGTGTGTTCATTTACAGAAGTTACTTTTGAAAATGTATAACAAAAATCAAATTTAATTCACATGTGCAGGTAGACAAGGAAGGGCTATGGAAGAGGTATGAATTTTATTATCATATTTCCTCAACTCACACTTTGGAATACACTATGCTTTTTCAAAAAAGAGGAAAGATTTCAGCTTTAAGTGCCCACATCATTTAATTGAATCAAATCCAGAAGTATTTGTTTGTTTGTTTGTTTGTTTTTAAGGGAAAGCATAACTAGGAATTTCATCTCTTCCAGAAGCATGAATCAGAGAAGTTGTTAATCAGTCAATTAAAAAAGCCAAACAGAGGCTTTTCCCTCTGAGCTTCCAATCCAATAAAAAATTACAGATGGAATCCAGGCAGTTTGGAGGGATATAAACCCCTAGATTCACCCACAATACTGCCCACTCTTTTTATATTTTTGAACATCAACCAAAATTAAAATTACCTTTTCTGGTGTGCTGGAAGGGATATCAAAGCACTCATACTGATCTCGACCCATCTCCACAATGGTTTTTGCTTTTCTTGAGTAATCACAGTAATCATAAGCCCACTATCTATTTATCAAGGCATTAAATGAGAGAGACAAAGTAAAAAAAAAAAAAAAAAAAATGCAGTCATAGACTTTCAAAGCTGAAAGGAGCATGAAGTAAGTTTGCTTTAAAGTGAGTGTAATTGTCTAACTTTACAGAAAACTGAGGCCCAGAGAGGTGAGGTGATCTCACATGCTCTTTCACTTTCTCATTTGTCCACTTGATACATTATTCTTATCTCCCCTATGCTGTGTGCAGAGATAACAGCCATCAAGGCGTGCAGTCTCCAGTGGCAGAGAGAGCCGGGAGCAGCTGAATCTGGAGACCAGAGCTTTCATTTTCCAGTGGGCACACATTCCGCAAGACCAGGTTTTCTCCTGTTTGTGTTACGATAGGAGATACCTAGAGTGTTTGTTAGGCCCACACATGCCAGGCCCTACCCCGGCCCACTGAATCTGAAAGCATGCCAAAGGAGCTGTGGCTCTACCCTTTTAACAAATGCACAGATGAGTCTTATCACCAGGCACCAGCAGGGCTCCCGTCTGCTGACCAGGGTCAGAGCCCCGCTTCTTTCACTGGCCTCTTTCAATGTCCAGGCTCACATCCCCATTGGCTTCATGGTCCTATGTCTGACTGTTTAGGTAAGAACTGGCATCAGCATTCACAACCCAGAGTGAGCCACAGAATTACCTACTTTGCTTTAAGCAAAGTAAGAAGCCCAGGTCTACCCCAGACCAACTATATTAACATCTTTCAAATCTTTTTTTGAAATACCAGGAGGTATTCTGATGAACAGCCAACATTGAGAACCACTGCCAGCCCTGGGTCCTTTCGGAAACCTCAGGAAGGATCCTGGTCCATAATGTGGTAAAGGAGAGGCTTGGGAACACTTTTCAAAGACAGGACACACAGTGTCTCCAGGTATCATGACTCCTTCCATGTGCCTGCCTATCAAGGTGTTATAAAGCAGCCTGCTCTGAGACAGTGGGATTCACAAATTTCCCTTCAAGACAAAGCAAAACAAAGGAACCATCATGTCTGTAACTGTCGTGCTGGACTGTGCATTCCCCAAACCATTGCAGTCGTGCCACATCTCTGCCATCCCATAATTTCACCTAAATGCCTTTGCACTTGTCTACACATCTCTTCAGGCAGTGCTGTTACAGGATTGCATCGTGTTTAGCTGAGCCTCACTCCTTTGCCCCATGTCCCATCATCCTGTCCCGATGTCATCTGCTCAGGCTCAGGACACACACACATACACAGTAAGCGCCACGTGATCCATGTGCCTGCTGCCAGCCCAGAGCTTTCCCAGGACCCCGCAGAGCCTCTTCTTATGGGCATACATAGGGTGGTGGGCGTGACCTTTAGGAGACAGGAAGATTAACAGACACTTCCCCACAGTGTCATGGCCAGGCACACTGACTTCTGAGGAACCCAAGTCACTCAAGACCAAAGAACACGGGTGAGTAAGTGATGTCCCATCAGCAGCTGCAGCTCACACCCTCAAAGCCTGTATCACTTTACACTTTTCATAATCTCTGTCTCTTAAGAGTTTCGCCAGGCATGGTGGTTCATGCCCGTAATCCCAGCATTTTGGGAGGCCGAGGCGGACGGATCACCTGAGGTCAGGAGTTCAAGACCAGCCTGGCCAACGTGGCAAAACCTCGTCTCTACTAAAAATACAAAAATTAGCCAGGTGTGGTGGCGGGCACCTGTAATCCCAGCTACTCAGAAGGCTGGGGCAGGAGAATCACTTGAACCTGGGAGGTGGAGGTTGCGTTGAGCCGAGATCATGCCACTGCACTCCAGCCTGGGTGACAGAGCGGAGTTTCAAGAAATACCCTGATGGTACTCCAGTTTGCCTTTTATTTTCTGTCCTGTGCTGAAATAAGGAGTGAGTCTAGAGGCATATAGGAAATCAGCTCTCTCCTTGCAAGTAGATTCCTATGGCACTACTAAAAAAATCTGCATAGCAAGCTTTATGCTAATGGCTTTCAGTTATGCTTGCCTAATGATGCCCAAGCTCTTACAAATTCATCCTCTTTTTATTACTGTGCTGTTCTTTAAAAAAAAAAATCAGTAATACTTTGGATTCAACATGTAACTAGACAGGAAACTTAAAAGAAACACTTGTAGAAAGTTAACAAGGTCAAGATTGTTCCCATTATTGTTTACAATAACTTTCATGTTCCTCTTAATTTTATTTTGTTTTCTTGAAATATAGGAAGGGGTTGTATTTTGGTATTCTTGGATTAGTTACAACTAAGACAGTACCTCAAGGGTACTGGTACTTCATTGCACACTAGCTGGGTATTTTGTGTTTCTCAAGTATATCTTACAGAGTACTGAAAATAATTCTTTTGTGGAATGAGAAAATCAAGAGCATTTGGATACTTAAGTGGCAGATAATAATGCCATAATTTAGTATTTAGTATCTTCATAGTGGTTTAATTTAGCAGCTTTAATTTTTTTAGACCATTTCCTGACTTCATCTTCTCTTTTTCACCATTGGTACCAGAATCTCGGTGACTCCATCTAGACAGAGGACTCCCCCTAGCATATGAGAAATACACCCCAGTCCAGCCTCTGGGCCTCCGTCTCCCCAATAATCTCAGGTGTTGATACCTGCATGTGCGTTCCAGTAGCTGAACCCACATTCCTTTAATCTTCCTCTGTTTTTAATGAACGGCTCTCAAAATGCATATTCAGTATATGCTTTGAGCCATATGAAATACACTTTCAAAATGCAATATTCGTTGCCAAAAGAAAAAGGTTTAGTTTAATGAATCTGTACAAATAGTGACAGCATTGCCTCTCTTATCTCTTTCCAGCACAAGCATGACTTTATTGTGAAATCCAGGTGCAGTCGTGTAGTCGCTGTGTCTTTCCTTACTCCGGAAAGGCAGTCTATTAACTGAAGCCCAAGAATGGAGTGCATTTCTCTGTTAACCATTTATTAAGTCAACAAGCTAAGTAATGACTACATTTTTCTTTCTAATGCGCCTGCAGTATTATGCATTTAGCAATATTATTCCTTGAACAGATGTGTCTTTTCACAGTCGTCTTCCTTTCCTGTGAACACAGGATTTCTTCTTAATTGTATGCTTGTAAGCTTGCAACTGCTCTGAAAGGTGCTTCTAAACACACACTGAGATCCCTCCGTGCTGAGAGCCAAGTGACATGAAAACCACAACATCATCAAGAATGGGAGCAGCCAGCTCCCCACATCAAGTACCCAATTAGCTCGTATTCTTTGGCTAAATATACTCTGCAGCCAATCCAGTCACCTCAGTGCTTTGATTTCAGAAGCTTTAGAAATACCTGGAGTTACTTGAATGTGGCAGTATTCAAAATACAAAAGATAAGGAAGAAGCATTTCACAATCAGCCAGCAAACTATAGGACTTGACAGCAAAGACATTGAAGGTTCCATCAAATTCCTTCCACGTTCGCATTTTGAATAACTAAGCACATTAACCAGGTTTGTGCTCAGCACTTCCCTTTATCAATAAAAAGGAGTATTCACAAAGAATCAATATCTAAAGCACATCGGGCAACTACTACGCTTTTATGATTTCCTCAATGCTGAGTGTTAACAAAGAAAACCTTGCTACTATACTTTTGAAAGACACCAATGGAAGCTGACAACCAAATTGATATCATTTTTTTCTTATAAAAAGTATAATGAGCTCTTGGGTCACCTTCAAAATATGGTCACATTCTTTCCCTGGAGTAGAGTTACTGTGGGATCAAGTGACTGAAAAGGCAAGGAGAGGAAATAAAACGATTGCTCAGCAGGACAAGTGTGGTGCTGCTGTCCTCGCCTGTGTCTCTGCCCACAGCAAGGTCATGGAAATTCAGCGTGAGCCCAAGTGGTTCTTCAGCAGCAGACACTCATGGACGTGATCCTGGCACTCGCCGGTGTTTGTCTGACAGCTGCGTGTGCTTCAGCCACGGCTGCAGTAAGTGACCTACTGGGTTCTGCGGAGGAAGCCTGGCCCTACCATTCCCCATTGAGTCAGGAGGTCAAGTGAGAATTCCACTGATGTCTTTAAATAGTCTTGGCTGCAACAAGCCAACGTGGGGGAGGATTCTGGAGTGTGCCCGGGTGTGCCTGGCAGTGATAGGCAGGTCCCCAGTTGCTGCTGGAGGGGGAATTCGGAGGAGACTTCCTTAGCTGCCTCCAAGTGACACTGGTAAGGTCTGTGTGCAATAGTTCAACAGAAGACCTCATGCACAAATGTGCTAATGGAACTATGGTATCTGGTGATAACAGCAGAAATTGGCTTCCTTCTTTTATGGGTGGGAAAATTGAATTGGGGTCTGTTGGGAAAAATCACTTGCTCTATGAATAAGCTATACGGATCCCCTTTGAACAGCTTTTAGAAAAAGCAAGTATTTTTCACAGTAAAATTGCCTAAGCTCAGAACCTGAGAGTGAGCTGGCTACTGCCTCAACGCTTTGCTGTTCTTTCCAAATCAGGCAAGTGCAGAGGTGGGGAGGAATTAGGGTTTGATGGCTGCAGGGAATGAAGGGGTTAACTGATTTATCCCAGCTGTGCTCTTTGCTTACTGTTCTCTGGTTACTGAGACTTTGGAGCTCAGTCTAGTCTACGCCCTACAGTGTGTTATTCTTGCCGCAGCCCATTTTTTGTATCTTTCTTGAGCAGGGATCACATCTTGCTGCACATCATAGAAACCATGTGGGTCTGTCTCCTCCTCCAACCTGGGAGCTCCGTGGTAGGAGGAGCAGGTGTTGTTCTTCCCAGGTTTCCCGCCCAGTGTCCAGACTGGAAAAGGTGCTAATAAATATAAGTTACATTGAATGAAACTAAGAATACTGAGAAGTTATACAAGTCTTGGCAGCAACCCCAAATGCTAAGTCTTGGTATAGTTTGCTATAACTTTGTAGACAAATGTGCCAAGAAATCAGAACAATTGGCTCTTCATAGACCTGAAGGTACTTGATTTTCTTCAGTGTCATATTTTCATTCTGATTCTTTAGTTCTAAATCAATATTAACGTGTGGCTCTTGGCTGCTGCCATAGCAGTAAGGTCCGGTGACCTTTGGTGCCGGAACTCTGTCACTGCTTGCCCTGGTGTCTGTATTTCACTAACAGCTGTGTACTCTTAAAATAAAAAACAAGCTTCATGTTTTTATAGAGCCTTTTTTCCAAGGAGCTTTTAAATGTCATTAAACTCACTTTTTTAAAATGTTAACATGGGAAAGTCAATATTACCCTCCTCTAAATTGTAAAAGGGTAATTACTTTTTTGCATGACTTGTCTATGTCTTTCCCCCTCTTTGCTGCCTTTTGGTCATTGTTGGCCAAGTTATCCCATTTAGTAGTTTATCTCTGAGAGGGCAGATGTAGTCATGGAGAAGTGAAATTAGAATGGGATCATCTGATGATTGTCTAGTGTCTAGCAAAGAAGTTCAAGGACATGACAATGAGTGGAAGATGACTGGGAAGGAAGGTTGAAATACACATTAAATCAGTTCATATTTATTATCTGAAAGCCATCCTTCTACCCATTACTCACCACCAGACATAAGCATGAGTGGCTTGGTTATTCCTCTACAGCCGCATGAAAGAAAAATTCCTATGATTGTCCCCCAGAACTCAAGGAGAAAGCTCTGCCTGTTTTGGTCACTGGGGACAGAGCCCACTGTGGTTTGCCTTTTGGTCCCAAGTGATGCTTCATGGAGGCTGATGGAGGAATGTGTCTTGCCGTTGCCACCTGGCCACAGGTTGCTGATTCAAGGGTAGAAACTATCTGAAACCAGGTTTCAGCACCTCATACTGTACTTGGCACACAGTACTTAGCAAATATTTGCCTTTTGAATTACATGGAATTCAGACCTGTTAGGTGTCCACTCTCCCAAGGGCTGAATCTCACTGCTCCTCAGAAGAATCAGAACTGTTCTCTTTGGGGAAAACCAACCCCCTTTCAACTTATGTTTAGGATGAGATGAACATGATAATCCAGAGGTTATTAAGAACATACAGAGTTAAAAGCAAACACCTCCTTAACATGGATGTTCAACAGCGACTTAGCAAATATTAACAAAAGCATTGCCAGACACTAAGGGTGAGAGTAGAAAGCTGAGATGAGAGAAGTACCCCGGCTGACCGAGTCCAGGTGAGCTGCCTCCCATCCAGGCCTCCAGGACCCACGTCATGTGTGTTTTTTGTCCTTCAGGTAGCCGAAGAGCATCTCCAGGCCCCCCTCCACCAGCTCTGGCAGAGGCTTGGATAAAGGGTTGTGGGAAATGTGGAGCCCTTTGTCCATGGGATTCCAGGCGATCCTCACCAGTCTACACAGCAGGTGGAGTTCGCTCGGGAGGGTCTGGATGTCGTTGTTGTTGAGGTTCAGCAGCTCCAGGCTGGTGACCAGGCAAAGCGACCTCGGGAAGGAGTGGATATTGTTGGCCTCTGCGATGAAGATCTGAAGGCTGGTCAGGTGCTGGATGCTCTCAGCGATGTTTTCCAGGCGATTCGAGCCCACGTGCAAGAAAATCAGTTCCTTCAGGGAGAACACACACATGGGGATGTGCGCGAAGAGGTTGTTGCTGAGGTTCAGCTTCCTCAGTCTGGAGAGGTCAGCGAAGCACGCAGGGAGCTGGGACAGGCAGTTGTGCGACAAGCTCAGGACCTCCAGCTTTCGGCACAAGCTCAGTTCGGCCGGCACCTCGGTCAGGCAGTTCATGTTGACAAACAGGACCCTGAGGCCTTGCAGGAGGCTCACTTCTCTGGGCAGGCTCTTCAGGCGGTTCCCGCACAAGTTCAGGACCACGATCCGGGTCAGTTTCCCCACCTCGGGAGGGAGAACTCGGAGCTGGTTGTGAGACAGATTGAGTTTCTGGACCTCGGACAAGCCCCACAGAAAGTCGGGGATGTCTGTCATTCCTCTGGTGACCAGGCTGAAGCTGACGTGGTGCATGCCTCGCTTCAGCAGAGACCGCGGGTCCCTTCCCGGGAGCAGGGCATCGTCCCACGGGGAAAACTTCTGTCTCCTCCCCGTGAACAGTATCCTCTTGGGGCCCTTATCCTTGGAGCTGGCCCTTGACTGCCTGGCCCCCATCGTACCTTCCCTTCTATTCACTCTCCTCTGCCACCTCCCAGCAGGGACTGTGTCCTCTCAGCTGCTAAAAGCCAGGCTGCTGCAGGCAGGGAGCCTGAGTCCGGGTGAGAACCAACTTGGGACTAGGCGGTCCTAGCGTGGAGAAAGCTGCCCGTAGAGTCTTGATCAGACCTAGCAGGTATCCGAGACAGGTCCCTGGGCGGCTGCAGGAGCTGTGCCTGTCCCCCAGCGTTTAGGTGTTTTTTCTCCGAGCAGCTGGGCTGTAATGATATACTTGTCCAGGAGGCTGCTAAACTGCTCGATTCCCTCTGAATGCCACAAGGCAGCTGTCACTGTCACTCTGCCTGAGTTTTATTGACCGGGTACATGCAAACAGGTCACAGGAAGGCTGCATATAACTTTACTCTCTCAGCTTTTCTTGGGTGTCACAATTGAGGAGGGTGATTAACAAGCCCATGTCTAAAAAGAAGTAAAGTGGAAAAACAGAGCAGGTCACACGAGCACCGGCTGGTGGCAGGATTGCGGGAGCTCAGCCAGACAACTTCACAGTGAACCTGGGCTCCGTGCTAGCGACAGTTATGTCTCCAAAGCTAAGAATCTGCAGATGATCTCGTAGGTCCCCGTTCCAAACCTGGATGAACTGTATGTTTGTGAAAACATGACAAAAGCAGCCCGGATACCTGGAATCGTCCAGGTCAAAGGTTTTTATCCTGTGCTTGTCAGAGGTGATTTAGTGAGAAGGGGGTTGGGACGGATCTCAGCCCCTCACTCCCATTTCAGCCAGAGAAGCTCTGGGCTCATCTGTCTTACAGAGACCTTCTGTATTTAGTAGGATGCGCTTTAAATGTTTGAACAGCCACTTGAGTGGCCACCTCAGTATGGTAAGCACGGGCCATGCATTGTCCTGGAAGGATATAATGAGGCCCCCCTCGCTACGCACCATTCTCTTTCTCTCTCTCTCTTCTCCTCCCTGTCTTTTTATTTATTTTTAATTTTTTATTTATTTCTTTTTCTTTCTTTCTTTTTTTTTTTTTTTTTTTTTTTTTGACGAAGTTTTTGCTCTTGTCACCCAGGCTGGAGTGCAATGGCGTGATCTTGACTCACTGCAACCTCCGCCTCCTGGGTTCAAGTGATTCTCCTGCCTCAGCCTCCCAAGTAGCTGGGATTACAGGCGCCCACCACCTCACCTGGCTAATTTTTGTATTTTTAGTAGAGACAGGGTTTCACCATGTCGGCCAGGATGGTCTTGACCTCCTGATTGAGGCGGGCGGACCCGCCTCGGCCTCCCTTTTTCTTGAATTAAAAAAGTTAACTTATACCTTAAGTTTGCACAGTTAATTGTTGGTGTTATGGGCTGAACTGTGTCCCCTCACCCTGCCCTCAGATTTCGTATGCTGAAATTGTAACTCCCAGTATCTCAGAAGGCGCTGGGTTTGGCGATCGGGCCAAGTGAAGACGTGTGGAGAAGGCAGCCACCTGCGAGCCAAGGAGAGAGGCCTCAGAAGAAACCAACACCTTGATCTCAGGCTTCCAGTCTCCTGAATTGTGAGAAAAATACATGTCTGCTGTTTAAGCCACCCAGTTTCTTAGAGCAGGCCTGGCAAACTAACATAGTTGGGGAGGAGACAGACACACGTCTGCACAGGTGAAAAATCCTAAAAATACGTAGTGAGAAGACAAGGGATATCAAGGTGCTGACCTAGGTTCTGAGCACAGGGCTTGTGGCCCTTGGCAAGGGCTGGTTTGGCCTGGAAGCGTGGGGTTTTTACTGCTATGTGTCCTGGAGACCCCTGCTGCTCCTGGGACCCTGACCTCACAGGGATGTTGCCACCAACCCAAGAGTTGTCACTGGGTCCTAGCTGGGTGCTGCTTGGGGAGCCTGGACGTCCATCCACACCCAGGATGCAGGATCTGACCAGGAGGAGCAGCAGAGGTAGAAAATCCACACCCAGGGTGCAGGATCTGACCAGGAGGAGCAGCAGAGGTAGAAATGAGGGGAGGCCACTTCTCTCTCCACACGCCATTTGAAAGAGATCTGACCCGTCTGACTGAGTCAGCCCCAGGGATTCTGGACAAAGGTGGAGACTTTGCACATGCTTTTTATGAGGCACTTGAGTGTTGTAGTTAACAATTGTGGTGGCTTGCGTGGGATCAATGTGGCTACATTTAGACCCTAAGTTTTTGGAGCAGACCATGCCTTATATATGTAAATTTCACATGGTTCTGTTAAAAAAAAAAAAAAAAAAAACAGAAAAAGAAAAGCTAGCTGTGCTTCCTCTTTCCTTCCATGAGCCTGAGAAATTATGCTAGAGTACTTGAAATGTGGGGAATTGCAGTACCTGGGATGATTTGAGAAAAATATCAATAACTTTCTTCTTGTGGCAATTCTCTCTCTTCCCCCTTAATACATTTTTTCTAATAAATATTTATTGAGCACTTATCAATAGCCAATATTCATCAGATGTTTACTTATGTAAAAGTCACTGTAGCCCGCACTTTATATGCAGAATAGGTATTAAAATTATCTCTATGTTACAGATGAGGAAAGGAAGATAGACAAAGGTAAGTTACTTATGCAAAATCAACTCACTGACCCAAGATCAAGTAACTAGTCAATGGGAGAACCAGGATTCAATCTTAGTTGGTCCGCACAGAGCTCAGACTGGGAACCACAAGAAGACGCTGGTCTTATCTCTGTAGAGAAGCAAAGCAACTCTGGCTAGGACATGGTCCCTTGCTTTCAAGTGCCAGGGTGTAGGATTGACAGAGCACGGGTCAAAAAATGACTACATTACTCCCTGCATAGAAGTAACTACACAGGGCCAGGGGTGGTGACTCACGCCTGTAATACCAGCACTGGGAGGCTGAGGCGGGTGGATCACCTGAGGTCAGGAGTTCGAGACCAGCCTGGCCAACATGGAGAAACCTTGTCTCTACTAAAAACACAGAAAATTAGCTGGGTGTGGTGGCAGAGAGCTGCAATCTCAGCTACTCGGGAGACTGAGGCAGGAGAATCGCTTGAACCCAAGAGGTGGAGGCTGCAGTGTGCTGAGATCGCCCCACTGCACTCCAGCCTAGACGACAGAGTGAGACTTTGTCTCAAAAAAAAGAAAGAAAGAAAGAAAGAAAGAAAGAAAGAAAGAAAGAAAGAAAGAAAGAAAGAAAGAAATAACTACACAGCTAGATAGCAACCCTGCTTACCTTATGCCAGCATAACCAGGAAGAGCAAAAGTTAAACTATCATTCCAGAAAACTTCAGAGTGATGGATTTAGCGCCTCCAAAAACAGTTCAGGTCTTCTCCAGAGAGGTTCTCATGTATCAAATGGACGAGCTGAGTCACTAGCTGACTTGTTTTCTTCTAACTTTTTGAAATGTAAATGCTGCCCACTCAGTGACTGTCAGTTATCCGGTCAGCACGTAGTTCTCTGAGAGGACATGCCTTGTCTCTGGTCTCAGTTTTCTCCTCTCTGAAATGGGTCATTTGGAGGGGATAATGGCCGAGAGCCCCTTTCCCAGTCTCCCAGTCTGATTCTCACTACAGATGAGGCCACTTGTAAGAAAGTGAAAGTCACATTTAATCCCCTTTCTGGTAAAGGGATGCAAAATCCAAGACAGCCTTCATTTTTGTAACTTTAATGTTCGTCCTGGGGAATAGACACTAACAAGGAAATGTTGTTGACTTTGGGGTTCTCTATACTGTGTAGACCACACATTTGACCTTTACCAAAAGAGACTTTTCAGGGCTCTCTGAATGGAATGCAGCTTGAAATAACTCTCAGAACATTGTTGGACAATTTTTTGAAATTCCAGGGCATTGTAAGTAATGTGATTATATTTAAAACCTAAGGAGCCTGGAGAATAATTGAAATGCATTTAATATGGCTGACATGTTTACTACACTGCTGTATGTTCCAGCTGATTGTTCCAACATATGAAAATCAATATGGATTATTTCTTTAAACCTAAGTAATATAAAACTGAAATAATGAGAGTGTAAAATAGTAGGTTATGAAAACATCTGAAGCTACTCCTGAATTCACACTAACGGAATATCTACAGAAAAGAATATTTTTTATTCTCACTATGACTTTTCAGCTTATGTCTGTACATCATATGTTAATTTCAGAAGAAAGAAATGTGTACCTCTAAATAGTTTATTAAAATAAACTTTCTACTGTTTAAAAAATCTAAAATAGGCCAGTTGCAGTGGCTCACACCTGTAATCACTTTGGGAGGCTGAGGCAGGCAGATCACGTGAACCCAAGACCAGCCTGGGCAACATGGTGAAACCCCATTTCTACAAGAAATACACAAATTAGCTGGGCGTGGTGGCGCATGCCTGTAGTCCCAGCTACTCGGGAGGCTGAGGTGAGGGGAACATTTGAGCACTGGAGGGCGGGGCTGCAGTGAGCCATGATCACACACTACACTCCAGCCCAGGCGACAGAGCAAGACACTATCTCAAAAATAATAATAATAATTAAAATAGAAAATACAGAAAAGTATGAAAAGAGACAATCCAGTTAACATTTTGCATATATAAAGCTAGATCTTGTACCTATGCATATTGGCTTCTGTTTTCCTTTACCACAGAAAAAAATTTTTTTCAAGATCTGCCTTAGCCTAGGTTTCCTCAAAAGCAGACCTTCAGGCAAAAGCTTATGGGGCTAATATTTTATTAAGGAGCACAATTGTGGGTAAGCAAGAATGAGGGAGACATGGGGAGGAGCAGCAGGAGGGGGAGCAAGCACAAGTGATGTGTTCTGAGCTGCCACATCTTTGCATCAAACACAGCCTGTTGCTAGGTTTTGCAGAGATCTGCAGAGAAGCTATATTAAACTATTGTAGCTCAGAATGGTCCATGGTTAAGCATCTATGAAATGCATGCAATAGTAAAGCCCAAAGCACATAAAAATAAAGTCCCTAAATCATGGTTATTGAAGACATATGGCCCATAGTACAGTACTAGGACAGAGTAAGAACTCTATCAATGATAGTTACTCTAAAAATGGTAGCTATTACACACACACACACACACACACACACACACATGCCCCTGGAGTCATTGAGAGAACATTCTCCATGTGTTTGATTTTTATTTTGTCCTTCTTTATGAACTTTACACTTTCTTTAAACCCAATCAAACCTGTAACTCTGCAGCATCCCTCATTTATCTCCCATTCATCTTCCACGCAAAACTTTAGTTAGTGCTAGGAGCTGTTTGAGACACTTTCATACATTCTATCTGACACAAATAATATTTGGAAGATTGATATTATTAACCTCATATTAACTATGAGGAAGTTGAGCCTCACTGAAGTTAAATGACTCTCCAGGTTGCAAAGCAAATTACTACCAGCATCAGAATCAACATTCAGGTCTTCTGATTCTGACTCTGGCTCTCTTTCCACTACATGGAAACCTGTCTTCCTCTGCACAATTTTTTCTTAGTAAGGTGGCCGATTATTTTTCCAATTAGAGCATCCCACAGCCTTCTAGCACACAGACACTGCAGCAAGAGGCAGCATAATCTAGTGGTTAATGTCATAAGCTCTGATTGATTGACCATCTTGGGTTTCAATCCTGGAAATTTGAGTCAAAGGCTGTGTGACTAGGGCAAGCTACTTAGCTTGTCTGTGCTGTTTCCTCATATATAAAGTGGAGATAATAATACTACCCATACATAGGATGGGCGCGGTGGCTCACACCTGTAATCCCAGCACTTTGGGAGGCTGAGGTGGGCAGATCACGAGGTCAAGAGATCAAGACTATCCTGGTCAACACGGTGAAACCCTGTCTCTACTAAAAATACAAAAATTAGCCAGGCATGGTGGTGTGCACCTGTAGTCCCAGCTACTTGGGAGGCAGAGGCAGGAGAATTGCTTAAACCCGGGAGGCGGAGGTTGCAGTGAGCCAAGATCACGCCATTGCACTCCAGCCTGACCAACAACAGCAAAACTCTGTGTCAAAACAAAACAAAACAAACAAACAAACAAAACATAGAAATCATCAGTTTTTGTGCCAGTCTCCTCCATTAGACTATAAATACATTTCTTAGGGCTGGAGCTAAATCTTATTCATCACCGTTTGTTCTCCTTGAGCGTAGGATGTTGCCCCATATGTGGTAACTATTCAATGAGCCCTGGTTCCTCCCCACTGTATCCTTTTATTTATGAATCAAACCTACTCTATTTTGAGAGGCTTACTGACTCTGTATCCTATTATGTGACCCATATGACCAGAAACATAAATAAAATTGCCTTGCTTGTCAACTGGTATCAGACTTCTATTTATCCAAAATTACACTGCTGACATAATTCATTCGGGGAAAGAAAACCTACAAGCAAGGCCATTTTATCTCTTTGAAATCCTAATGTCAATAGCTCTTGCCTGTCACCGAACAAGATACAGAAATTATAGGACTGGTGCAACTCTAAGAAAGCATTGAGTCTACTTTTGCTGGCCAGCTGCATTTTATTAAATCATCTCAGCAAATTCAAATTTAGCTTTTTAAAAGGCTGCTTCTAGAAAGACAGCCATTTTGTTATTTTGCATATTTTTCCTCTCGGGAAATCCATTTGCTGGGCTGAACCTAGCCTTCAGGTATCAGTTTTCCTTGCATCTTCCTATTTGTCTTCAGTGGAGCTGGGTAACCAGTGAAGGCTTTTATAGTCCTGTTCATTCAGTCCTAATCCATCAAAGTACACTTCGTGCTTTACAGCACTGAAGGAAAGGCGAAATAAAAAGATGCTTTGATTAAAAGTTGAGAGAGTAATTAAATACCAATTCAGCCTTCTGCATATTAAGTTTATATCAGAAAGCAAGGTCATGAATTTAAGAGCAATGAGATTCTATATAATATCCACATACCAAAGTAGCAGAGCTTTATTAAAGATCAAGTCTCTTTTTAAGAAGTTTTAAATTATTGTGACATTTCAGGATAATAAATTGATAAATGGCTAAAAAAAATTTTAAAAAGCAAAGAAGAGACACTAAGTTCAGTCAAGTGAAATATCTGAGATCTAGGCCTCTCTGATAAAAAGTTTAAAATATGCATAGTGTGTATAAAACTTATCTGTTTAATAAATTATAAGTTTGAATCTTATTGAAAACTCCCCCAACTACTTACTATTGTTTTAATTTCAGATTTGGTCTAGATTATGTTAACAAAAATAAATTTTCCCTCTTCATTGAATTGGTGAGGAAAAGTTAAAAAGAGTTGAGCCCTAGAGTAAGAGGAATTCCAAATTCAATTTAAAATCCTTAGTTAAGAGTTGGACTTTGTCCACATATGTCTGAGCCACTGGGGAATGTTTTCCAGCTTCTTTCTCACAGTGGATTCTGAGGGAGCACCGTCTTGGCTACAGCCCCTCTCATGGGAACTCCCCTGTGCATGCGGAAAATGTTGGTAGCATACATATCTGTGCCACTGGGGCAGGCTTGCCCACCACTGTCCAACAGCAAACTCTGAGGGGGCCCATTCTCAACTCCAGCCCCTGTCATGGCAGTCAGGGAATGGTCCCAGCGATCCAGGGATCTGCCAGGAAGTTTGCTCCTGTCTGGGTCAATGGGACAGGCTTCTATACTTGGTCCCTGGCCAGCCTTCCCACATAGACTGGTTACCCTCCTTAAGTCTACCCCAGGTCCATCCCAGCTGGGACACTGCAACAGCCAACCTTGGAGTCTTTGTGAGACTTACAGTAAGCCTGGGCTTATGGCTCCCTCTAGTGCTTAAATGGCTGCAGGAGTCACAGGCTCTGACAACAGTCAATCCACTTAGGTTTCTAGACAGGCTCTCTAAAGGATAGGCACAAATAAAGCTAGACTGCAAAGACCCGAATAAATACCTAACTCTTGAATGCACAGACATCAATGTACATCTACAATTATCAAGAACAGTCAGAGAATTATGACCTTACCTAATGGACAAAACAAGGCAGCAGTGACAGAATGTAAAGAGATAGAGATGTTTAATCTGACAGACAAGAAATTCAAAATAGTCATGGTAAGGAACCCATTAACTTCAAGAAAACACACAAAAACAATTCAGAATTTCATCAGATACATTTAACAGATAAACTGAAACAACAAAAAAAAACAGAAACTCTGGAGCTGAAAAACTACAAATGAATGAAAGGAAAAAAGCCAACAGACAGCAATAAAAGATAAAGTAGAAACAGAGAAGTGATAAAGTAAAAGAAAGAATCAATGAGCTTGAAGACAGGCTATTCAAAAATATACAGTCATAAGAAAAAGAAGAAAAAGAAATGAAAAAAATCAAGCTTATATAATCTGTGGAATCGCATCAAAAAAGCAAGTATTTGGGTTATTGGAGTTCAAGAAGAAGGAGAAAAAGACAAAAGGGTAGGAAGCTTATTCAAAGAAATAATTAAAAAAAAAAGGGGGGGGCCAGGCACAGTGGCTCACGCCTGTAATCCTAGCACTTTGGGAGGCTGAGGCGGGTGGGTCACGAGGTCAGGAGATCGAGACCATCCTGGCTAACATGGTGAAACCACGTCTCTACTAAAAATACAAAAAAATTAGCCGGGCATCGTGGTAGGTGCCTATAGTCCCAGCTACTTGGGAGGGTGAGGCAGGAGAAGCATGAACCCAGGAGGCAGAGCTTGCAGTGAGCCGAGATTGCACCACTGCACTCCAGCCTGGGTGACAGAGTGAGGCTCTGTCTCAAAAATAAATAAATAAATAAATAAATAAATAAATAAATAAATAAAAGTCTGGGCGTGGTGGATCACACCTGTAATCCCAGCACTTTGGGAGGCTGAGATGGGTGGATCATGAGGTCAAGAGATTGAGACCATCCTGACCAACATGGTGAAACCCTGTCTCTACTAAAAATATAAAAATTAGCTGGGCATGGTGGCTCGTGCCTGTAGTCCTAGCTACTCAGGAGGCTGAGGCAGGAGAATCACTTGAACCCAGGAGGTGGAGGTTGCAGTGAGCCGAGTTCACACCATTGCACTCCAGCCTGGTGACAGAGCAAGACTCTGTAAAAAACAAACAAACAACAACAACAACAACAACAAAAAACTTTTCAAACCTGAAGAAAGATATAAGTATCCATGTAGAAAAGTCACCAATCAGGCTGGGTGTGGTGGCTCATGCCTGTGATCTCAGCAATTTGGGAGGCTGTTGCGGGAAGTCAGGGACCCCAAATGGAGGGACCGGCTGAAGCCATTGCAGAAGAACATAAATTGTTACGATTTAATGGACATTTATTAGTTCCCCAAATTAATACTTGTATAATTTCTTACATCTATCTTTAATCTCTTTATCCTGTCATCTTCATAAGCTGAGGATGAATGTCGCCTCAGGACCCTGTGATGATCACGTTAACTGCAGAAATTGTTTGTAGAGCATGTGTATTTGAATATGAAATCTGTCACCTTAAGAACATGATAACAGCAATTTTCAGGGAACAAGGGAGATAACTTTAAAGTCTGACTGTCTGTTGGCCGGGCAGAACAGAGCCATATTTATCTTATTACTGAAAACGGGTAAGATAGATATCACTGAATTATTTCCCCAGTAAGGAATATTAATAATTAACAGCCCTAGGAAAAGAATGCATTCTCAGGGCAGGGCCTCTAAAATGGCTGCCCTAGGAGCGTCTGCCTCATGCAGATGCAGACAGGGATGAAACATGCCCTAATCTCCTGCAGCAATTCCCGGCTTGCTAGGATTAGGAAATTCCAGCCTGGCAAATTCTAGTCAGACCAGTTCTCTGCTCTTGAACCTTGTTTATCAATGACAATGCGTGCACAGCTGGACATGGAAGTTCATTAGTGATTCTAGTTTTGCCCAGACCTCGTGATCTCGCCCTGACCTCCTGCCTTGTGATCTTTTGTCGCCCTTAAAGCATATGATCTCTGTGACCCACACCCTCTTCGTGCACTCCTTCCCCTTTGAAAATCGCTAATAAAAACTTGCTGGTTTTACGGCTCAGGGCGCATTACGGAACCTGCCAACATGTGATGCCTTCCCCGGACACCCAGCTTTAAAATTTATCTCTTTTGTACTCTTCCCCTTTATTTCTCAGACCAGCCAACACTTAGGGAAAATAGAAAAGGACCCACGTTGAATATTGGGGGTGGGTTTCCCCAATACGAGGCCAAGGCAGGTGGATCACCTAAGGTCAGGAGTTCGAGACCAGCCTGGCCAACATGGTGAAACCCTTTCTCTACTAAAAATACAAGATATTAGCTGGGCATGGTGATGGGTGCTTATTATCCCAGCTACTCGGGAGGCTGAGACAGGAGAATGACTTGAACCCAGAGGAAGACTCTGTCTCAAAAAAAAAAAAGAAAGAAAGAAAAACTGCAATAAGATGTTACCTCACTCCAATTGGAGTGACTATTATCAAAAAGACAAAAAGTAACAATTTCTAGAGAGAATATGGAGAAAGGGGAACTCATATACTATTGATTAGTACAACCATTAAGGAAAACAGTATGGAGGTTCCTCAAAACATTAAAAATAGAACTACCATATGATCCAGCAATCCCACTTCTGGATATATATCCAAAGGAAACAAAATCAGTACGTTAAAGAGATTATCTGCACCCCCAAGTATATTGCAGTACAATTCACAATTGGAATTGACTTAGGTATCTTTCAATAAATGAATGGACAAAAAAAGTGTGGTGTATACACACAAGGGAATACTATCTAGCCATAAGAAAAGAATGAAAATGTGTTATTTGTGACAACATGGATGAACCTAGAGGACCATTGTTAAGTGAAATAAACCAAGCACAAAAGGACAAATACCACATGATCTGACTGATATACGGACTCTAAAAAACCTGGTTTCATAGAAGTAGAGAGTAGAATAGTGGTTACCAGAGGCTGGAGAAGGTAGTTAGGAAGAATGGGGAGAGGTTGGTGAACACATTCAAATTTACAGTTGGGCAGGAGAAATAAGTTCTGGTGTTTATTACACAGTAGGGTCACTATAATTAATATGATGTATTGTATATTTCAAAATAGCTAGAAAAGAGAGTCTTTAATATCCTCATCATAGCTGGGCATGGTGGCTCACACCTGTAATCCCAGCACTTTGGGAGGCTGAGGCAGGTGGATCATGAGGTCAGAAGTTTGAGACCAGCCTGACCAACATTCTGAAACCCCATCTCTATTATAAATACAAAAAGAAAAGAAAAGAAAAAAAAAATAGCCAGGAGTGGTGGCGTGCACCTGTAATCCCAGCTACTCAGGAGGCTGAGAGGCTGAGGCAGGAGAATTGTTTAACCTGGGAGGTGGAGGTTGCAGTGAACAGATATCGAGCCACTGCACTATAGCCTGAGAGACAGAGGGAGACTCCATCTAAAAAAATAAAAATAAAATCCTCATCACAACAAGATGATAAATGTTTCAGGTGATGGATGTGCCAATTGCCCTGATTTGATCATTACACAATATATATATGCATCAAAGCATCACATCATAAATATGTACAATTATGATTTGTCAATTAAAAACAAAATAAAACTTAAAAAAAAAAGTTGGGCTTGTCAGTCTTAGCTCTGCCAAGCAGCACAATCTTGGGCCAATTACTTATCCTCTCTCCTCTGGGAGATGCTTTGAGGTTTAAAAGAGACAAAGCAGGTCAACTGCTCAGCATAGATCCTGGCATATAGTAAAGTAATAGGTAAGTATTAATGATGTGATTACTATTAATATTACTCTTATTATCCTACTAGTTTTGAGACTCTAGGCAAGTTTTCAGCCTTGCTGAGCCTCAGTTTGTTCTGGGGGATGTGGAGGGGGAACTCCGTAAGTAATAGTTATCATCATCATCATCATCTTCATTACCATGGACATCAGCATCTCGGTGGTTTCTGGACTTTTAAGTGATTGCATTTTAGCTGAAAGAAAGGGAGTTAAGATGCTTCTATGTTTAAAAGCATCCATGTAAATGTATATATTATATAAATGTAAAATTATATATGTATACAGGCAAGGACTGAAAGAAAACAGGGAAGAATAGAAATTGCTTTGTTTGGGTGTTCAGCATGTGGATGAAGTTTTAAACTTTTCTTTGATTTCTACTAATATTATAACTGTATGTCATGATAATGCTTTAAATAGGTTGATTATATACAAAGTATAATGAATCCCCATATGCCTATCATCTACCTTCCCTATGAACAATTTATTTTATAATCATGATGGAAAATTCAAGTCAGCACTGCGGCCAAATATAATAACTTTCATGAATAAATGAGGCAATAAAAGTGACCTAGAATAAGCAGGTGAGGAGTAGGAAACAGGAAATAAAAAGGATTGGCTCAACTGGAAATGTCCAGCTGGCTCAAAGTAATCAGAAGCAAACCCAGTGTGTTTATGACACATCATTCCGTCTATTCACTCAACAAGCATTTATAAAGCCCTTGTTGTGCACGAGGCCACGCATAAGGTCCTATGCCAAACAAGAAAGCTACTGGGGTAATAAAGGAAAATGAAGACCAAGACCGTGTTCTCAATGATTTCCTTCTCTAAATCTAAGCGAAGTATTTTAGTGTAGGGTTGTATTAAATACATGCTGTAACAGAAGCATGTCCAAGTTGTGATGGGCACAGACCAAAGAAGGCAGACGCTCTGCTGGGGATGGGAACTGCAGAAGATTCAGAGGAGGCAGCCGGGCATGGTGGCTCATGCCTGTAATCCCAGCATTTTGGGAGGCTGAGGCAGATGGATCATCAGAGGTCAGGAGTTTGAGACGAGCCTGGCCAACATGGTGAAACCCCATCTGTACTAAAAATACAAAAATTAGCCGGGCGTGGTAGTGGGTGCCTGTAATCTCAGCTACTTGGGAGGCTGAGGTAAGAGAATCGCTTGAACCCAGGAGGCAGAGGTTGCAGTGAGCCGAGTTTGCGCCAGCCTGGGCAACAAGAGCAAAACTCTATCTCAAAAATTAAATAAATAAATAAATAAGATTCAGAGGAGGCATAAGTTGGGGTGAGAGGGCCAAGGAGAATCAGAGGATTGAGCCTGGCAAGTTGAGTGGCCATAAGGGCGGAGATGATGGAGAGAGCACTGGAGACTGCAAGCACCTGGGGAAGCCTGGAGGGCAGGATGCAAACAGGTGAAAGGCAAGGCAGCAGAGCAGGCAGGAAGAGTGGAGAGGCTGAATATCACAGAAGACAAATGAAACATGCACTCCATCCGTGTCACTGTTCTTGGAATAATCTTGAAAGAGTTCTTCGATTTGAGTTAGTTAATGACTTGGCGTCATGTAATGGTGATTCTGCTCAACTTAAGCTTCAAGAGGATTTTATTGTTCTGGTTTCATACTTTTAGAAAATACATGGCTTTGTTTATGGGCCCCTGGGGTTTAATGACTATGCATTTAGGCGTTTGCAAGATGTAATGGTTTAATATTGCAATGGATTTTAAATATCTCCCAAAAATAATTAAAAGGGGATGAAAAGAAGTCATGATTAAGTACTGAAAATGCTTTAAAATTTTTGTAGTTCGGTATTATGTCTAATTAAATAAACTCTATTTCCACATTAACACATTGTTTGTAGCACGCTGGTGTCATTCTCAGGCACATCAGACTGACCCCATATTCTGCTGATGGATCACTCATTTTTGAAAGTCCCAGAGATAGCCAGGGGTGGCGGCTCACAGCTGTAATCCTAGCACTTAGAGAAGATGAAGTGGGAGGATCACTTGAGGCCAGGAGTTTCAGACCAGCCTTGGCAGCATAGCAAGACCCTGTCTCTACAGAATTTTTTTGAAAAATTATCTAGGTGTGGTGGCACGTGCCTGTAGTCCCAGCAATTCAGGAAGTTGAGGCAGGAAGATCACTTGAGCCCACAAGTTTGAGGCCGCACTGAGCTATGATCATGGCACTGCACTCTAGCGTGGGACACAGAGGATACCCTGTCTCAAATAATAATAATAATAACTAACAAGTAAAGGAGAAAGGAGTCTGTGCACTCCTGCGTGCTGCCCAACTGAGTGCCCGAGAGTGGGACTTGCATGGGGAGTTGAGAATTGCTGGGACCTCAACCACCCAGTTTGGAGGCTGAAAGCACAGGAATGCTTTGCCCAACGTCCTATCTGGAAACCCCATAAAGTGTAAGCCCAACAGAGAGAACAGAGAGCTCAGAGCTAACCAAGGAGTGGGGAAAGAAAAAGTTTTGAATTCAATTGAGTTGAAACCAAAAATTACTGTAAAATCACTGAATTTAACTACAATTTTATGGATGTTTTTGTGTACTTGCAGCTATGAGAGCCTGAGATAGATTTAGGTTTAGTTGTAAGAAAATAAGACACTTTTTGCATAACTCAAATAAATAACAATTTTTTTACTGAAAATCATGCATACTATATTTACAGAGCTTTTTAAAATTCAAAAACACAGTTAATGAAAACATTATGGGCAAGAAAGCAAAACACACTTTTTTGAAAGGGAAAGAAAATCAACCCTTGCCATGGTTCCTGGCGCTACAAAACTTTGTATATTTGGATTCAATTTGTCCTGGGTTCAGTAACTTGGAAGAATTCATGTTAGCTTTGGTTCCGTTCACATCCCTGTAAGGATATTTGCCCTTCAATAAGCAAATATGCCCCCACCAGAGGAAGTTTAGAAAGGTACTTTATGCCCCACAAAATCTTTTCTCTCTGTAGGCATCTGGAATACCCAGGTATAGTTATGTTTTCTTTCAGAGGCTTCTGTTTTCTGTGTACACGGACATAGAAGAATCCAAACTTCATTCTCACCCTGAGGCGTTCTGATGAATTTCCATTCCAGGCAGAGGTGGATTTACTGTGAAGCTAACACAGCTTAAACTTTAGCACCCCTCACATGCCCGGGACACTCCCAAGGCACTAGATGAGGCCACGGTCTATGTTCACATCAAAAATAAACTGTGTAAAAGTTAGGCATTTTAGCTACAATCCACTTGGAATTCTCTCTGTCACACATCCCCTCGGTTTAGGTGGCATGAGAGTGGCCAAGCATTTTTGGGGTCTAGCCGAAGGGAACTTGAATAAGAAATGCATCTTTTTTGGGTTAGGTAGGATGTATGTACATGATTTGTGATCACCTTCATGGATAATGAAGTTTTTCTTGGCCATTCTGGTGTTAGAATATATTCCAGGACAATTATTACCACCTACCATGTATCTCAATTGGTGGCATAACATGAAGGTTCAAAACCAGAGGACATGTTGAGATACAAATGAGTCCTATGGCTCCTAGCACCAGAAGCTAACTTGTGAAACATTCTGCCGCTTGGCAGATGTTGTGGTGCATTGTTTGCAAAGCTGGCTGCAAAAACTACTTCCATACTGCACTGTCATTTGTTCGCAAAGTCTTTGCGGTGTCTTCCGTAAACAGCCCCCTCTATTTCACCACACCTCAAATCTAGGCTAGAATTTGGGCTTGACTTGACCAACAGAATCTTGTGGAAGTGGTAGATCCCATTTTCTCCAGGTGAGTAATTTGCCGAGGGCATAAGAGGCCAGCTAGCCTTTTCTGTTCCTTATGGAAATAGGGTCTTGCTCTGTCACCCAGGCTGGAATGCAGTGGTGCCATCGGGCTCACTGTAACCACTGGAACTCCAGGGCTGAAGCAATCCTCCTGCCTCAGCCCCCCAAGTAGCTGGGACTAAAATGTGTGCCACCATGCCGGGTAATTTTTTATTTTTTATTTGTAGAGATGGGATCTTTTTTTTTTTTTTTTTTCTGAGATGGAGTCTCGCCCTGTCGCCCAGGCTAGAGTGCAGTGGCACAGTGGCACGATCTCGGCTCACAGCAACCTCTACCTCCCAGGTTCAAGCGATTCCCCTGCCTCAGCCTCCCAAGTAGCTGGGATTATAGGCATGTGCCACCATGCCCATTTAGTTTTTTGTGTGTACTTTTAGTAGAGATGGGGTTTCAGTGTATTAGCTAGGATGGTCTCCATCTGCTGACCTCATGATCTGCCTGCCTCAGCCTCCCAAAGTGCTGGGATTACAGGCCATGAGCCACCGTGCCCAGCCTTTTTTTTTTTTTTTTTTTTTGAGATGGAGTCTCACTCTGTTGCCAGGCTGGAGTGCAGTGGCACAATGTCCGTTCGCTGTAACCTCCACCTCCCAGGTTCAAGTGATTCTCCTGCCTCAGCCTCCCGAGTAGCTGGAACTACAGGCACCCACCACCATCCCCAGCTAATTTTTGTATTTTTAGTAGAGACAGGGTTTTACCATGTTGGCCAGGAGGGTCTTGATTTCTTGACCTTGTGATCTGTCCGCCTCAGCCTCCCAAAGTGCTGGGATTACAGGTGTGAACCACAGCACCAGGCTGAGATGGGATCTTACTATGTGGCCTGGCCTCAAGTTATCCTCCCACCTCAGCGTCCCAAAAAGATGGGATTATATGTATGCGCCACTGCGTCTGACCGTGAACAGGTAGCTTATCATTTGGAAACACTAAGTCAAGAATATATGGAACTCGACCATTTTGCAACTTTTCTGAGTCTAAAATTATTTCAAATTAAAGTATTAATTTAAAAAATCTTTCTGAGGCTAGGCGCAGTGGCTCACACCTGTAATGCCAGCACTTTGGGAGGCCGAGGCGGACAGATCACGAGGTCGGGAGATCGAGACCATCCTGGCTAACACAGTGAAACCCTGTCTCTACTAAAAATAAAAAAAAATTAGCCGGGCCCTGGTGGCGGGCACCTGTAGTCCCAGCTACTCGGGAGGCTGAGGCAGGAGAATGGTGTGAACCCACGAGGCGGAGCTTGCAGTGAGCCGAGATCGTGCCACTGCACTCCAGCCTGGGCGACAGAGCGAGACTTTGTCTCAAAAAAAAAAAAAAAGAAGAAGTGCTGTGTGTTGCCACACCTGGAAGGGAAGAGAGTAGTTGAACAGAGCAGTCAGAAAGAAAGAATGAAACCTCTCAGCCTCTGCTAGAACATGCTGGGTTTGCCTTTACTCACCAGTCTTGAACCAGAGACCCCAGGAGAGGAGAATTTTAGTGTTGGCAGAAGGACTCTGAGGGCCATCTCAGCCAAGCCCTCTGTTTTATAGCTGAGGGGCCTGGGGATTCCAGGAGTTAAGTGAATCACTCGAGGTCAAACAGGCCGTGACCGGCAAAGCTGGGCCAAGTCTCTGGCTCCTCATCCAGTGCGTTCTGCGCACCTGATCTTCAAGCTCTCAGAAGTGCTACCTGTCCGTCCCCGCGTGTGGGATTGGGGGAGACTTGAAGGCAGTGTGTGGAGACAGGGGAGGCCCATGGGGCAGAACCTGTCACGAAAGGTGAATTCAAGTCAAGCCCTCATAGGAAAAAGAAATTATGAATTTGTTTCCTCTGTTTTTATCATTCTCCTTAAACAACACGATGCTGTTGCTTTAAAATGTAGTATTTAAAAAAAGTGGAGAAGGGGAGAAAACATTAAAAAACCTAGAAAAAATATTTGAAAGTGACTCAGCAGAGCCCAGAGAAAAGAAGAGGAGGAGGAGGGGAGCAGAAGAGGAGGCTGTTTCATGTTGGCATCAAAATCTGGGCCACATTTCTCCTCTGTAACTTGGAGCGGCTAATTTGCTTAGTAGGGGAGCTGTATCGTTAAGCAGAAAAGTTTACTGGTAAAATCTCAGGCTGGCAAGTTTAGCAGCAGAGCCAGAGCCCATGGCTGGCCACACGGGAGGGCTGCCTGTTAGAGTCCTCAGGGGTTTTGTTTCCTGGGACAACTGGCATTGCCTTATCACTCATGTCCCAGATGCCTTCCCACATGTCCTCACGTGAAACAAGGTGGAGGCAGAGGTCTCTGTCACCGACAGTGGCTCAGGGCAGTGTGAACTTCTCCTTCCTCATCTACCATCTCCCTCTCACGATGTTTGTCCCCAAAGAACTTGTACTGACTTTTAGTAAAAAGGCTGCCGGAGAGGTGGAAATGGGAGAGTTAAGGATGAGATGTGGGAGAAGGTATTTTACATATAAATGGGGAAAGTTTTCTTTTAAAAGAAGATTATCCGCCAGACACAGTGGCTCATGCCTGTAATCCCAGCATTTTGGGAGGCTGAGGCAGGCGGATCATGAGGTCAGGAGTTTGAGACCAGTCTGGCCAATATGGTGAAACCCCATCTCTACTATAAAATATTCAAAAATTAGCCAGGAGTGGTGGTGCCTGCCTGCAGTCCCAGCTACTAAGGAGGCTGAAGCAGGAGAACTGCTTGAACCCAGGAGGTGGAGGTTGCAGTGAGCGGAGATCGTGCCACTGCCCTCCAACCTGGGTGACAGAGTGAGACTCCATCTCAAAAAAAAAAAAAAAAAAAAAAAGTGGGGGGCCGGGAGCGGTGGCTCATGCTTGTAATCCTAGCACTTTGGGAGGCCAAGGCGGGCAGATCACGAGGTCAGGAGATCGAGACCATCCTGGTTAATAACGGTGAAACCTCATCTCTACTGAAAATACAAAAAATTAGCCAGGTATGGTGGCGGGCCCCTGTAGTCCCAGCTACTTGGGAGGCTGAAGCAGGGGAATCACTTGAACCTAGGAGGCAGAGGTTGCAGTGAGTCGAGATCACGCCACTGCACTCCAGCCTGGGCGACAGAGCAAGACTCCATCTCAAAAAAAAAAAAAAAAGAATACCTTACACATCACATTTCTGTTTCTTTTACTCCTCTTTAAAAAAAATCCATACAAGTGCTCGTATGTCCTGCCTTTCCCTTTGAGAATTATTTCTGTGTAAATTGATTCCTAATTCAAGGAAATTGCCTTTTTCAAGCACAATGGGAGAGAAGAGGCTTAGCCAGGAAGGAGCTGGTCCTCCATTCCTGGAGCCTGGGTTTGCTCTCTGCAAATGGGAGGATGGTAAGGGTCCTGCATGCCTTTAGCATCGAGTCTGGCACATAAGATGCACTCAAAACATGAAGCTGCCATCATGTTCATTGTCTTTCTTCTCCCTTTCCATAGAAAAATATACAGGTACATATCACCTCTTTTTCATCTAATTAAATGAAATCAGGGCAAGCACTATGGAAATCAAGAAGCCTATTTAAAAAATTACACAGTCGGTGTCACAGGAGTTGAATCTGTTTGTCTTCTCTTACTCTCCCTTTCTGATCTGTTTGTGAGCTAAATGCCTGGTGTTTCTATTTCTCTCTTATTCAATCTGTCATGATTGCTATGGGGGGAGGTGCAAAGTTCTGAGCTCTGCCCCGAAGCAGCAGCCAGGAGGAGTGGGAGATGCAGCAGGGTAGGTGGACAACTGAGGATGCAACTTGAATTTAGGAGGGCTGAGTAGACTTTTTGCAGTGTAGTGATTTTTATTGACTGATTGCCAGGCTTAGCATAATCCCAGGAATGACATTTTGCAGGTTTAATGCTTTCAGCAGTTTTATCAACTGGCTAGATTACCCCCAATGACACAATAAAACTCTTATGTTTACTGAAAGTTTATAAGACACTGAGCCCTGGGCATTCTTCCAAAGACTAGAAAAGACAGTGAAAGTGAATGGAATAGAAACATAGATGGAGGGAGAGAGAAAGATAGAGACAGAGATGGAGAGAGAGAGACAGAGATAGAGAGAAGGAAAGGAAAGGGGAGGGTGGGAGGGAAGGTGGAAGGAAGGAAGGAAGGAAGGAAGGAAGGAAGGAAGGAAGGAAGGAAGGAAGGAAGGAAGGAAGGAGGGAGGGAGGGAGGGAGGGAGGGAGGGAGGGAGGGAGGCAGAGAGAGAGAATGAAGGAAATATGGAAAGAACATAGGGTTTGCTGACTGAATGAGAGTAGAGTCTGGGAGGGACTGGAGAAGGTTATGGTCTTTGAAAGACCTTGTAGGAGTATGACAACATTTAGAATCCAGCTGACATAGCATCATCTTTTTTTAGAAGAGTATTCAGGAAAGATTTTGTTTTCAGCAACTTAACAAATACTGTTTAAAATGGGCTAACCACAGTCAAGTCCTTACATATAAAGTCCTGCCAAAATGTTTCACAGCCATCCTTTTGGAGCCAAGTAAATTATTTTTAACCAGTAGACTCTAAAGACTCTCTGAAGTAAGTCATCAAACAGAAGTCTGTGTTTTTCCACTGTTGATTCTAATGTCATAATTCAGAACAGTTGAAATGTCTAAACATCCACAAAGAACATACAATGAAGCTTTGCAAAAATCTAGCACATTAAGCCAGAAGGAATCTCCAATCTCTGGTTTACTGCCTCTGAATTCATAGATAATTGAACTGAGACCCCGAGCTGTTGGGTGCTGCCCCCAGACACACACAGCCGTGGGCAAGCCAGAGCTGAACTGAACCCCCACGTCAGACTCCTGCCTCAGCAACATTTCACCCCACTCCACAGCCCTTTCCTGAAAACACTTTAAAGTAACCCTCTTCTCAGGGATATTTTATTTCAAGCGGAATCAAACCTTCAGAATGAAAGGGATGATGCTGTAAGTGGCTGACTTCAGGCTTTAGTCATAGGGAGAAATAGTCCGGACATCAGTGTGGCCTCCCTTGTGCCTCTGATATCACCCCATGAAGAAAGGTGTTTGCCTGCTCTCCCTACAAGTTAGATTAACTTTGGGAGAGAAAAGGGAGAAGCGGGGTGGTGTGCAGAATCCTGGTGTTTATGTGGAGCCTCTTAGCCCTCTTTCTCCTCACAGGAATGGGAAGGAGGCCCTGGAGGAAGGGCACCATCATGACATTGGGTGAAGGATGGAGAACTCCCTCTGCAGTGGGGAGACTTGGCTTTGAGGCCAGCTCTCCCAGTGACTGTCTGGGAAACTTGCCTCTCGCGCTGAGCCTCCAGTTCCTCTTTTTAAACTAGAGAGGCGGCCGGGCGCGGTGGCTCAAGCCTGTAATCCCAGCACTTTGGGAGGCCGAGACGGGCGGATCACGAGGTCAGGAGATCGAGACCATCCTGGCTAACACTGTGAAACCCCGTGTCTACTAAAAAATACAAAAAACTAGCCGGGCGAGGTGGCGGGTGCCTGTAGTCCCAGCTACTCGGGAGGCTGAGGCAGGAGAATGGTGTAAACCCGGGAGGCGGAGCTTGCAGTGAGCTGAGATGGTACCACTGCACTCCAGCCTGGGCGACAGAGCAAGACTCCGTCTAAAAAAAAAAAAACTAGAGAGGCCATCTACAGTAGAGCTAATGGAAACAATTCAGTGGGATAACAGACACGATCGCCCATTGTAAACCAAAATTCACCATACACGTTTGAGTTGCTATTATTATTAATTGGGACACTTTTTCAAACACGGATCCCTCCTCTGGCTCTTGGCACCCCTAGTAAGTTAGCAAATGCTTAGATGGGACTATTCAGTGTGACCAAGTTAGTATAAAGTAATCTTTAAGAGAAGGGACTTTGGTGTTTGACAAATCCGGGTTTTAATCCTCATTCTACCATCTTCCCACTATGGCGCATTGGACATGTTCCTCACTCTTTCTAAGCCTAGCTTTCCTCATGTGTGAAGTGGAGATGGCAAAACAAGCTTTGTATCTCTCAGACTAGTGTAGGGATTCAGTGAGTCAGCACATGTGCAGTGCTCTATTCAAGGCTGGACATTCCTAACTGCCCTAAAAAATGTTAACTAATTTTATTAGTAAAAGAAATTTAAAATCTTCTTCTCCATGGGACTAACAGACAGAATTTGTTCCTGAAGACTAAAACTAAGGCAAAATCCAAGCAGATGCGACTCGAGAGGCTCACATGCCATGCACTGGGCTATTTCCATGGCATTTAGCAGAGGATATGGTCAGTGCCCATGTGGTGAAAGTTGTGAGATTGGAGACCCAAACTCCCCTAAGTCTAGTGCCCACTCTAGAAACCCCCCATTCTCGCTACTCAGCACAGAGCAGAGTTTAGTGGCCCCCATACAGTGTAATTGGGAAATTCATACAATAAAATCAGGAATATAAATTAAGTTGTATTCATATTATTTAATTGGGTATATTATTTCACTTGGATATTTATTATTGGGTGATTTTAATTTAAATAGAAAGACATACTTATTTCTTTTTTTTTTTTTGAGACAGAGTCTCGCTCCATCACCCAGACCGGAGTGCAGTGGCATGATCTCCGCTCACTGCAAGCTCTGCCCCCCGGGTTCTCCTGCCTCAGCCTCCCAAGTAGCTGGGACTACAGGTGCCCGCCACCACACCCGGCTTTTTTGTATTTTTAGTAGAGACGAGGTTTCACAGTGTTCACCAGGATGGTCTTGATCTCCTGCTCTCGTGATCCACCCGCCTCGGCCTCCCAAAGTGCTGGGATTACAGGCGTGAGCCGCCGTTCCCGGCCACACTTATTTCTTAAATAGATTATCATTGCAGCATTTTAAGCTGTATTATTATTAATCATTATTCAATGATTTACTGTAAATTAGTGCAACCCTACGGGGGAAAATGGGAATGTCATTGTGAAGTGTTCAATCCCTGCTTATAATCTGAATATTTTGCACCAGGATTGGAATGGAATTTTTGAGAAATGCTAACAGACTGGCACCTTGTATCTTTCTGGGGTGTGTTTGTGTGTGCACACGTGTGTGTGCACGTGTGTGCGTTTGCATGCACACACTTGTGCTTCATATAAAAAAGATGCTGGTATTTTGCCTCAGGAGTCAGGGAGCAATGATAACAGTGTTCTGTGACAGCTGGAATCAAATGTGAATGTGCAGCTGCTCATCAGAAAGCTGCTCCAGCCTCCAGAATAAAGAGGAAAGTGCTTCACCAGGCCCCATGCCAGCTGGTCCCTCCATTCCCCTGAGGTCTCTGCTCTTCCACTCTCTGCTAGCTGTGGCCAGTTCTCCCAGGGAGCGTGCCCCGCTTAACCTCAGCCACCTGGAAAGCCTTCACCTCCAACTTCCCCTCTGCCCTGGTAATGCTCATGAACCCCATACGTAGGTCTCCCCTTAGACATGGATGTTTGCGTTCTCAGTTGGATTTCTCTGACTTTGTGATCTTTCTAGAGCCTCAAGTGCCAAGTAAAGGCTAAATATATTTTAGAAATTACCCATCATGAGCTATTTGGGTTTGGATGAAAAGTTGTAATGTTTTGAGTAGTTGACCTGAGTACTTTGGGTATTTTACTTTTGTTTTAATCATTATTTAGTAATGTCAGTTTTTTAGTGTTCTTCATGGGCTGTTTTTTAACCACTTAAGAGTTTTTGGGCAGGAGCAGTGGCTCACGCCTGTAATACCAGCACTTTGGGAGGCTGAGGTTTATGGATCACCTGAGGTCAGGAGTTCGAGACTAGCCTGGTCAACATGGTGAAACCCTGTCTCTACTAAAAATAACAAAACAGAACAAAAAAAAATAGCCAGAGTGGTGGTGTGCACCTGCAATCCCAGCTACTCAGGAGGCTGAGGCAGGAGAATTGCTTGAACCTGGGATGCAGAGGTTGCAGTGAGCCGAGATCATGCCACTGCACTCCAGCCTGGGCAACAGGAGTGAAACTCCGTCCAAAAAAAAAAAAAAAAAAAATCACTGGGGTGGGAAACAGAGGTTAGAGATTCAAAGCCATAATTTTTTAAATGTATGAAATGGAAATGAGAAAGAAAATGTATAAATATATAGCAGCAGATGATGTAAAGCTAGAGACTGGAATGATGGAGAGGAGGTACAGGAGAACTAGCTGAGGGAAACAAGCCTCTGTGCACATTCACTAGATTTCCGCTGGACAGATTTCACTGGAGTATATGCTACCTATGGAACAGTGGCTGCTCCGTATGCTAAACAATTCCTTTGAACAGTGGTCTGATCTGTTCTGTTAGATTCTGTACAAGATCAGCGGTTGGCTTGAGATCTGTGTGGCCTTAGGTCCCGAAGGGGCTCCTCATTTTTGACCTCTTGTGCCCTCAGAATTCCTGAGAAGCAAACACTTTTCACAAATTAGTGAGAGACTACATGAGATAAAAGAAATGGGAGGGAAGGTGGAAAGCCGTGGTACAGGAGACGTGACAAATGACCTACTTCATTGTAGGTAGGTAGCAAGGATAGCAACCTTTTCTTTTACAGCTTCTGAGTTTTCAATCATACTTTTTGTATAATTTCATTCTCTTTGTGGAAACCATAACACTTTTTCCCATGTTTCTTCAAATATATTACATTTGCATTTTCGTTTTAACCTTTTAAACCTTCACTTTTTTTTTTTTTTTTTTTCTTTCCGAGACAGGGTTTTGCTCTGTCGCCCAGGTTGAAGTGCAGTGGCACAATCTCAGCTCACTGCAGCCTCGATCTCCCAGGTTCAAGCAATTATCCTGCCTCAGCCTCTCAAGTAGCTGGGATTACAGGCACCTGCCATCACACCCGGCTAATTTTTGCAGCTTTAGTAGAGGCAGAGTTTTGCCATGTTGGCCAGGGTGGTCTGGAACTCCTGGCCTCAAGTAATCCACCTGCCTCAGCCTCCCAAAATACTGGGATTACAGGCGTGAGCCTCTGTGCCTGGCCTACATTTTTTACTCAACTGAAATCTGTTTATTATTTATTTATTTGAGACAGGATTCTGTCTCCCAGGCTGGAGTGCAGCACTGTGATCACGTGAACTCCCAGGCTGGAGTGCAGCACTGTAATCATGGCTCATTGCAGCCTCAACTTCCTGGACTCAAGTCATCCTCCCACCTCAGCCTCCTGAGTAGCTGGGACAACAGGTGCGTGCCACCACGTCCGGCTCGTTTTTTCAATTTTTAGGAGAGATGAGGTTTTACTGTGTTTTCCAGCCTGGTGTCAAGTTCCTGTGCTCAAGCAATCCTACCACCTTGGCCTCCCAAAGTACTGGGATTACAGCTGTGAGCCACCACACCCTGCCTGAAATGTTTATTTTTAAACAGATTTTATGGCGTGAGGTAAGAATTCAACTTAGTACTTTTTTTCCAAATAACTATTTATTCCAACATAATTTGTTAAATAGAAAACGCTTTCCTCCTAACTCAAAATGACCTAGGCTTTTAAAATCTGTTAGTGTTCCTCCGTGGGAAACATCCATGCTGACAAAATTTTCAGACCACCTTGCCTCCTACGTCTGGTTGCTGTTTGGGGTCAGGTGGGAGATGTTAACTAGAATGGAATGGTCTGGAGTAAATTTCAGGACACTGTGCCAAGGGAGAGGAGAGTCATGCAGAGTAACTCGATGGCCCTGTGCTTTGTTTGGTTGTGGGTTTTTTTTTTTTTTTTTTTTTGAGACGGAGTCTCGCTCTGCGGCCCAGACTGGAGTGCAGTGGCGCCATCTCGGCTCACTGGAAGCTCCACCTCCTGGGTTCACACCATTCTCCTGCCTCAGCCTCCTGTGTAGCTGGGACTACAGGTGCCTGCCACCATGCCCGGCTAATTTGTGTGTGTGTGTTTTTAGTAGAGACAGGGTTTCACCGTGTTAGCCAGGATGGTCTCCATCTCCTGACCTCGTGATCTGCCCATCTGGGCCTCCTAAAGTGCTGGGATTACAGGTGTGAGCCACCGCGCCTGGCCTTTTTTTTTTTTTTAATAGGGTCTCTGTCACCCAGGCTGGACGGCAGTGATATGATCACAGCTTTCTGCACCGTTGATCTCCATCCAGGTCTTAAGCAATCCTCCCACCCAGAGGTGAACCCAGCTGGCCATCTGGGTTGGGTGGGGACTTGGAGAACTTTTCTGTCTAGCTAAAGGATTGTAAACACACCAAGCAGCACTCTGTGTCTAGCTAAATGTTTGTAAACGCACCAATCAGCACTCTGTGTCTAGTTAAATGTTTGTAAACGCACCAATCAGCACTCTGTAA
Organism: Macaca fascicularis; assembly: GCF_037993035.2. Taxonomy (NCBI): domain Eukaryota; kingdom Metazoa; phylum Chordata; class Mammalia; order Primates; family Cercopithecidae; genus Macaca; species Macaca fascicularis. The sequence goes on along the minus strand of NC_088392.1, from coordinate 75,668,149 downwards.
AAACGAACCAATCAGCGCTCTGTAAAATGGACCAATCAGCAGGCGAAGGACATCTGGCAGGGCCAAATAAGGGAATAAAAGCTGGCCTCGCGGAACCAAAAGCAACAACCCGTTGGGGTCCATTTCCAGGCTGTGGAAACTTTGTTCTTTTGCTCTTTGCAATAAATCTTGATGCTGCTCGCTCTTGGGGTCAGCACTACCTTTATGAGCTGTAACACTCACTGCAAAGGTCTGCAGCTTCACTCCTGAAGCAAGTGAGACCACCAACCCACCAGAAGGAAGAAACTCCGAACACATCTGAACACCTGAAGGAACAAACTCTGGACACACCATCTTTAAGAACTGTAACACTCACGTCCAGGGTCCGTGGCTTCATTCTTGAAGTCAACGAGACCAAGAACCCACCAGAAGGAACCAATTCCAGACACACCACTTCAGCCCCTTGAGTAACTGGAACTACAGGCATGTGCCACCATGCCCAGCTATTTTTGAACGATTTTTTTTGTAGAGATGGGGTCTTGCTATGTTGACCAGGCTAATTTTGAATTTCTGGTCTCAAGCAATCCTCCTACCTTGGCCTCCCAAAGTGCTGGGATTACAGGCATGAGCCATTGTGCCCAGACACCCCTGTTTTGAATTCAACATGTGTTTGATTATTTTCCATTTTTGCATTGCTGTTCCAATACTGGAAGAAAACTTGGCTGCATTGCACATACTGATAATGTTGCTGAGACACCAGGGGTTCAGCCGAGGTCCTTGTTGCTTGCCACACAGAAAGTCAATCACTGAGACGGTGAGTACTGCCAAGGAAGACGGCTTTCAGCAGGTGCTGCAACCAAAGAGATGGGAGTTCAGTCTCAAATCTATCTCCCTGCCTGACTAAAACTGGGGTTTATTTAGCAGGGAAGAAATGTAACAACGTGTACGAAAACAGGAACTAGGGAGGGGCAATGAAGCATGAGTGAGAGGTCCAGCCCATCACCATGCCTGGCTAATTTTTTGCATTTTTAATAGAGACGGGGTCGTTGATACATTTTTGTGAGGCTTCAGTTCTTTGAAACTTTTTTGAGAGGCCTAAAGGTCCTGTGCTCAGGAAAGAACTCAAATAAAACAAATACAAGTTTCAAGCTTGACTAGCAGAAGGGTCAATTTTTATGTTTATCCAAAAGAACTGTCTCTGGGACTACTGGGTCAGTTTTAACAGTACATTATTAAAAAGTGTGTATATTGGCTGGGTGCAATGGCTCACGCCTTTAATCCCAGCACTTTGGGAGGCCGAGGTAGGTGGACCACCAGAGGTCGGGAGTTCTAGACCAGCCTGACCAACATGGAGAAACCTTGTCTCCGCTAAAAATGCAGAGTTAGCTGGGTGTGGTGGCGAATGCCTATAATCTCAGCTACTCGGGAGGCTAAGGCAGGAGAATCACTTGAACCCGGGAGGCGGAGGTTGTGGTAAGCCAAGATCGCGCCATTGCACTCCAGCCTGGGTGACAAGAGTGAAACTCCGTCTCAAAAAAAAAAAAAAAAATGTGTGTGTATATATACTTGTGTGAGTCTTTTATATATTATTTGATTATCCACATGTAATTTTTGCCTTATAGGCTAGCTTTAGACTTTGATTTCCATTTAAAATGTGACTCAACAATGCTATGGTCTGACTAGTTGTGTCCCACCAAAATTTGTAGGCTGAAATCATAACCCCCAAGATGATGGTATTAGGAGGTGGGGCTCTTGTGGGGGGGGTGTTTAGGTCATGAAGATGGAGTCCTCACGAATGGATTCATGCCCTTATAAAAGAGGCCCGAGGGAGTTGATTGGCCCCTTCCACCATGTGAGGTCCCCTAGATGGTGCCGTCTATGAGGAGGACCCCCCCCACCCCAGACACCCAATCTGTTACCACCTTGCTCTCAAACTTTCCAGCCTCCAGAACTGTGAGAAATAAATTTCTGTTGTTTATAAGGTACCAGTCTAAAGTATTTTGTTATAGCAGGATGAACAGAGTAACACGTACAGTATAATAGAAGGAGTGAGGCCAGGCATGGTGGCTCACACCTGGAATACCAGCACTTTGGGAGGCTGAGGTGGGCAGATCACGAGGTCAAGAGATCGAGACCATCCTGACCAACATGGTGAAATCCTGTCTCTACTAAAAATACAAAAATAGCTGGGTGTGGTGACGGGCACCTATAGTCCCAGCTACTCGGGAGGCTGAGGCAGGAGAATAGCTTGAACCCGGGAGGCGGAGGTTGCAGTGAGCCAAGATCACACCACTGCACTCCATTCTGGTGACAGAGAGAGACGCCGTCTCAAAAAAAAAAAAAAAAGAAGAAGAACAGTGAGTATGTTTGACATGGTCTGGCAGCATTAAGGGTGGCTTCTATTGGAAGTGGCAGTTAAGCTGATGTGAGAGATTTAGCCATATTGGAAGTGATAGGCTGATGGGAGAGATTTAGCCAGGTGAGGAGTGAAGGCAAAATTGAAACGAGGGAATACATTGTGTGCAAGAAGTTGGAAAAGCCCAGTATGGCTGGAGCAGATAAATAATAAGGATGATCATTAACAGAACAACAGCTATGTCTTCTGTGTTTATTCCCACCCAGGGCCTTTGGGAACTTTGTCTCTTTTCACATGATCTTTGTTTAAATATAGTTATTTCCATTTTGCCAAAATGGAGACCAGTACTTAAAGAAAAAAATAATTTGTCTTAGATGGCATAGGTATTTTCTACAGAGTATTTTCTTTTTAATGGTGAAATTAGGAGTATTTTCTTTCTAATGGTGAAATTAAGAATCCTTCTGTCAAATTCTAAAAGAAATTGTGACATAGTTACAGTTATTTTGGCTTTGTCCCAGATTTCTTTTTTTTTTTAACTGTGGGCAAGTGACCTTACTTCTCTGCACCTCTGTTTTCTTGCAAGCAGAGCAAATGTTTGGATAAGGGTTAGATTCTGTGAGTGTAAACGTGATGCCAACAGAGGCCCTGATCGTGCGAGCAGAGAGCTCTACCAAGAATGCTCCCTCTTGCCCTCTCATACTTCAGTCTCCCCTGGGCATGTTTCTTATTTCTTGGCTTGGCTTCTGTGACATAGACACCATCCTTCTTTCACCTTATTTTCCTACTAAACCACTGGACCATTAGGACTAAAAGGCTGGCTCAAATTTGTACCTCTCGCTCCAACTCACTTTTCCTGCCCACACCACTGAGCAAGCAGCTGTGGCCAGGCTGTCCTGCCCCTCTTCCTGCCCAGTTCCGTGTCTGCGTGTTGGGTTCCATTCTCTTTGGTAATTGCCACTATAGGTTCTCCATTCTCCTCAACACTTAGATTCCTTAGGCTTCCAGAACTAGGTTGATTTTCTTCACTGCCTGGAAACTCATTTTCCTTGCATTTCCCCATTTCCTCCCGCCCCTGCGGAGTGGCCTGTGGAAACTCTCATTCCTCACATAAGTGCCCTTCTCTCCATGTCTCTCACTTCCATTTTCACTGTCAGCACTGCACACATGACTCTGAAAAAGCAACCAACCCCTCCGGCCTGCTGTCTAAAGCTTCGAGACCACATTTTCAGCCCTCAGTTTTGGACATCCACTTGGACTTCAGAGAAGCATTTCAAAGTGAATATAGTTAATATTGAACTTTATTCCTCTTCTCTTTAAGCCCAGATTTCCTTTTTAAAAAAAATTATCACTCTACCAGGAAGGAACCCTGGCTAACTATGAACCATTCTTAACTCTTTTCCCTCCCTCTTCCTCCATCCAAACCATCACCAGAACGTTCTTTTTCTAAATTCTTTCTCCCTCCCTCTCTTCTTCTCTCCTTCTTTCCCTCCCTTCCACTTTGTTTTTTGTTGTTGTTGTTTTTATTTATTTATTTATTTATTTTGAGACAGAGTCTCGCTCCGTCCCCAGGTCAGAGTGCAGTGGCACGGTCTCAGCTCACTGCAACCTCCACCTCCCGGGTTCGAGCAATTCTCCTGCCTCAGCCTCCAGAGTAGCTGGGACTGCAGGAGTGCACCACCATGCCCAGCTAATTTTTGTATTTTTAGTAGAGATGGGGTTTCACCATGTTGGCCAAGATGGTCTCGATCTCTTGACCTCGCGATCCTCCTGCCTTGGCCTCCCAAAGTGCTGGGATTACAGGCATGAGCCACTGCGTCTGCGTCTGGTCTCTCTTTCTTTTCTTTCTTTTCTTTCTCTTTCTTTCTTTCTTTCTTGCTTGCTTCTTTCTTTCTTTCTATTTCTCTCTCCTTCCTTCCTTCCTTCCTTCCTTCCTTCCTTCCTTCCTTCCTCTCTTCCTTCCTCTCTTCCTTCCTTCCTCTTTCTTTCTTTTGCTCTCTGTGTCTTTCCTGTCATTCCCTCAGCAAACTGGTTCAGACATCCTTGTTATCTCATGCTGGGGCCTTTTCTGTTGTCTCCTGTCTGATTTCCTTCCCAGTAGTACTTGGGCTATACAATTAATTATTCAGAGAGCTGCCAACTTAACATGAATAAATCTTGAAAGCATTGTGTTAAGTGAAAGAACACAGACACAAGAGACTACATACTGTACAGTTCCGTTTATCCTAGAAAAGGAAAGGCTACTGTGATGGAGCGAAGATTAGTGATTGCTGTTACACAGGTGTGGGGGAAGAAGACCGACTCTAAAGGAGCACAAAGGAACATTTTGGGTGAGCAAAATGTTTTCTATTGTGATTGCAGTGGTGGTTACACGATCATATACATTTATCAAGCAAAACTCATGAACAATTGGTGAATTTTATGAAATGTATGCGTGATTTATACCTAAGTATATATGTGTGTGTGTGTGTGTGTGTGTGTATAAATGTGGGACTCTATGCCTCACACCCCCAGGAGACATTAATTCACTTTTGCCTATGCTGCGTATACTTTGTTGAGTGTAACAGTTTTTACTGCAGTGACCACAATTACACAATACACATCCCTACCTCCCACATTCTCTCACTTGTGCCCTACTCCAGGTGGCCTCTGGAGGGCAGGATTTGACATCTTCCTGAACAACTTGGAAACTGTTGCAGCCAAGCTCTATGGGGAATATGACAAGATGATCTAGCTCTTTCTCTGGTGAGTCTATGTAGGAAGCGTTAACATACGAATAGCTTGGAAGTTCAGAAAACAGCTCGAAATGATCCCTGTTTCCCACCCCCAGCCCCCACCTATTAAGCCTACTCATGTCAAGGTCCAGCTCCACTGACACCTTCTCCTTAAAGCCTTCTTTAGTCATTCATGGTGATCTGCTCTTGCGTGTCTGAACTCTGATGCAGAAGTGATGGAGAAAATTTATTCCACCAGAATTCCCTTTTGGAAAATCACTGAAAACAATACTTTGAGAATCTTGGATTGAAAATGAGACTCAGCTGGGTGCGGTGGCTCACGCCTATAATCCCAGCACTTTGGGAGGCCGAGGCAGATGGATCACGAGGTCAAGAAATCAAGACCATCCTGGCTAACACGGTGAAACCCTGTCTCTACGAAAAATACAAAAAATTAGCTGGGTGTGGTGGCGGGTGCCTCTAGTCCCAGCTACTTAGGAGGCTGAGGCAGGAGAATGGCATGAACTCGGGAGGCGGAGCTTGCAGTGAGCAGAGATGGTGCCACTGCACTCCAGCCTGGGAGAGCGAGACTCTGTCTCAAAAAAAAAAAAAAAAAAAAAAAAAGACTCAAAGTGAATGAATAAGTAACAAAGATGGCCACCACACTGCCTTCTAGGGAGGTTGGAACCTGTTACCTGGCGAGCCCATACTTTTGCATAGTACAGTGATAAGTTTGGGACTGCGGGTTGGGAGGACGGTTGCTACTACAATGCTAAGGGTTTTTTCATAATAGAAGGAAGAGGCATTTGAAGCTCCCTCTGAGAAGAAATCTCAGAGTGAGGGGGAAAGTCAGAAAGGCTGAGACGGGTTACTGGAAAGATGACAGACAACATGCCAGCAGTTGTACGGCTGAGAAGTGACTGGAGAACAAAAAGGTCTGGGTGAGATGTTCCAGTTGTTTGCAGAGAAACAGGTGGCACAGCCTCCTTGGACATCCCCACCTGATGCTCACAGAGCTTACCTCACTCACTAGTGCTGTGGCCCCAACTCTAGGAAGACATTTACGTTGCCTCAGGGGATACAGACAGCATGTGTAGAGACATCTGGAAGATGCGGGGGACGCCATCTTTTTTTGTTTTTTTTGTTTTTGGAGATGGAGTCTTGCTCTGTCACCCAGTGTGGAGTGCAGTGGCGTGATCTTGGCTCACTGCAACCTCCGCCTCCTGGGTTCAAGTGATTCTCCTGCCTCAGCCTCCCCAGTAGCTGAGATTACAGCCGGCTGCCATCTTATGCGGTTAATTTTTGTAATTTTGTATTTTTGTTTCACATGTTAGCCAGGCTGGTCTTGAACTCCTAACCTCAGGTGGTCTGCCCACCTCGGCCTCCCTAAGTGCTGGGATTACAGGCCACACCCGGTCATCTGTGTTCCTCTTGAGTGAAGCTGAGTCTGTGTGTGTGTGTGTGTGTGTTTGTGTGTGTGTGTGTTTGTGTGTGTGTGTGTGTGTGTGTGTTTGTGTGTGTGTGTGTTTGTGTGTGTGTGTTTGTGTGTGTGTGTGTTTGTGTGTGTGTACTGGTGACTGCTGCTCCTCTGGTAAAGCTCCATATTCTAAGTATAAGGTCTTGTCTTAGAAGTAGAGGAGGAGGATGGGAGCGGTGGCTCACGCCTGTAATCCTAGCACTTTGGGAGGCCGAGGTGGGCAGATCTCCTGAGGTCAGGAGTTCCAGACTAGCCTGGCTGACATGGTGAAATCCCATCTCTACTAACGATACAAAAAAATTAGCCACGCGTGGTGGTGGGCGCCTGTAATCCCAACTACTCAGGAGGCTGAGGCAGGAGAATTGCTTCAACCTGGGAGGCAGAGGCTGCAGTGAGCCAAGATCTCACCATTGCACTCCAGCCTGGGCAACAAGAGCAAAACTTCATCTTGAAAAAAGAAGAAAAATGGCTGGGCATGGTGGCTCACACCTGTAATTCCAACACTTTGGGAAGCCGAGGTGGGTGGATCACAAGGTCGAGATTGAGACCATCCTGGCCAACATAGTGAAACCCCATCTCTACTAAAAATACAAAACTTAGCTGGGTGTAGTGGTGCGCACCTGTAATCCCAGCTACTCGGGAGGCTGAGGTAGGAGAATCACTTGAACCTGGGAGGTAGAGGTTGCAGTAAGCCGAGATCATACCATGGCACTCCAGCCTGGTGACAAACCGAGATTCTGTCTCAAAAAAAAAAAAAAAAAAAAAAAAAGAAAAGAAAAGAAATAGAGGAGGAGACAGACCAGATGCATAAGTACAAGGAACACGGTTAAAGAGCCCGGTCCTACTGGAGCCCAGCGTGAATAGTTGGAGAAGGGAAGCATTTTCTTCTTTGCACTTAGTAGGTTCTCATTAACTACAGCCTGATAGTAGTTGTCACTATGCTGTCTACACAACTTCCCAGGTTTCCCTCTCACTAGGGAGTGCATGAGTGGGCATCCTAGCCTCCCCCTACAGGGAAGTCTAGCCCTCTGTTGCTAGGCTTCTATTCCAACGTTGCTGTTTGATTCGGTTGGTAGTTTAAAAAATAAGCAGAAGTCTACAAATCAACTCAGATCAGATTTGGAGTCTGCAGAGACAGCCAGGGTCCCAGTAAAAGCTGGTAGCACCTTGTAATGAAACATTTATTCGGATTGTGGTTTTGCAAATGACAAATCAATTTAGAGTAATGTTTCTTCTGGTTAATGGAGGAGTGCAGCTGGGTTTCACACTCATCACAGGCTGACATTTCCTTGAACTGCCTAACTTCAGCCTTGCATTGTGTAACAAACGTGTGACACAAATGTAGCAGAACGAAATGCTCCTGCAAGGGCACAAACTGCTCTAACAAGGCCAGTGCAGCAGCCCGTGTGCGTCCAACATAAATAAAGCATCAGCAGATTCAGGAAAACAGAAAGCGTAATTGAACTGAGATGAGGACAAGAGTCAGGTTTTGTAAGACCATCCTAAAGTGGATGCAGCTAATGGCTTTATCATTTCTTCTCAGATAAAGGCTGAATGGTTGAGTAGGCAGCCTTGGGAAGCCGGTAGCAATGAGGGGAAGATCACAGACACACAGAACTGCAAGCATCAATCACAGGTGCTCTTGTTGGACACATTTTTTTAAAGGCTTGGGAAATGAATGGAGAGACAAGCAAGAAAAAAAAGAAACAGGATGGATGTACTTTCTGTTTCACAGAGAAATCCTAAGGCCGTGGAAAACCTGTTTTCTGGCCAGGCACGGTGGCTCACGCCTGTAATCCCAGCACTTTAGGTCACGAGGTGGGCGGATCATGAGGTCAGGAGTTCCCGAGCAACCTAGCCAACATGGTGAAACCCTGTCTCTACCAAAAATACAAAAAAATTAGCTGGGCATGGGGGCAGGTGCTTGTAATCCCAGCTACTTGGTAAGCTGAGGCAGGAGAATTGTTTGAACCTGGGAGCGGAGGTTGCAGTGAGCTGAGATCGCACCATTGCACTCCAGCCTTGGCGACAGGGTGAGACTCTATCTCAAAAAAAAAAAAAAAAGTTTTCCATGACAGCACTTGACTCAGAATCCTTATCAGGGACTATGGCTTATGCACGTGTGGCGCATCTGCTTGGTACCCAGCACAGTGCCTCACCTGTGGAAGTTACCCAGTGAAGGTGTGTCACACTGTTTTAGCTTCATTAATTTTCTGTTCTTTCTTTCTTCCCAATCCTTGGTTCCCATTGAATATGGCTTTGGCTTAAGGAAATCCTAACACCTGATTAGAAGTGGACAGGCAAGCAGAAAAAAAGACAGGATTGAGTAAAGCAGAATCGGTATAAATAGTAAATTTCAGACTCTCACTTCTAGTCAAGATGGGATGTCTAAAAAATAGGACAAAATACACAAAACAATGGTTTTCAGACATTGGACATCAAACAGTGCAGGACAATGACCCCTGAGCTAGAGGACACCAACAGGGTGAGCCCTGCTTGCCAAACTCACTTGCTGGAAAGGAGGGAACCAGAAACAGATGGTTCAGGAGACAGTGCTGGGAGTGTGGGGAGGCCAGAGTGGCTGGAGTTTGCAGGGGAGGGAACCGCAGAGATGAGAGTTACACAGAGAGGAGAGCACCAGAGACCTGCTAAGGGGCCCTCCAGCCAGCAGGTGAGCACCGATGGGTGTATACATGTGATGAGACTACCCAAGTCCTGGAAAAGAGCCAAAAAATCCCGACGGGATTACAGAAGCCAATCGCTTCAACTCACCCAGGCCCAGCAACAGTTTGTGATCCCGAGTGGAAAACCTCATAATTCACAGCACATCAGTCATAGTACTTCCATGGTATTGTCTCTGCAGTGGGGAACTTTTTAACAAGGTCTACTTTGACCCAGACAACAAAGCTTCAAGAGACGCTACAAGAGGACTGAACTTTTTTCAAGTAGCTAAATGGCGTTCCAGAACAAAGCTCAAAAACATCCATTGTGACAGAAAATATCCAGCACCTAACAAATTAAAATTCATAGCAAATGTATTTGTTAGAGCCAAAAACTGGAAACAAGCCAAATGTCCATCAACGGATGAAAGGGTAAACAAACTGTGGTATAATCCACACAATGGAATAGTATACAGTGATTAAAAAGGAACGAACTACTGATACATGTAACAAAATAAATGAATCTCAAAATAATTACACTGAAGGAAAAAGGCCAGGCTAGAAACAAAAACAAATAAGAGTACATACTTTATTTTCCCATTTATACAAAATTATTGAAATATTCAAGCTAATCAATAGGGACAGAAAGCAGACCATTGGTTGCCTTGGGATTCTGTGGCCTGGAGGGGAATTACCAAGGCTATGAGGAAAATGTGAGGATTTTGAATATGTTCATGATTGGATTATGGTGACAGTTTCATATGCATATACACACATTATGTTAAATCTTACCAAATTGTATAGTTTAAACACATACAGTTTATTTTATGTTAGTTACATCTTATTAAAGCTTTTTTTTAAAGTAAATTCATCTCAGTTGTTTAGGAAAAAAAGTATTTCCTTTTTTAATGGAAATGCTTAAGTTTTTAGACAAATAGTGCTTTCATTTTCTGATTTTCACACAAATGCTGTGAATTCAGGAGATTAAATGTTGCTGTTTCCCTGTTTAGAGAATGAGGCTAATCTCCCAGAGGTGAGCTGGTTTATTCAAGTTCACACGACTTGGCGATGGTGGTAGAATCACGGTCACAGTTCAGGTTTGCTGGCTCCTGGAGTAATCACAGTGGCTCCTCTGCTTAGTTACAAGTCTCATGGGGAACATTGCAATTGGCCTGTCAGAGATTCTGTTCCTCAGCTGCAATGCAGCCAATAAATCTCCAAGATCATTGTACTTTCATGGGTTACTGGATTTGGAATAAAACCAAAGTTAGAAGTGACAGTTTGAAGGAACTTTCAATCACAAAATGCAAAGTGTGTTGCACTCCAGCCACCCCGGATGAGTTATTGGCCAGTTTATTGATCATGTTGGGTAATCACTGGAATCCCCAGAGCTCTCAGAGTGAGGCCTGTGTAATGGAGCACATGTAATTCCCAGTGAAAGCAGAAGTCCATGAAAGGAAGTTTTCCTTGTAACACAGTCTCCTTAGAAAGTCTCAAATTCCTAGTCATTATCTTGTTACTAGATCAAAATATACGGTTATGTTTTCTCTCCAAATATATCTTTGAGTTTTTCCTTTATCTCAAATAAGTCCAGCAACCAGAGAAGGACATGGATTGCTCTTCCAAGAGCAATCCAAGCTCTGCATGGTAAGATTTGAATACATGAAAAAAAAAAAAAAAACATAAAATTCTAGGTCGAGCGCAGTGGCTCACACCTGTAATCCCAGCACTTTGGGAGGCCAAGGCGGGTGAATCACGAGGTCAGGAGATCGAGACCATCCTGGCTAACACGGTGAAACTCTGTCTCTACTAAACAAAATACAAAAAAATTAGCCGGGCATGGTGGCGGGCTCCTGTAGTCCCAGCTACTGGGGAGGCTGAGGCTGGAGAATGGCATGAACCCGGGAGGTGGAGTTCGCAGTGAGCTGAGATCGCGCCACTGCACTCCAGCCTGGGCGACAGAGGGAGACTCCATCTCAAAAAAGAAAAAAAACCACAAAACTCTATTTCCTTACTTTATGCCTCAGGGCAAGACTTTCACGTGAGCACCAATTTTCACATTCTGTCTAAGGGCAGATAATGTTTATGTATGGAACAGTGTTGGTCTTCCACTCTAAGTTTTTCTAAGAAATGTGTATAGATGATCACTCAAATTATTGCTTTTATTTTCAATTTTCTACCCTATACTGTTATTCTCAAAATTTCTGAGCTAGACATAATTTTCATTCCTTCTTTGTGTTTTCAGCTGGAATCCTGTCTGCAGTAACACCTCCTCATCTCCACGCAAACTGGGTTATTCCTCACCCCTCTCTGGTCACCCCGCCTGACCCTGGCCTCAGCCCTGACTCATCCAGGCGCTCTCCTCACTGGGTTTTTTTTTTTTTTTTTTTGAGACGGAGTCTCGCTCTGTCACCCAGGCTGGAGTGCAGTGGCGCGATCTCAGCTCACTGCAAGCTCTGCCTCCCGGGTTCACGCTATTCTCCTGCCTCAGCCTCCCGAGTAGCTGGGACTACAGGCGCTGCCACCACGCCCGGCTAGTTTTTTGTATTTTTAGTAGAGACGGGGTTTCACCGTGTTAGCCAGGATGGTCTTGATCTCCTGACCTCGTGATCCGCCCGCCTCGGCCTCCCAAAGTGCTGGGATTACAGGCGTGAGCCACCGCGCCCGGCCTCCTCACTGGGTTTTATCCAAAATCACAGGTCCCATTTCGTGCACTCTTTCTTCAAACTCCATTTTAAATCTTTTACAAATCTTCTCTTTTGATTAGTTAATGAGCCCATTTAGTTCTCTGTCCTTCTACCTTCTCACATTATTGGAAGTGCAAGCTTCCTATTTGCTTATCAATTCCAACTGCTACTATCATCTTTTTTATTTTTTTTTATTTTTTTATTTTTTTGAGATGGAGTCTCGCTCTGTCACCCAGGCTGGAGTGCAACAGCATGATCTCGGCTCACTGCAACCTCTGCCTCCTGGTTTCAAGCGATTCTCCTGCCTCAGCCTCCCGAATAGCTGGGACTACAGGAACCCGCCACCAGGCCCAGATAATTTTTGTATTTTTAGTAGATATGGGGTTTCACCATATTGGTCAGGCTGGTCTCGTGCTCCTGACCTTGTGATCCAGCCACCTCGGCCTACCAAAGTGCTGGGATTACAGGCATGAGCCACCGCGCCCAGCCCTTACTATCATCATTTAAGGACCCGTCTATTTCCTTCATTTGACAATCGGCACTTGAAGCAGTATTAGATTTCATTCAAGTTTATAGATTAAACGAAACCTCTCATCTGGGCAATTCAGTAATATGGAACAGATACAAAGAGGTGTGAGGGAAAACACAGATGCAGCTCACAACTGTGTGGCCACACTTTGGATTAAGAGGCAGCAGGCATGCTATCACAACCACGGAAGTGCCCCGTGCACCCCTCCCCAATCCCGTCCTCTCCCTCTTCCCTTAGCCATAACCATTATCTTACATTGTAGGTTGATAATTCCCATGCTCTTCCACACATTTTACCATATATGTTCATCTCTCCAACTGCTATACCATTAAATTCTGCCTGCTTTTGAGCTTTATATAAAAATGGGGCCATGCTGTGTGTATTTTGTAGTGACTGGCTTTTTTTTTTAATTCAAAATATTTTCCTTAAGATTCTTGCATGTTGCTGCTTGTGGCATACTCAGGCCATTGAACTGCAAGTCACCACTGCCGCCAGGACACTCTGGACAAGCAGGCAAATAGAGGAATCACCTGATGGCCAAGAGTAATCACCTGATCACCTCAACATGGCAGGAGGAATAGAGTGGAACTCAGGTGATCCGCGGAGGCACCTGGGCGTCCTTTCTTGCCATTGGAGCAGTGAGCGGATACAGGGAGCAGCCTTGAACTGAGAAGGGGTGACTGCCAAGGTGCAGGAGTGAAGTTTGGAGTGAAGTTTGGCTGTACCACCAGGCAAGCCAGCAGGTGAATGGAAGTGGTCGTTGAGGGGGAAAAGAATGCAGAATGGAGGGAAGGAGATGAACGGCAGTGCTGGGGCCATACCACCAGCCTCCCTGCTGTCAGTTTCCCCCGAGGAGGAGAGGGTCCCAAGGGCCAGGGGCAGTTGCATCCGTGCAGCATGAGGAGTGAGCCAAGGAGCCTGGGGAAGATACCTCTCAGAGCTGTACTTGTCCAGCACCCCACTGCTGGGCTCTGAACCGCGTTTTGCAAGCACCCCAGATCATACTTCCTGGGGGCTCCTCTCACTTGTGACGGAGCTTGGCAGGGATACGAAGGCAGGCCCACTCCCAGGAGAAGGGGAACACCTTGCATGCATGGCTATGGCCCGGGGACTCCTCAATGGGCTTCTCAAATTTTCACTGGCACTGCCCTGCCATTTCCCACCCAAATTCCTTCCTTCCCTCTCTCCTTCCCCTGTAATCAGACCTACACCTGGCCTGCCACCGCCCAGCCTCTCTCAGCTTCCTCCCATTCTCTCTCACAGGTGCTTCCCCAAATAATGTTCGTGCCCATGTATTCCTGCCTTGGTGCCTGATTCTTGGAGGACCCAGACAAACGTGTCCATCTTTACCTTTCTGATATGGTTTTCCACACTTTTCCTCCCGTTTTCATCTATTTCATCAAATTTATTAGTCTTTACAAAGAGTCAGCTTTTGGTTTTGTTGATCCTCCCAGTTAAACATTTGTTTCTATTTTATAGTTCCTGCTCTTACCATTTTTAGTTCCTTTCTTTCAAAATAAACTTTTTGAGGTTGAAATGGATGCTTAATTCACTAAACTTCATGCTTCCTTCATATTGCATCTGTTTAGAAGCTATAAATTTCCCTTTAAGTGTTGCTTTAACTGTACTTCACATTATTATTATTATTATTATTGAGTCTCTCTCTGTCGCCAGGCTGGAGTGCAGTGGCGCAATCTCAGTTCACGGCAACCTCCAACTCCCTGGTTCAAGTGATTCTCCTGCCTCGGCCTCCTGAGTAGCTGGGATTACAGGCACATGCCACCACACCCAGCTAATTTTTGTATTTTTAGTAGAGATGGGGTTTCACCATGTGGGCCAGGATGGTCTCAATCTCCTGACCTCAGGTGATCCACCCACCTCGGCCTCCCAAAGTGCTGGGATTACAGGCGTGAGCCACCGCGCCCAGGCACTCCACATTATTAATATGCATTATTTTCATTTTTGTTTTGTTCAAAATATTTTCTAATTTTTGTTTTGACTTATTCTTTGACCTGAGTTGTTTAAAAACAGAGGCAGTTATCCTTTTGTGATTTATTCTTAACATAATGATATTATACTCAGAGAAAATGTTTTGTATAGTTTCAACCTTTTGCAAATATGGGGACTTGCTTTATGGCCCAGTGTGTGGTCAATTTCTGCAAATGTCCTTGTGTACTGAAAATAATTTGTCTTCCAGCACAGTTGGGTCTGGTGTTGCAAGTGTATATATTTGGTCAAATCATTACATGTGTCACGGTCAAGTCTTCTGTATCACTATCAATTTCTTCATGCTTATCATCTCCTGAGAGAGGTATATATTCTTATGTCAGCTTTTAAAAATATATTCACAGCTATAGTGTAGACGTTGCAAAAGATGCATAAAAGTTTTGAATTGTTATATACTCCTAGTTAACTGGAACTTAAATCAATAAGAAGCCCCCTCCAAGTTCATCCATGTTGTCGCAAATGACAGAATTTCCTTCTTTTATCAGGCTGTATGGTGTTCTATTGTGCGTGTGTACCACTGTATACCATATCATCTGTATCCATCCATCTGTTAATGGACATTTAGGTTTATTCCATAAGTTGGCTATTGTGAATAATGCTGCAATGAACATGGCAGTGCAGACATCTCTTCGACATACCTAGTTCAATATTTTGGATAAATACCCAGAATTGGGATCTCTGACTCATATTTAGACTATTTTTAGTTTTTTGAAAAACTTCCAAAAAGACAGGGACAGAAAGGCAAATAATTCATGTCTTCACTTATAGGCGGGCTCTAAATCACTTAGACTCCTAGAAGCAGAATGGAATAGGATGGCGGTTACTAGAGGCTGGGGTTGGGGGCCTTGAGGAGATATTGGTCAAAGGGTACCAAGTCTTAGGAGAAATGTTTTCCTTGGAGATCTAGCACACAGCATGGTGAATACAGTTAATAATAGTGTATTGTACATTTCAAAGTTGCTCAGGCAGTACATTTCAAATCCTCTACAAAAAAGGAAAGCATTTGAAGGAATGGATATGTTAATTAGTTTGATTTAATTGTTACATTATGAATATATTGTATTCATAAATCATAACATCACTTTGTGCATCACAAGTATATACAATTATAATTTGTCAATTTACAATAAAATAAAATTCTTAAAAAGAAAACATAAAAAAGCACCCTGTCAGCCAGGTGCGGTGGCTCACGCCTGTAATCCCAGCACTTTGGGAGGCTGAGGTGGATCATCTGAGGTCAGGAGTTTGAGACCAGCCTGGCCAACATGGTGAAACTCCATCTCTACTAAAAATATATATATATAAAAAATTAGCCGGGCATGGTGGTGGGCGCCTATAATCCCAGCTACTCGAGAGGCTGAGGCAACAGTATTGCTTGAACCTGGGAAGAGGAGGTTGTAGTGAGCCGAGATCATGCCATTACACTCCAGCCTGGGTGACAAGAGCAAAACTCTGTCTCAAAAACAAACAAAAACTCACCAAAAAACAAACAAACAAAAAACAAAAAACACACCCTGTCAGCTGGGCACGGTAATCCCAGCACTTTGGGAGGCTGAGGTGGGCAGATCACCTGAGGTCAGGAGTTCGAGACCAGCCCGACCAACATGGAGAAATCCTGTCTCCACTAAAAATACAAAATTAGCCGGGCATGGTGGCACATGCCTGTAACCATTACACTCCAGCCTGGTGCTAAAGTGCTAATTTTATATTTTGTGATGTTATGATTTATGAATACAATAGCCGGGCATGGTGGCACATGCCTGTAATCCCAGCTACTTGGGAGGCTGAGGCAAGAGAATCGCTTGAACCCCGGAGGCGGAGGTTGCGGTTAGCCAGCATCGCACCATTGCGCTCCAGTCTGGGCAACAACAGAGTAACTGTCTCACATAAAAACAAAAACAAACAAAAAAAAGCACCCTGTCTTACCAGTTGTGAGGGTTTTGTTGCCATAAGATCTGTTGTACTTACTGTTAATAGGTTTCTTCTGGTTGGTGTTTATGTGGTTTATCTTTTTCTGTCTTTTTACTTTCACCCTTTCTGGATCCTGTTTATTTTAGATGCTTATAAAAAATAGTTCCTGCAGCCAGGCATGGTGGCTCACGCCTGTAATTCCAGCACTTTGGGAGGCCAAGACCGGGGGCTCACCCAAGGTCAGGAGTTCGAGACCACCCTGGCCAACATGGTGAAACTCCGTCTCTACTAAAACAAACAAACAAAAAAATATAAGACTTAGCCAGGCATGGTGATGCATGCCTGTAGTCCCATCTACTCAGGAGGCTGAGTCAGGAGAATTGCTTGAACCTGGGAGGCAGAAGTTGCAGTGAGCCAAGATCGTGCCACTGCACTCCAGCCTGGGCGACAGAGCGAGACTCTGTCTCAAAAAAAAAAAAAAAAAAAAAAAAGAAGAGAAGGAAAGGGAAAAAAAAGAAAAGGTTCTTATTCCTGTGAACCTCATATTTGTGTGTATGTGAGTGTGTGTATGTATGTGACTGTGTGTATGTATGTGTGTGTGAGAGAGGTAAACAATAAACAATAGATACAATAAGCAAATTAAGTAGCATTCTAGAAAGTGACAAATGCCAGGGAAAGAGAAAATAGAGCAGAGCGATGCAGCTGGGAGCTTAGGACTGCAGGGTTAGGGAGGGAGCTGCAGTATTCACTAGGGTGGGGTCTCCTAGAGAAAACCACATAGTGAATATGGAGGGCAGCAGAGATTTAGCCAAATAGAAGTCTGAGAGAAGAGCCTGTAGGGTGGCAGAAACTTCCAGTACAATGCTCTAAAGCAGCAGGAATGGTCAGGAGGCCAGTGGAGAGCACAGGAGGTGAAGTCAGAGTGGTGACAAGAGCAAGGGCAGAAGGAGGGCAGGGCAGGAGACGCAAGGGGTTGGAGGGATGGATGCTCCTTAAGGACCATTGTAAAGACTGCAGCTTTTACTCTCGGTGAAATGGGAAGGCATCTCAGGATTGTTTTAGCAGAGAACCGATATGGTCTGACTCAACGTTTTAAAGGGATCACCCTGGATGCTGTAAGAAAAACGATTTTGAGGGTCATTGATAGAAATGGGGGGACAGAAGCCAGTGATCCAGGTGAGAAGTGACACCGGCTCAGAGCGGCACCTTGGCAGTGGGAAGTGAGTTCTGGAGAGAGTTTTTAGAGTCATTCACATTTCCTGGTGGATTGAGAAAGAGGTGTTAGGATTGAGCAACTGGAGTTTTGATGACATTGCCATCAAAAGACATGAAGACGCGTTCAAGTGCAACAAGGTTTATTTTTGTTTTGTTTTGTTTTGTTTGTTGTTGCTTGTCTTTTGAAGGGGAAAGACGGGTTTAGGTTGTGTGTAAATTTGAATTGTCCAACATACATCCAAGTGGTGATGTCAAGTAAGTAGTTCGATCTGTGAGTTTGGTGTTTAGGGCAGAGGTGTGGATTGAAGATAGACTTTCTGGAGCCTCTGGCATGGAGGAAGTGTATAGTGGTCACTCCAGACTTTTTTTTTTTTTTAATTATACTTTAAGTTCTGGGATACATGTGCACAACATGCAGGTTTGATACATATGGTATACATGTGCCGTGGTGGTTTGCTGCACCCATTAACTCGTCTTTTACATTAGGTATATCTCCTAATGCTATCCCAGCCCTAGCCACCAGCCCCCTGACAGGCCCGGTGTGTGATGTTCCCCGCCCTGTGTTCGTGTGTTCTCATTGTTCAATTCTCACCTATGAGTGAGAACATGTGGTGTTTGGTTTTCTGTTCTTGTGATAGTTTGCTGAGAATGATGGTTTCCAGCCTCATCCATGTCCCTACAAAGGACATAAACTCATCCTTTTTTATGACTGCATAGTATTCCATGGTGTATACGTGCCACATTTTCTTAATCCAGTCTATCATTTATGGACATTTGGGTTGGTTCCAAGTCTTTGCTATTGTGAATGGTGCTGCAATAAACATATGTGTGCATGTGTCTTTATAGTAGCATGATTTACAGTTCTTTGGGTATATACCCAGTAATGGGATTGCTGGGTCAAATAGTATTTCTAGTTCTAGCTTCTTGAGGAATTGCCACACTGTCTTCCACAATGGTTGAACTAATTTACACTCCCAACAGTGTAAAAGCATTCCTATTTCTCCACATCCTCCTCGGCAGGTGTTATTTCCTGACTTTTTGATGACTGCCATTCTAACTGGCATGAGATGGTGTCTCATTGTGGTTTTGATTTGCATTTATCTGATGATCAGGGATGATGACCATTTTTTCATGTGTCTGTTGGCTGCATAAATGTCTTCTTTTGAGAAATGTCTGTTCATATCCTTTGCCCACTTTTTGATGGGGTTGTTTGTTTTTTCTTGTAAATTTGTTTAAGTTCTTTGTAGATTCTGGGTATTAGCCCTTTGTCAGATGGGTAGATTTTAAAAATTTTCTCCCATTCTGTAGGTTGCCTGTTCACTCTGCTGATAGTTTCTTTTGCTGTGCAGAAGCTCTTTAGTTTAATTAGATCTCATTTGTCTATTTTGGCTTTTGTTGCCATTGCTTTTGGTGTTTTAGTCATGAAGTCTTTGCCCATGCCTATGTCCTGGATGGTATTGCCTAGGTTTTCTTCTAGGGTTTTTATGGTTTTAGGTCTTATATTTAAGTCTTTAATACATCTTGAGTTAATTTTTGTATAATGTGTAAGAAAAGGATCCAGTTTCAGTTTTATACATATGGCTAGCCACTTTTCCCAGCACCATTTATTAAATAGGGAATCTTTTCCCCATTTCTTGTTTTTGTCAGGTTTGTCAAAGATCAGATGGTTGTAGATATGTGGTGTTATTTCTGAGGTCTCTGTTCTGTTCTATTGGTCTATATGTTTGTTTTGGTACCAGTACCATGCTGTTTTGGTTTCTGTAACCTTGTAGTATAGTTTGAAGTCAGGCAGCATGATGCCTCCAGCTTTGTTCTCTTTGCTTAGGATTATCTTTGCTATGTGGGCTCTTTTTTGGTTCCATATGAAATTTAGAGTAGTTTTTTCCAATTCTGTGAAGAAAGTCATTGGTAGCTTGATGGGGATGGCATCGAATCTATAAATTACCATGGGTAGTATGGTCATTTTCACAATATTGATTCTTCCTATCCTTGAGCATGGAATGTTCTTCCATTTGTTTGTTTCCTCTTTTATTTCGTTGAGCAGTGGTTTGTAGTTCTCCTTGAAGAAGTCCTTCACATCCCTTCTAGGTATTTTATTTTCTTTGTAGCAATTGTGAATAGGAGTTCACTCATGATTGGGCTCTCTCTCTCTCCGTTTATTGGTGTATAGGAATGCTTGTGATTTTTGCACATTGATTTTGTATCCTGAGACTTTGCTGAAGTTGCTTATCACCTTAAGAAGATTTGGGGCTGAGACGATGGGGTTTCCTAAATATACAATCATGTCATCTGCAAACAGAGACAATTTGACTTCCTCTTTTCCTAATTGAATACCCTTTATTTTTTTCCCTTGCCTGATTGCCCTGGCCAGAACTTCCAACACTATGTTGAATAGCAGTGGTGAGAGAGGACATCCTTGTCTTGTGCTTGTTTTCAAAGGGAATGCTTCCAGTTTTTGCCCATTCAGTATGATACTGGCTGTGGGTTTGTCATAAATAGCTCTTATTATTTTGAGATATTTTCCATCAATACCTAGTTTATTGAGAGTTTTTAGCATGAAGGGCTGTTGAATTTTGTCAACAGATGCAGAATTTTCTGCATCTATTGATGTAATCATGTGGTTTTTGTCATTAGTTCTGTTATGTGATGGATTACGTTTATTGATTTGCATTTGTTGAATCAGCCTTGCATCCCAGGGATGAAGCCGACTTGATCGTGGTGGATAAGCTTTTTGATGTGCTGCTGGATTTGACTTGCCAGTATTTTATTGAGGATTTTTGCATCGATGTTCATCAGGGATATTAGCCTAAATTTCTCTTTTTTTTGTTGTTGTGTCTCTGCCAGGCTTTGATATCAGGATGATGCTGGCCTCATAAAATGAGTTAGGGAGGATTCCCTCTTTTTCTATTGATTGGAATAGTTTCAGAAGGAATAGTACCAGCTCCTCTTTGTAGCTCTGGTAGAATTCGGCTGTGAATCCGTCTGGTCCTGGACTTTTTTTGGTTGGTAGGCTATTTATTATTGCCTCAATTTCAGAGCCTGTTACTGGTCTATTCAGAGATTCTTAGTCTTGGGAGGGTATATGTGTCCAGGAATTTATCCATTTCTTCTAGATTTTCTAGTTTATTTGCATAGAGGTGTTTATAGTATTCTCTGATAGTAGTTTGTATTTCTGTAGGATCGTTTTATCATTTTTTATTTTTTTATTGCATCTATTTGATTCTTCTCTCTTTTCTTCTTTATTAATCTTGCCTAGTGGTCTATGTATTTTGTTGATCTTTTCAAAAAACCAGCTCCTGAACTCATTGATTTTTGGGGGTTTTTTTTGTCACTATCTCCTTCAGTTCTGCTCTCATCTTAGTTATTTCTTGCCTTCTGCTAGCTTTTGAATTTGTTTGCTCTTGCTTCTCTAGTACTTTTAATTGTGATGTTAGGGTGTCCATTTTAGATCTTTCTTGCTTTCTCTTGTGGGCATTTAGTGCTATAAATATCCCTCTACACACTACTTTAAATGTGTCCCAGAGATTCTGGTATGTTGCGTCTTTGTTCTCATTGGTTTCAAAGAACATCTTTATTTCTGCCTTCATTTCTTTATTTACCCAGAAGTCATTCAGGAGCAGGTTGTTCAGTTTCCATGTAGTTGTGTGGTTTTGAGTGAATTTCTTAATCCTGAGTTCTAATTTGATTTCACTGTTGTCTGAGAGACAGCTTGTTGTGATTTCTGTTCTTTTACATTTGCTGAGTTGTGTTTTACTTCCAACTATGTGGCCAATTTTAGAATAAGTGCAATGTGGTGCTGAGAAGAGTGTATATTCTGTTGATTTGGGGTGGATAGTTCTGTAGATGTCTATTAGGTCCACTTGGTGCAGAGCTGAGTTTAAATCCTAGGTATCCTTGTTAACCTTCTGTCTCATTGATCTAATATTTATAGTGGGATGTTAAAGTCTCCCATTATTATTGTGTGGGAGTCTAAGTCTCTTTGTAGGTCTCTAAGGGCTTACTTTGTGAATCTGGGTGCACCTGTATTGGGTGCATATATATTTAGGATAGTTAGCTCTTCTTGTTGAATTGACCCCTTTACCATTATGTAATGGCCTTCTTTGTCTCTTTTGATCTTTGTTGGTTTACACTGTTTTATCAGAGACTAGGATTGCGACTCCTGTTTTGTTTTGTTTTGTTTTTTTTCTTTCCATTTGTTGGGTAGATCTTCCTCCATCCCTTTATTTTGAGCCTATGTGTGTCTCTGCACGTAAGATGGGTCTCCTGAATACAGCACACTGATGGGTCTTGACTCTTTATTCAATTTGCCAGTCTGTGCCTTTTAATTGGAGCATTTAGCCTATTTACATTTAAGGTTAATATTGTTATATGTGAATTCGATCCTTTCATTATGATGTTAGCTGGTTATTTTGCCCGTTAATTGATGCAGTTTCTTTATTTTGCCCGTTAATTGATGCAGTTTCTTCCTAGCATCGATGGTCTTTACAATTTAGCATGTTTTTGCAGTGGCTGGTACTGGTTGTTCCTTTCCATGTTTAGTGGTTCCTTCAGGAGCTCTTGTAAGGCAGGTCTGGTAAAATCTCTCAGCATTTGCTTGTCTGTAAAGTATTTTATTTCCCCTTCACTTATGATGCTTAGTTTGGGCGGATATGAAATTCTGGGTTGAAAATTCTTTTCTTTAAGAATGTTGAATATTGGCCCCACTCTCTTCTGGCTTGTAGGGTTTCTGCTGAGAGATTTGCTGTTAGTCTGATGGGCTTTCCTTTGTGGGTAAACCGACCTTTCTCTCTGGCTGCTTAACACTTTTTCCTTCATTTCAACCTTGGTGAAACTGACAGTTATGTGTCTTGGGGTTGCTCTTCTCGAGGAGTATCTTTGTGGTGTTCTCTGTATTTCCTGAATTTGAATGTTGGTTTGCCTTGCTAGGTTGAGAAAGTTCTCCTGGATAATATCCTGAAGAGTGTTTTCTAGCTTGGTTCCATTCTCCCCATCACTTTCAGGTTCACCAATCAAACGGAGATGTGCTCTTTTCACATAGTCCCATATTTCTTTGAGACTTGCTCATTTCTTTTTACTCTTTTTTCTTCTAATCTTGTCATCTTGCTTCATTTCATTCATTTGATCTTCAATCACTGATATCCTTTCTTCCGCTTGATCGAATCGTCTATTGAAGCTTGTGTATGTGTCACAAAGTTCTTTTGCTGTGGTTTTCAGCTCCCTCAGGTCATTTAAGGTCTTCTCTACACTGTTTATCCTAGTTAGCCATTTGTCTAACCTTTTTTCAAGGTTTTTAGCTTCCTTGCAATGGGCTAGAACATGCTCCTTTAGCTCAGAGAAGTTTGTTATTACTGATCTTCTGAAGCCTTCTTCTGTCAATTCGTCAAAGTCATTCTCTGCTTAGTTTTGTTCTGTTGCTGGCAAGGAGCTGCGATCCTTTGGAGGAGAAGAGGTACTCTGGTTTTTGGAATTTTCAGCTTTTCTGCTCTGGTTTCTCCCCATCTTTGTGATTTTATCTACCTTTGGTCTTTGATGTTGGTGACCTACAGATGGGGTTTTGGTGTGGATGTCCTTTTTGTTGATGTTGATACTATTCCTTTCTGTTTGTTAGTTTTCCTTCTAACAGTCAGGGCCCTCAGCTCCCGGTCTGTTGGAGTTTGCTGGAGGTCCACTCCAGACCCTGTTTGCCTGGGTATCACCAGCGGAGGCTGCAGAACAGCAAATATTGCTGCCTGATCCTTCCTCTGGAAGCTTCATCCCAGAGGGGCACTCGCCTCTATGAGGTGTCTGTCAGCCCCTACTGGGAGGTGTCTCCCAGTCAGGCTACACGGGGGTCAGGGACCCACTTGAGGAGGCAGTTCTGTCTGTTCTCAGAGCTTGAACACCATGCTGGGAGAACCACTGCTCTCTTCAGAGTTGTCAGACAGGGACATTTAAGTCTGCAGAAGTTGTCTGCTGATTTTTGTTCAGCTATGCCTTGCCCCCAGAGGTGGAGTCTACAGAGGTAGCAGGCCTTGCTGAGCTGTGGTGGGCTCCACCCAGTTTGAGCTTCTGGACGCTTTGTTTACCTATTCAAGCCTCAGCCGTGGTGGATGCCCTTCCCCCTGCCAGGCTGCAGCCTCTCAGGTTGATCTCAGACTGTTGTGCTAGCAGTGAGCAAGGCTCCATTGGCATAGGACCCTCTGAGCCAGGCACAGGAGGGAATCTCCTGGTCTGCTTGGTGCTAACACCATTGAAAAGAGCGATATTTGGGCGGTAGTGTACC
Organism: Macaca fascicularis; assembly: GCF_037993035.2. Taxonomy (NCBI): domain Eukaryota; kingdom Metazoa; phylum Chordata; class Mammalia; order Primates; family Cercopithecidae; genus Macaca; species Macaca fascicularis. The sequence continues at coordinate 75,644,355 of NC_088392.1, read as the reverse complement.
TGTTTTCCATGTACAGTCTGTCACAGCATCCCTTGGCTAGGAAAGGGAAATTGCTCAACCCCTTGCACTTCCTGGGTGAGGCGACACACCACCCGGCTTTGGCTCGCCCTCTGTGGGCTTCACCCACTGTCCAACCAGTCCCAATGGGATGAACCAGGTACCTCAGTTGGAAATGCAGAAATCACCCGTCTTCCGCATCAGTCTTGCTGGGAGCTGCAAACCAGAGCTGTTCCTATTTGACCATTTTGGAAGCAACCCCACCCCAGACATTTTAACACAAATATTCCACTTACCCAAGTCTAAAGTTAATCAATAGCTTCACAGTTTTCCTAAATGATGCAAGGAATTTGGAACACTATCACTTTGATTACTCTTCTTTGTGTACTGCATTTTTGTTCCTCTTTGTTTTTGTTTAATCCTACAGGATTTGTTGACATTACTTCATATAGTCAGTGCTCACATAAATTGACCCTTTCTCAGCCATCATTCTCACATCTTAGATCTACACTTGGACTCACTGTCCTTTTCATTAAATACATCTTTCACAATTTCCTTAACAAAGGTTGGTGGCTGGAAAATTCTGTTTTTATTAATTTAAATGAATACAGTTCTAAGTTGACATCTATTTTCTTGATATTTTTGAGACAGTCTTACTCTTGTTGCCCAGGCTGGAGTGCAGTGGCACAATCTCTGCTCACTGCTACCTCTACCTCCTGGGTTCAAGCAATTCTCCTGCCTTAGTCTCCTGAGTAGCTGGGATTACAGGCAGCCACCACTATGCCTAGCTAATTTTTTGTATTTTTAGTAAAGATGGTATTTCACTATTATGGCCAGGCTGGTCTCAAACTCCTGACCTCAGGTGATTCACCTGCCTTGGCCTCCCAAAGTGCTGGGATTACTGACATGAGCCACAGCATCTGGCCTGACATCTGTTTTCTCTAAGGACATGGAAAATACTATTTCCCTCTCCTGGGCCTCCCACTGGTACCAGTGAGAAATCAGATCTCAGACTAAATATCATTCAAATGTAGTTAATTTGTGTTTTCTCATTGGCTTTTACAGAGGTCTCTTTGTCTTTGTCTCACTCTGATATAACTACAGGTGGATTTCTGTTTCTTTCAATTGTGCTTGAAAATTATGTTTAGTTCATCTGTGAGTCAATGTCTTTTATCAGTTCCGAAAAATCCACAGCTATTATCTCTTCAAATATTGCCTTTGGTCCCTTCATATATTATCCCTTTTCCCTGTAGCTTCCACATCTCTTAACGTTTCTGTCCTGTTTTCCCTGTTTGTCTCAGGCACTGAACTCTGAATAATTTCTTCAGAAATAATGTTCTTTTTGCTAATTCTCACTAGGTACAAATAAACAGCTGCCAAAACTTTTCAACAGTTTTCATGTCAATCATTATACGTATCTTGTCTATAAATTTTACTTTTACTTTTTTTTTTTTTTTTTTTTTTTTTGAGACAGAGTCTCACTCTGTTGCCCAGGCTGGAGCACAGTGGTGGAATCTCGACTCACTGCAAGCTCCACCTCCCAGGTTCACGCCATTCTTTCACCTCAGCCTCCTGAGTAGCTGGGACTACAGGTGACCACCAAGACGCACAGCTAATTTTTTGTATTTTTAGTAGAGATGGGGTTTCACCATGTTAGCCATGATGGTCTCGATCTCCTGACCTCGTGATCCGCCTGCCTCGGCCTCCCAAAACGCTGGGATTACAGGTGTGAGCCACCAGGCTTGGCCTTACTTTTACTTTTAAACTTGCTTTTTTAAAAACTTTTAAGCTTCCACTTTTATTTCATTAAAACATATTAGACATTCTTATTTTATATTCTGTATCTGATAATTCCAATACTCGCTGTCTTTGTGGGTCTAATTCGGCTGCCTTTATTTTTGCCAGCTCTTGAGCGTGGTGACTCGATTCCTTGTGCGTTTTGTGGTTTTCAACATTAAGTTTGTGTTTCTTGGAATTTTATATGAGGGAGTTCTTGGAGGCCTCATCTGAAGGTAAATGCCTGAGAGACAATGCTCATCTGCTTTTGCCAGTTATCTCAGAGCACACCAGGCCTGGACTACTACAAACTAAATGATGGTTTGGAAAAGTTTGGGACCACAAAAAAATGAATGAATTCAAAGTAAAAGTCTATAGAAGACCACCTGGTAATGATACATTTTCAAGGAAGATTTATTGTTCACTCTAACCCAAGGATGTAAGCTAGGCAATTAGCCTTACAGTCCCTGGGGTAGGGTATACATATCCTTAGTCTACCCTGACACCAAGTAGGTAACTGTTTAAGGCTCCAGCTTACCATAAGGGGGGTCTCCTACAAGAGTCTCTTTCTTGGGCTACCCATGAAAACCAGAGACCAAGGTATCAAGTTTGGCAGATGTGCTCAGGACTAAACCTCTCCTATCTACTTCCAATTTCAGGTTCTCCTTTCACTTAGTTTTGGCCTCTATGCATGCCTTATATTCATACTGGTTTCTCAATGTATTAGAATTTTTTGTTCAGCATATTTAGTTTATACAAACAGAAGAACTGGTCAGGGTATCTAGTACCCAGACTGTTGGAATCACAAGTCCTTCACTGTCATTTCATTTTAACCTGAACAATTGCGGTATCCCATCACATCACCATAGGCTCATTTACAATAATTGAAAAGATGCTAAGATGCTACTTTTGAAAATATACTTCCTTTATCGCCACAGATAAGTTTTTTTTTTTTTTTTTTTTTTTTTTTTTTTTTTTTTTTTTGAGACGGAGTCTCACTCTGTCACCCAAGCTGGAGTGCAGTGGCGCTATCTCAGCTCACTGCAAGGTCCACCTCCCGGGTTCATGCCATTCTTCTGCCTCAGCCTCCCGAGTAGCTGGGACTACAGGTGCCCGCCACCATGCCCAGCTAATTTTATTTGTATTTTTAGCAGAGACGGAGTTTCACCGTGTTAGCCAGAATGGTCTCGATCCCCTGACCTCATGATCTGCCCGCCTTGGCCTCCCAAAGTGCTGGGATTACAGGCGTGAACCACCGCGCCTGGCCCATCACAGGTAAGTTTTTAAAAGCATATGTAGGGAGGGAAAAAGAACAGAATAAAGGAACTAAGGTCTTCCATGAGGCACAGAGGGTTAAATGGGAGATAGACTGAATTAACTCTTCAGCCAGAGATGGTGACTGTCTCACATGGCCATACATTTCTGTGGCCACCACAGGTGCATTTAAAAGGCTTGGGCAGGATAGACAGTCCCAAATAATCACTGCTGGCGGTAGCCAGGACTCCAAATTTGGATCCTATTGCAGAAATTACACACGTTAAGACTTAATTTGTTTTTGATCCATCAGATTCTGCTAATGAAAACTAATTGCCTTGAAACTCATTTTCTACGTGTTTGTATCAGAAACTCTGTAGCTAACCCTGAATTATTGGATTTGTATTTCTGCCTCCAAAATCAAACAACTGTGAATGTTTCAGTTTCTCGTTTAACGCTTGATCTTCTCTTTGATCATTTTGTTGGATGTGAAAAATGGTAGGTTAATACTAAATGTTAACCAATTCTTGATGGCTTACTTTTCTCAATTTGCTTTGGTGGTAGCTTGCATCTAATACGGTAAGTGAATGCAATTAGACTGTGGATAAATAACATTAACATATGTTCATATTCAGTACTGGTAGAGTCTGAAGACATGATTTCTCCTCTGTCAAACCTCCACAATCTTTTTTTTTTTTAAAAAAAAAAAAAAAAAAAAAAAGTCTCACTCTGTTACTAGGCTGGAGTACAGTGGTGTGATCTCAGCTCACTGCAACCTCCGCCTCCCAGGTTAAAGTGATTCTCCTGCCTCAGCCTCTCGGGTAGCTGGGACCACAGGCTCACGCTGCCATGCCCAGCTAATTTTTTCATTTTTAGTAGAGATAAAGTTTCACCATGTTGGCCAGGATGGTCTCGATCTCTTGACCTTGTGATCCGCCACCTCAGCCTCCTGAAGTGTTGAGATTAAAGGCATTAGCCACCATGCCCAGCCATCAAATCTTTATTGATTTGATTTCTCTATGCAACTTGTGGCTCTGAGTAATTTGGCCTTTGGGTCTCTTTCAGTTTAACTTTCAAAGTCTTCTGGGTATCTTTTTTCTCTTGTCTCACATTAACTCAGAATGATGCCGAATAATTTTCCATTTAGATGAGTGAGGCAACTAGGAAAGGCAGTAACTGATGTCACAAATATCTTCTAAGCCTGATTCAGACTCAAAGAAAGTTTTGAAAAGAAAAATTGGATATGTTTTTCTTTTCTTGGCATTTTATCATTTCCCCCAAATGTATTAGTGGCAGTTATTGAACCATATTTATTAATTTCTCATGAAAATTCAGTTACAATATTTTGTTCTTACCAGTAGTCTAGCAAAACAAGCTATTCTTTTAATAAACCCTGGGGATTATATCTTGACGTTAAGATGAGTGAGTGTTTTAAGATAATTTAAATTCTCTTTTATCTGTGTTTATTCAGATTCCATTATTTAAATGTATGCATGATAGTATAAAGTCTTTCAGTTACAAAAAGAATAACCAATGTATTATGTAACTTCTTCCTAATTGATAATTAATATTTGCACCTGCAGTTTTTTATTCTGCCTGTGAAAATCTGCGATAAAATGAGGTTTAAATCTGAATTTGTGCTCACTTCACAGGGCTCCTGTTAGCTAGTGTGAGCAGGTAGTACCCCCATTACGTCGCTAAGGGGAGCTGTTGGTCCTTCATTACTCGGTAAACCAGTGCTGGCCTCTGCCTGGTCTGTGAAGTTACTTTCTGATTAGGAGTGGTTCATTATCATTTCATGCTTGGCGCAATTATGAAAGAATTCTGTAATCATTCAGAGAGGCACCAAAGCAGCTAGGAAAAAGAAGCTGATAAACTCAATCAGATACCTTGAAAACTTCTAAAGAATACTCAGCTGGCTTAGAGCTCATCATCAAATCCTAACAACTTCTCTAACAGAGAAAGTAAAATTATGAAAATTCCATACAAAAAACACATTTCATTAAAGTTGAAAAGGATAGTAGGCTAAGAGTTACATGATAAATGGCCCCAAAACTGCTTATTAAAGAATAAACGCGGCCGGGCGCGGTGGCTCAAGCCTGTAATCCCAGCACTTTGGGAGGCCGAGACAGGCGGATCACGAGGTCAGGAGATCGAGACCATCCTGGCTAACACGGTGAAACCCCGTCTCTACTACAAAATACAAAAAAAACTAGCCGGGCCAGGTGGCGGGCGCCTGTAGTCCCAGCTACTCGGCAGGCTGAGGCAGGAGAATGGCATAAACCTGGGAGACAGAGCTTGCAGTGAGCTGAGATCCGGCCACTGTACTCCAGCCTGGGTGACAGAGCGAGACTCTGTCTCAAAAAAATTAAAAAAATAAATAAATAAATAAAAATAAAAAAAAGAATAAACGCCCATGAAAATGTTGTCAATCAACCAGGACTACTTTTTCCTTTTTTCTCTTTTTCAATCCAATTCAAAAAACCTGGTAATACCCAGCCGTCACTAGCCAAAGGGTGTAAGGGAGGTCATGTGAATACTGACAGATGAATTTTTGTTGGCTTGATAAACCTGTTTTGTAACCAGAATCTCAGCTGCATTTGGATGTCTTCTCCCTATTCTAGAATCTTCTTGGAGCACATCTGCTCTCAGGGGCCCCATTTTTGCTCCTGCAAGCTCCATTTTTTATCAACCTCCTTTTACCTCAACTCAGTTTCCAGGCTTATCTGTGGGTATCCTCAGCCTCATTTGAAGGCATGTCTGACTGGTGTCCTCTTAAGAAGAGGAAATTTGGACACAGAGACCCACACAGAGGGAAGACCATGTGAGGACACAGGGAGAAGACAGCCATCCAAGCCAAGGAGAGGCCTCACCAGAACCCAACCCTGCCAACACCTTGGTCTTGGACTTCAGCCTCCAGAACTGAGAGGAAATAAGTTTCCGTTGCTTCAGCCTCCCAGCCCATGATTCTTTGCTATGGCACCTGCAGCAGACTGAGACAGCCCTGTCTGTCCCTCCTGGCCACCGGGTTGTGAGCTGACTATGAACAGGCTGATGGGCGCTGAGGGCAGAAGCTCCCTTGTCCTGCTTCCCATCGGGATTCTAGGCGGAAAACCTCTTAGCGTTCTTGATCCAACATGAGATTCCTGTTAGTGTGCAATCCGTAGCATCGCTGGGCATGGAAGGACACATCTTCAGCTGCCCAGTTCTCCCTCAGCTCCTGGGGTGCCCGGCAGGTCCCTAATCCTGGTGTGGGCCACATGGAAGGCCACTCACATGCAGGAGGATGAGCTGAGGGGGACAGTGGTTGCTGCAAGGGAAAAACCTGGGCCCTGTAGGCCGACACAGCAGAGCGACTGCCCCAGCTGGGGAGTGCACGGAGTCACAGTTGGCTTCTGCTCCTTGGAGCAGGGAGGTGGGGCCAGGCCAGCGGGGGGAGTCCAGGCCAGCGGGCGGAGTCCAGGCCAGCTGACCTGAGAGGATGGTGACAGCAGATGGCAGCAGTGATCTGTGACCAGGGTGACAGTCACTGTAGCTGAGAGGTCAAGGACCCCGAGAGCAGCACAGGCCCTGGCTGCAGAGCCCAGGCTTCCTTGCCCAGGCATCGCTGGAAGACAAGGGAGAGGGTGTGGGTTTGGGGTGCTGAAGGAGGGAGTGTTTTCCTGTCAAAGGCAAACTGCAGCAGATGCAACATTCCCTTCGGGGCACGGAAGGGAAACTACAGCTTTCCTAGGAATCCGCAACTTCCCATGCAAGGAGCCCAAGGGTAGCAAATGTAGCCCTGGATTCCAGGACTGGCCACCACTTCTCCCGCTAAACTGCAAAAAAGTCCCAGGTGTCATCTGGGCACCATGCCCAAATGGTGGAATTTCACTACTGGGAGATGGCATAATCACTTGTCCCTCGTGAAATGTCCCCATGGTGGTGGTGGTGGTGGTGATGATTCTTCTTCTCCTTCTTCTCCTTCTCCTTCTCCTTCTCCTCCTCCTCCTCCTCCTCCTCCTCCTCCTTCTTCTTTCTTTTCTTCTTCTTCTTCTTCCTCTTTTCTTCTTCTCCTTCTTCTTTCTTCCTCCTCCTCCTCCTCCTCCTTCCTCTTCCTCTTCCTCTTCTTCCTCCTCCTCCTCCTTCTTTTTTGACATAGAGTCTCGTTCTGTCACCCAGGCTGGAGTGCAGTGGCATGATCTCAGATCACTGCAACCTCCACCTCCCTGGTTCAAGCAATTCCCCTGCCTCAGCCTCCCAAGTAGCTGTGACTACAGACACACACCACCATGCCCAGCTAATTTTTTTTGTATTTTTAGTGGAGACAGGGTTTCACCATGTTGGCCACACTGGTCTCGAACTCCTGACCTCAGGCAATCCATCTGCATCAGCCTCCCAAAGTGCTAGGATTACAGGCGTGAGCCATTGTGCCCGCCCCCCGCTTTTTTTTTAATCTCCCTTTTCTTTTTTCTTTCTGTGTTATCAAATGCTAACTGCCCAAAGTGTCACTGAAACAGTCTGTTGATCAGCCCACAAAGCCCTGTAGATTCTGGCTGTAGGGAAGAAGAGGCAGAGGGAGGAGGGCAAAGCTGGCATCTTTACTGAGATGCTCAAGTCTGATTCCAGGTGGGTTTTCCCATTGAATGGGGCCTTGGTTAGGCTTGGGTGAGGACCATGCTGTAATCGGTGAGGACTGCGGGATGACACAGCAAATCGGTGATTTTGAGGCAGGGTAAAAAGAGTCTTGGGACGGTTTGATGTTTTGTATTGAAAAGCTGATGGGTCTTTCCAGAAGATGTTGGAAAGATAAAGTTATCAACAGCTCTCTGGCAAGTTTGCTGGAATAGTAAACTCATGTTGAGGAGGACAATAGGCCAATGAAGTCACGTTAATGTAGACCGTGAGCTGTGTGGTGTAGACAGCCCCGGTTCTCAATCTGGTACGGAGAAAGCCCTGGTCCAGAGGCAGATGAGGCAGCGTGTCCAAGCAGAGCTGGCTTGCCTGGGCTCGCCAGGGCTCTGCCGCTTATGGTGTGTGAGATTTGGGGATAGTTGCCTCACCTCAATGCTTGGAAGATAGCAAGTTCTTGCTACTAATCTTAGCAGAATCTATTCTCAGCCCTCAAAGAACGTCAGCATTCATGGAGAAATCAGATGTGCAGCAGACGTGGCCTGAGAGACCCGGGCTCACCTCCTGGCGTGTCCTTGGGCAAGCAGGTTGCCGCACATCCAGCCTCACGGCTCCCCGCCTGCAGCCTCTCCCGTATGCTTCACAGGGCTGTCATGGAGGGCGCATGGAAAATCACTCACACGCTCAATTCTGGAGCCCTCTGCTATGAAAGGCATCCCTAAGGGGCCTCCCCTTCACTGCCCCCATCTCTCTTACCTCCCCTTACCCACTCCATCTCCACTCCTCTGCCAGTTGCTCCCCTCCCACGCCTCTTCTGTTTCTCCCCTCCCTGCCTGTGCCTTCTGTGTATGTTTGGTTTCTTTTCAGGGTAAAACCCTTATTCCAGGCCTTTGTTTGTCTAGTTTCAGGTGAAGACGCCAGATACGTTTACCATAGCTTGGCTTTAGCAACCGAGTCCTAGGGTCAGACCCAGACTAGCTAGCTGTGCAGATGGAGGTAAGGTACCTAATGCTGCGCCATCTGTTTCCACATCTTAACAATGACACAGTGCCTGCTGTGTACACAGGTGTTTTCACATTGGCTGGCACAGGCAGATGGAGGAGTGCTTGACTCACCTCCCAAGCTCTCCTGGGATCACAGGAACTACTTTGTCGGTGGCTTTGGGGTTTATTGGATTAGTGGGCCAGGCTGTCTGTGTCCCAGTCGTGGCTCCATCCCTCAGGGCCAGGTTTAGTGAGGCTGCAGAGGAGCTCCACTTGGCACAAAATTTAAGGGGCCACCAAAATCTCTGTAATCAAGCTGGATAATATCTTTTTTTTTTTTTTTTTTTTTTTTTTTTTTTTTTTTGAGACGGAGTCTCGCTCTGTCGCCCAGGCTGGAGTGCAGTGGCCCGATCTCGGCTCACTGCAAGCTCCGCCTCCCGGGTTTACGCCATTCTCCTGCCTCAGCCTCCGAGTAGCTGGGACTACAGGCTCCCGCCACCACGCCCGGCTAGTTTTTTGTATTTTTAGTAGAGACGGGGTTTCACCATGTTAGCCAGGATGGTCTCGATCTCCTGACTTCGTGATCCACCCGCCTCGGCCTCCCAAAGTACTGGGATTACAGGCTTGAGCCACCGCGCCCGGCCTGGATAATATCTTAATGCAGTCTTTCTAAACATCTTATCAGCAAACTACAGCTCACAGGCTGGTCTCCTGGTTTTGTTGTTGTTGTTGTTGTTGTTGTTATTGAAACGAAGTCTCGCTCTGTCACCCAGGCTGGAGTGCAGTGGTACGGTCTCGGCTCACTGCAAGCTCTGCCTTCCGGGTTCACGCCATTCTCCCGCCTCAGCCTCCCAAGTAGCTGGGACCACAGGTGCCCACCACCACGCCCGGCTAATTTTTTGTATTTTTAGTAGAGACAGGGTTTTGCCATTCACAGGATGGTCTCGATCTCCTGACCTCGTGATCCACCCACCTCGGCCTCCCAAAGTGCTGGGATTACAGGCGTGAGCCACCACGCCCGGCCCCTCCTGTTTTGTAAGTCATGTGTTATTTCAGAGCTGAGATTCTGGAAGCTCGTATATTCGGAAGGTACCCAGTATTAATGAAGCCGAAGTCTGCATCTACTGGGGAGACCCATTCTGCTTCCATGGCTCCTCTGCCCAAGAAGCGTTTGCCATAGGCACTTGATCATCCTCTACTTTGGCTCCCAGAAGCACAGCAACATAGAGAAGGCTGGCGGTGGGGGCTAGGAGTGAGGGAAGAGGGCAGGGCTCAGGCGTGTGGCTCTTCTGCCCTGGTAGCCTCATGTCTCCAGGGTTCTTACCTATCCTATCTCTTTCTCCTTGCTTTTTGTCCTGTGTTTCCAATTCATTTAATAAGCAGTGTGTTTCAAACACTGTACTTTAACCTGTGAGCCTCTCTGTTCCTTGGTGTCTGTGACAGCTTGCCTGGCAGTGAACTTGAAGGCTCCCACTACTTCAAGGGACTTTCCATAGGAGAAGGGTTTTGGCCTCCTCCCTAGTGTTCAATTGATCCAGGACTTTTCTTATTTTGGGTGAGTCTAGATAAACAGGCCAAATACAGCACCATGAGGAAAAGACAAAGAATGCAGTGACTAGGCTGGGGGCAGTGGCTCATGTCTATAATCCCAGCTCTTTGGGAGGCTGAGACGGGTGGATCATGAGGTCAAGAGATCGAGACCATCCTGGCCAACATGGTGAAACCCCATCTCTACTAAAAATACAAAAAATTAGCCAGGTGTGATGGTGATCCCTGTAATCCCAGCTACTTGGGGGGCTGAGGCAGGAGAATTGCTTGAGCCTGGTAGGCGGAGGTTGCAGTGAGCAGAGATCATGGCATTGCACTGCAGCCTGGGTGACAGAGCGAGACTCTGTCTCAAAAAAGATACTTTAGCAGGATGCAATGAGAGTGCTCAGATTGCATGTGGTTGAGATAAACAGGCTCCCCCACCACTCCCACCACACATATCCTCTTCTTAGCTAACAGGGCTTATAAAGACTCTCCCAGAGACTAATCACAGTATCAGGAAAGTCAGGCCCTCATAACCTACAATTCTACATCAGCTGCTGAGCACTTTTTTTTTTTTTTTTTTTTTTTTTTTGAGACAAGGTCTCCCTCTGTTGCCCAGGTTGGTGCTCAGTAGTGTGATCCTGGCTCACTGCAACCTCCACTTCCCAGGTTCAAGCAATCCTCCCACCTCAGCCTCCCAAGTAACTGGGGCCAGGTCTCACTATGTTGCTCAGGCTGGTTTTGAACTCCTGACCTCAAGCGATCCTCCTGCCTCGGCCTCCCAGAGTGCTGAGATTACAGGTGTGAGCCACTGCGCCTGGCTGTGAGCCACAATTTTCACAGAAAACCAACCAGGGCTCCAAAGGATCCAGCAATTTAAAACAGTGCAACATTCCAAAGTGCAAGGTGAAGTTGTCTTCTCCCCAGCGCTTTCTGAACCAAGGAAATATTCAGCGATGCACGTTCCTGCTCCTGAAGGCATAGCGGCCTCTCCCCTTCCCACTGACAAGGGACATGTCTTCTTTTCTTCAGCAAAACTATAGGCTTGAAGGCCAGCCTGGCTGTTGTCTTGAGAGAAAAGTTTCCAGATTCCTCAGCCCCGTCTTAGCACAGCAACCAGCAAAGAAGGCTGTGCTGCTCAGAGCAAATCACTGGGCTCGGCGAGCCTCCAGGTAGGGTTGGGTGCCAGGGCTGGGCTGAGAGTAGCCTGGGTGGCTCGGGCCACTTGGGCTCCTGTGCCCTGGTTTCTTCATCCATAGGGAGGAGAGGATATTAGAGAAAATATGTGTGAATGCTAAATGGGTCAATATGAGCATCTTCCCCCCTGGGCACCTGCTAAGCACTTCATAAACATGAACCATCATGGCATGGGGCAGCTGGGGCTACAATTTGCCATAGGGGAGAGAATGGGAGCGACATCTCGAAAAAGGCAAAGAGAAGTAGGACTCCTCAGTCCTCTCTCAGGGATGCTCTGAAAGCAAAGGGAGGAGCGATCGCTCTCCAGCCACCAGCCATCCCTGTGCCCCGGGGAGCAGTTCCAGAAAAGCGCACACAGGAAAGCATTTACAGTGATTCCAGAGTGGGGTGACTGTTGAGGCTGCTCCAGACAGGAATGCAGGGCAGTTGTGCCCTGGAGGCCCTGGCAGGGAGTGCAGAATGGGCTGCCATGGCCTGGAGCTGCGCAGAGACCCCCACGAGCCTCCAGAGAAGGCGCCTAGGAGCCCAGCAGGCGAAGAGAGGCTCAGGCCTGTGGTGGCAGGGGTTTTGGGGGTGGGGGTGTCTCAGAAGAGGCAGGGACACCCCCAGCCCCTAGCCCCAGCTCAGCAAGCCGAGCTGTGTGGGTTCTCAGATGGCCACGTAGCCTGCAGCCCCAACAACTGAGAGGCCATGCCAGGGACAGCAGCTGGGGGGCAGCACCCTCCAAGGACCCCCTGAAGTAGGGAACCCCCATCCACACCTCAGAACTGCATTCTTGAACCCAGTTAGCTCAACTTTGCTCTAGCCAAGTCCCCAAAATGCCCATAGACACCCCAATGCCACCAAATCTGAAAAAATTTTTAGAAAGGGCAAGTTAGCGTAGAAAGATAGGATGCTCTGGACAAACTGCAGTTCAATTATCTTCATTTTGTCAACTTGATAAAAACAGATGACCCTGTGATGATATTACCGGGGTCCCTCCCAGGCCTTACAAGAGACTCAAGTGAGTGGGGAGCCTAAAGATTCTTTGGTCTCCCCGTAAGTCCTTGTCTACTTGTAAGAGCTGAAATCTAAAAGGAAACTGGGGATATGAAGAATTTTCCTCCCAGTTATATCTCTGCCCAATTCTGTTTGCTGAACCTAAGGTCTGGTCTCCATTTACAGGAAGACTTAACCACTTGCTTTGAAAGATAAAGTAGATTGGGTAGTAAAGAGCTGCATATTAATGAATTAAAGCTTGCTTACAAAAACCTCGTCATCAAAAATGGGATTTCAGGCAGGTTCATAAAATACAGTTTATCCTTAAATGTTCCCTTGGAAACGATTGTGCAGGATGTGAACGTTAATCTCTGAGACCTTGGACTTTAAATTCTTAATCTAATTGTTGCCTATTTGCTTAGGCTTCCTGACCTTTCATTGCCGAGCAGTTTATTGTTACAAGCTTTCTGCTTTATAGGGTAGTTTTTAAATTTTTAACTACGCTGGGGCAACACATAGAGAATATCTCATAATGGCTGCAAGCACAATCTTTGGCAAAATAAAGCCACTGCAGGTTAATTAAGAAATTTAGAAGATTCTTTCACAGACAACTCTGTGCCCTGAGAGGAAAGGTTATAATTAAGATAGATTCAGTGTCATTGCGATCATTTAAAATGCCAACGCTTCAAAAACTGAAGACAATAAAGTCAGCGGGAGAACACATACTATGTGTTCAAAGGGTTTATTGGATGAACTGACCTTGCTAAGAACAAGGAAAAAGGAACTTTTGTTCTTCCCACCACTGTCTTCACACCTGCACCCCCTGATCTCCATTCCTAAGGCAAGGAAGATGTACTTAAGCTTTCCCTGTGACTTTCAGAGATTAGAGCAATCTCCTTCTCAGATGTTAAAAAGTCCAGACCCTCTGACTCAAAATGCAAACGTCCCATTCGATGGAAAGCTTCCACGGCGCAGGCCTGAGCTGGGTTTGGCAGCTCTAAGCTCATTTCTGGCTTCTCCAGGGCAGGGTGAAGGGTGGGACAGACAGGGAAAAGGGGCTTCTTGCATGAGGTTGTGGCCATCCGGTGCCGTGGCAGTGGTGTCATGATGATGGTCTGGAGGGCTGCTCTTGTGGGTTCTTCAGGCGCACACACAGCTGGGGACATTGGACGGGGCCCCTCCCTGGTGGGAGCAAAGCAGCCTCTGGCTCACTTCCTAGGGCTGGCCCACAGGCCCTGCTTCCACGCCACAGAGATCCTTTTCCCTCTCTGGAAAAAGATCTTCTTGGGCAGAGGCGTCTTTGAAGTCGGCTCCGCCTTGGCTCACAGTTTCCCCTCCCCTCCAGCGGTTCAGGTGCCACCCCTTGAAGCACCAACTCTCTGTTGCTGGGGACAGCGTCCGCCATCTCTTGCCTTCAGACTTTTCCAGGTGAGAACCAGGGGGTGGTCTCGGGGTGGGGGGGCACCCGACCCAGGGGCTCACCTGCAGCTCCCACAAGGCCCTTCATCTTGCCCTGTTCTTCTGCCCCAGGGCCTGGGGACCTCCCCTCCCCAGCAAACATCCCAGCAGCAGAACACATCCTTGGGCAGTGGGAGCCAGGACTGCAGTCTATTCTCTTACACTGACCGCTGTTCTCAAAGAAATCACCTTTTCCTCCTACCAGTCTCATCTCTTATTTATTTATTTATTTATTTATTTATTTAGACAGAGTCTCGCTGTATCACCCAGGCTGGAGTGCAGTGGCGCAATCTCAGCTCACTGCAACCTCTGCCTCCCAGGTTCAAGTGATTCTCCTGCCTCAGCCTCCGGAGTAGCTGGAATTATAGATGCGCGCCACCACACCTGGCTAATTTTTGTATTTTTAGTAAAGATGGGGTTTCACCATGTTGGTGAGGATGGTCTCAAACTCGTGACCTTGGGTGATCCACTTACCTTGGCCTCCCAAGGTGCTAGGATTACAGGCGTGAACCACCGTGCCCAGCCCATTCTCATCTCTTTTAGATTAAAAGTAGATGAAAAGTGAGTGACATGCAGGGGCTGCAGAATCAGCTTTGGGCCCACCCTCAGCAAGTTCTGCCCAGATGACCTCACACCACTTTCTAGAACACAGAGGCCATGGTGATGTATGGTTCTCAGCTTCAGGGCCTCACTTGAAATTCTTAGATAACATGGAAAGCCCATAATGTATGAAATTATACTATTATGATCTGAGGGAAATTCTTCATAGTGCAAATTCACAGAATGCAAATTCTTTACATCCTGGTATCATTGACTGATACGGGAAGTCAAGGAGTATCTGGCTGGAGTGCGAATCACCATGGCCATGTACAGTGTTGGACATCCACTGTGCAAAGGCTTTTCATGAACATCTGATCCTCTATAGACATTCAGTTCACAATCTGGAGTCACAGACATTATCTTCCAGGTGAGGAAACAGACACAGGGACATCATGTGACTTGCCCAAGGTTAACCAGCTTTTAAGTGGTAGAGGTGAGGTCAGACCTCAGAGCTATTCTGTCTCAAAGCTTGTTTTATCATATACCCTCTGGCTTGATAATTATTATGAAAATATCCCTTATGCTAGTGCTTGAGGCTGCTGTCACCTCAGTCTCCTGCTTCTTCCTCCAAAGCCCTGAGCAAATCAATCAAATCAGTAAATGTGTTCACGATGGCTTAGATTGACCTGACGTTAAACATAGCTCCTAAGCTTCGGGAGAGCATTCAAGGCCCTTAGGGCTTCACTGGGGAAGTAACAAATATCTGGGAGACAGAGAGCAGGGGAGGCTGTGGAACAGCAGGGACAAGTGTGCAGTGGAGGCCGTAAGTGGCAAGAGGGAAGTGACTGGAACTGAGGGTCGTGGTGGGTTGAGGAGGAGGAGGGCTTTGAGGTAATCATGGAAGCACAGACAGGAGTGCGTGGAGGAGCACAAGGAGGTGACTCCGGGCGGGATCTCCTAGCTCAGGTGCAGGTGGCTAGCAGGGACATAAGCAGGGATTGAGGAGGGCTGTGGCTCATTTTCCTGGAGCTTCCATAACAAAGCACCACCAGCTGGGTGCTTAAACAGCAGAAGCTGATTACCTCAGAGTCTGAGGCTAGAATTCCAAGGTCAAGGCGGCAGTAGGGCCATGCTCCTGCTGAAACCCATAGGGGCTTCTTCCTTGCTTCTCCCAGCTTCTGGTGTTGCCAGCAACCTTTGGCCTTCCTCGGTGTGCAGCTGCACCACTCCAGCCTCCGCCTGCATTGCCTTGTGTTTGGGTCTTTTCTCTTCTCATAGGAGCCCCAGTTGTTTGGGATCAGGGGCCTGCATACTTCAGTACGACCTCACCTAACCTTAACTAATCACATCTGCAACAGCCCTTTTTCCAACTAACGTCGCATTCTAAGGTATGGAGGCTAGGACTTTATCTCTTTTTGAGGGGAACACACTCAACTCTTGACCTGGAAAACCTTTGCTGGCTCCTCATAGCTTAGAGTTCAAGTCTAAGGACGAAGGGGCACTTGGGGTCGCTCAGTCTGTCCTCAGCCCTCTCTCCCTTCTTCCCGTTGGTCAATCTCCTACTCACTTTGCATCAAGCTTCCTGGCCTCCCAGGCCAGAAGCACACTATGGTCTTGGTGGGCACTGCCTCCTGTCCCCACACTCCCCACTCCTTCTGATGAGGAGCTCTTCATAGATCATGCTCACTATCACCTCCTTTTCTGTGCCTTGCTTTAGCCTTCACCTGGAGGAACAAGGAATTCTCCCACAGCATCTTCCTTAGAGCCCTGTCACAGCATTTACTGTGAGATACAGTTACCTGTTACCTAGCTGTGATCGCATTTTAACTCAGCCAATCACCCACTTTGGGCTTGGGACTCACTGAGTGATAGGCTTTTAGGATTGGAGGCTATGTTCCCAACCAGCCCCCCAGAACCACTGAACTCCTGATCTGGTTGAAGTAAAATGTTGCATTTGATGACTGGCCAAACAGTGTGGTATCTGAAAGAAGATATCATCTTCCCACATGGTAGGGGGCGAGTGCTTCCAGAGTGCAGGCCAGGTGTCCGCAGGGGACGTCTGCCAGGCAGGGCACCTGGGAGGAGAAATGATGGGGGTCACGGGTCTGGCTGTTTTGGGACAGCAGTAGGGTTGTGAGGAAGAGGGAAAAAGAAGGAAAAGAAGGAGGGGAAGGGAATTCTAGGCAGCTACCACTGAAAAGGAAGAGGAGCTGTTTTGCCCAAAACCTTAGAAGGACCCAAGGTGGGGCACAGGGTGTGGTGGGGGAGCAGGTTCTAAGTGTGCCCCATGGAATACAGAATAAGAAATTGATCTGGAGATAATGTTTCTTGGGGAGTGATAGATTATTACCAAAGACAGATGAAGTAGTAGAATCACTCTGGTTCCACGCAGGAAGCCATGCGTGGTTTCTCCCACTGCACAGATCAGCAGTGCCATCTATTGGGGCTTGGAGTAAACTGTGTGGTCTGGAACGCATGAAGACTGAATCCTCTTTCACGCCCAAACCCACAATTACTGCATTAGTATGTGTTCAGTATGACTTATTGCAGATTAGGATTAAACTGTAATGAGAAAGGACATTATGCATGGCTAGAATGCTTTTTCATTTATTTTTTTTTTATTTTTTATTTATTTTTTATTTTTTTTTTGAGACGAGTCTCGCTCTGTCACCCAGGCTGGAGTGCAGTGGCCGGATCTCGGCTCACAGCAAGCTCCGCCTCCCGGGTTCACGCCATTCTCCTGCCTCAGCCTCCCGAGTAGCTGGGACTACAGGCGCCCGCCACCACGCCCGGCTAGTTTTTTGTATTTTTTAGTAGAGACGGGGTTTCACCGTGTTAGCCAGGATGGTCTCGATCTCCTGACCTCGTGATCCGCCCGTCTCAGCCTCCCAAAGTGCTGGGATTACAGGCTTGAGCCACCGCGCCCGGCCACTTTTTCATTTAAAATGGTTGGGGGGGTGAAGGGAGAAAACTGTGTTCTTTAGCTCTGAACAACATTTTATCATTCAGAAATGAGAATTATGTGCCTCCCAGGCCTGAGGTCAGCACAGGCACCACCCTGCCCTCGTGGGATGCGGTGTGGACAGCTCAGAGCAGCTTGTGCACACTCCCATGTTGTAGAGAATCTCTTCATACGCGCATTCTGAGAGATGATAGGGAGAGACCTTTGAGTTTATGCAATTTCCCAGAACACTAAAAAGTCCATGTTTTTCTTTTTATTTTGAGTTAATGGTAAATGTTATCTCTGCCATCCCAGTGGCAGGCTCATTTTTGTTCCTCCCACCTCCCCTTGACTGTAGGTACTCCCCATGAGGGCGGTCCTCAGCCCTTGTCCCTCGAATCCCATGACTTCACCTGCCATGGACATGCTGATGATACATGTGTCTGCATCTGCTCCCCCAACACCCCATCTCTTGGCTTACTTCCAAATCCACCTGCCTAAATGCCTATCAGTCATCTCCATCCAGATGACCTGCAGGCACCTAAAACTCAACATATCCAAAGTCAGTTCAGTATCCCCCTTAAATCTGTCCTCTTACTTTCTTTTCCTTGGCCGAAGGCATAACGCCCACCAGGTTCCCCAAGCCAGAAATCCTGGAACCACTCATTCTTGACTCTTTTATCCCTTGAACCACAGCGGCTTCATCCGTAAGGCACAGTGGTGGGACTATGCAGAGTGCAATGGTTTACACAGATAATTCAGGAATCAAGAGTCCTTCAAACAGAAATGATAAAATAAAAACTAACACTTACATAGAGTGGTTTATGTGGCAGGCACTGCCCTAATAGTGATTTAACTACCATTCAAATGTATTGGTTCATTTATTCAATCAAATTCTCACTGCAACTCTGAGCTAAGTATGATTATTATTTGTTTTATAGATGAGGAAACTGAGGCACAGACCTGTTAAGAAACTTGATTAAAAGTTCACCGGGCCAGGCGCGGTGGCTCCTGTCTGTAATCCTAGCACTTCAGAGGCCGAGGCAGGCAGATCACTTGAGGTCAGGAGTTCGAGACCAGCCTGTCCAGCATGGTGAAACCCTGTCTCTACTCAAAACTATAAAAAAATTAGCCAAGTATGGTGGCACGCACCTGTAATCCCAGCTACTCCAGAGACTGAGGCAGGAGAATCACCTGAACCCAGGAGGCGGAGGTGTCAGTAAGCCAAGATCTTGCCGCTACACTCCAGTCTGGGCAACAGAGCGAGACTCCATCTTAAAAACAAACAAACAAAAAGTCCGTTGGCTAGTTGGGTAAAAATATATCATTGCTGCCTTTTAGGAGCTCATAACTGTAGAAGAGAATCAGACGGGCAGCAAACAGCCACCTGTGTGGAAGTGCTGTAATGGGGGCCTGTGGAAGGCTCCCCAAGGACAGGGATATACTCACATATGTCTGAGATGACACAGGGACCTGCACTGTGTTGAGAAGGATGAACATTAGTTTGAGTCTCCCGTTTCTCAATCCCAGTGTGTGGGATTTAACCCAAGCCTATCACATTTCATTCAAGCCTCATTAGGGGTGTGTCATTCATGGCAGGTTTATTATGTTGTAGGAACAACCCCCAAATCCAGGGACCTCATACACTAAAGGTTTGTTTTCATTGACACCACACATCAGTGCAGGTCAGCTGGGGCAGAGCTCAGTGCCATCTCTCGGGATCCTGGGCTGATGGAGGCTCCGGCTGGACACAATCGCTGCAGCAGTGATAAGGGAGTGTGGCGACTGACACACGGCCTCTTAGAACTTCCATCCGGAACCAACACAAGTAACTCCTGCCAGGTTTTGTTGGCCAAAAGAGTTGCCTGCCCACATGGGACATCAAAAGACATGAGGAATTAAAACCCTACCAGGTCCCTGAAGAAGGCAAAGTAGAGTATTTGTGAACTACCCTAATGGCTGCCATGGGGATGGGGAGTGGAAGTATATTCTCTGAACATGGGGCATTCGGGACTGGTGCCTGACTCAGGTGTGGAACCTAAGCAGCCTTGGCAGCAGGTGGGAGGAAGCTGTGCTGGGATGGGCCCACATTCCCATGGTGGCAGGACAGGGGGCAGTGATGCCAAGCATGGAGCTAAAAATAACTAGACTTGGCTAGGCGCAGTGGCTTATGCCTGTAATCCCAGCACTTTGGGAGGCAGGCAGATCACGAGGTCAGGAGATCAAGACCATCCTGGCTAACAAGGTGAAACCCCGTCTCTACTAAAAATACAAAAAAATTTAGCCAGGCATGGTGGTGGGCGCCTATAGTCCCAACTATTCGGGAGGCTGAGGCAGGAGAATGGCGTGAACCTGGGAGGCACAGTTTGCACTGAGCCAAGATCACACCACTGCACTCCAGCCTCAGTGACAGAGAGAGACTCCTTCCCAAAAAAAAATAAATAAATACATAAGAATAATACATAAATAAATAAATAAATAAATAAATAAATAACTAGACTTTCATAGCTCTTACTATGTGCCTGTCACTGCCTTAAGTGCTTTACATATATCAACTCACTTGACTCTCAAGCCTAAGGCCCTAATAATTGTAGAGTACAGAAGAATCCCTCTTCAGAATAATTCCTCTTGGAGGGTTTCTAGTATCTAACTTGTCTCTTCTTTTCCCTCTAACATCTCACCAGTATGTTGTGCAACATCCTGAATCCAAAGCAAAGCTGATAGACTGAGTAACCATATTCTTTTGTAACAGGGTATATTAGTTTGGTGGGAGCGGGAGGATATGACCCTTCCTCCAATTTCCATTTGGAATATGGCTTCAAGAGAGTGAAGTTGGCCAGTATCCTGTCTCCAGGACAAACATTTGTGCCCAGGGATTTGCACAGCGGCTAGAGAGACACCTAGCAAACAATTTGAGCTTATTAATCACTGGGGTTCACACATGAGTAAATTTGTTGAATGAATTTGTGTGGCCTCTGACAGAAGCCAGATTGTTGAAGGGATAGTGGAAACCCTAGAGAGAATGTGTAGTCAGCAACTGAGCATGAGGGTGGAGCTAGAGAAGCCTGGTTCGGGGTTCTAGGTGCAATGATACTCAAACTCAGCCACCCTGTTCATTTTCTGCTGCTAAAACAGAATATACAGGCCGGGTAATTTTATTTTTAAAAAGAGATCTATTTGGTTCACAGAAGCTGGGATGTCCAAGACTAAGAGCTGCATCTGGCGAGGGCCTCCTTGCTGCATCGTAAGATGGTAGAAGGGCATCATGTGGTGAGAGACCCTGGGAGAGAGGGAGAAAAAGTGGGCGGAACTCCCCAACTTATGAATCTCCCATTCCTGAGATAATGACATTAATTCCTTCATGAGAGCAGAGCCCTTATCACCTGATCATCTCTTTAAGGTCCCATTTCTTAATACTGTCACAATGGCAATTACATTTCAACATGAAGCTGGGCGCCGTGGCTCACACCTGTAGTCCCAGCATTTTGGGAGGCTGAGGCAGGTGGATCACGAGGTCAGGAGATCGAGACCATCCTGGTTAACATGGTAAAAGCCCGTCTCTACTAAAAATACAAAAAGTTAGCTGGGTGTGGTGGCACGCACCTGTAATCCCACCTACTCAGGAGGCTGAGGCAGGAGAATAGCTTGAACACAGGAGGCGGAGGTTGCAGTGAGCCAAGATCACGCTATTGCATTCCAGCCTGGGCAACAAAGCGAGAGTCTGTCTAAAAAAAAAAAAAATTCAACATGAGTTCTGGAGGGGACATTCAAACCATAGCATGTGGGAATTGAAAATGCTGTAACTCTTTGTAGGGAAACAGTGAGAGCTTCAGAGCTCCAGCTGTGGGGCAGCATGTTCATGGAACTGCCATGGGTTGGCCTCTCAGAAACAATGAGAGGGTTCTATCATCATTACCGTCATGACTAATACCTATAGAGCTTTGCACAGTCCAAAATGCTTTACATATGCTCACCACCACAACTGTAGCAAGTAGGTGCTATGGTTATATTTATCTTGTAGATGAAAACCCTGGGTGGGCGCGGTGGCTCACACCTATAATCCCAACAATTTGGGAGGCTGAGGTGGGCAGATCACCTGAGGTCAGGAGTTCAAGACCAGCCTAACCAACATGGAGAAACCCCATCTCTACTGAAAATACAAAACTAGCCCAGCGTGGTGGCGTATGCCTGTAATCCCAGCTACTCGGGAGGCTGAGACAGGAGAATGGCTTGAACCCAGGAGGCGAAGGTTGCAGTGAGCCAAGATTGCACTATTGCACTCCAGCCTGGGCAACAGGAGCAAAGCTCCATCGCGAACAAAACAAAATAAGACCAAAAAAACCAAAAAAGAAAACCCTAAGTCACAGGTCACACTGCTGATAAGTGGAAGAGTCAGATTTCAGTCCATTCACTGTGGTTCTAGGCATTGGAAAGCTGTGAATATTAGAAAGAAAAATTGAATGGAACTAAATGCTAAAAAGGAACAGACCACTTTAGTGTGTGCTGAGAATGTCCCTGTTTTCTTCACTGAGGGGTAGATGTCAAGTCTGGGCACAGGCTGAGGACTAGGACTGGCCTAGGCAGAGGAATTTGCTGAAGGAACAAAATAGAAGCAGAGTTTTCTATGGCCATATGAATGGGCTTAATGGGTTTAGACCTAGAGTGGAACCAAATGAATGTCAGGCTTTCCATTTCCTGAGTGCTAGACTAGAGGGTGAATCTACAGGATTAAGCTAGAAAGCAGTAGTAAAAATCTCTCACAATCTCACTTAGCTTGGGAGACAGATTCCACTTGGAGGAGGGGAATCCTGCAAAAAACATATAACAGACCTCTGTGGTCTTCCTCCCAAAAATCTGTAACCACAGTCTAATCATGAGAAAAACACCAGAACAATTCCAATAGATGGACATCCACAAAATACCTGACCAGGCTGGGCGTGGTGGCTCACGCCTGTAATCCTAGCACTTTGGGAGGCTGCGGCAGGCAGATCACAAGGTCAGGAGTTCAACACCAGTCTGGCCAACGTAGTGAAACCCTGTCTCTACTAAAAATACACAAAATTTAGCTGGGTGTGGTGGTGTGTGCCTGTAATCCCAGCTACTCAGGAGGCTGAGGCAGGAGAATCACGTGAACCCGGGAGGCGGAGGTTGCAGTGAGCCAGGATTGTGCCACCGCACTCCTGGGTGAGACTCCATCTCAAAAAAGAAAAAAAACAAACCTGACCAGCACTCCTCAAAACTGTGAAGGTCACCGAAAACAAGGAAAGTCTGAGAAACTGCCACAGCCAATAGCAGCATAAAGGGATATGACAAGTAAATGCAATGTGGTATCCTGAATGGGAACATAAAAAGGGCAGCAGGTAAAAACTCAAGAAATCAGAATAAATTACAGAATTTGTTAATGGTAATGGATCCACGTTGGTTCATTAATTGTAACAAATGTGACTTCCTAAAGTAATACATTAATGAGAGTGGAAACAGAGTAAGGTGCATATGGGAACTCTCTACTATCTTTTTAATTTTCTGTAAATCCAAAAATGTTAAAAATAAAGTTTTTATAAAATGTATTGTTCAAAAGGAACAATAATAATGAGGTTTATGAGCTTTATAACTATAAAAAGGGGAATATTTGGCTACAATGCCACAAAAAATAAGAAGGAATAAATGAGAATTTATTTGTTGTGAGATTCTCATATTGTTTGAGAAGTGGTAATGTAGAAGAAAAGATAGTCACAGATCAATATTTCTCACGAATATACCAGGTGGTATGGTTAAATTGACCATTGAAAACCAATTGATATAATTCATGCCATTAACAAAATAAAGGGGAAAAACTTATATGAGAATCTCAATAGATGAGAAAAATGATGTAATAAACTTCAACACTTTTTAATGATAGAAATTCAAAACAAGTGTAAAGGAACTTCTTAAATCAGATAAAATACATCTTGAAAATGCCTGGCTAATAATTGATTATTAAATTTTTAACATTTCCCTTGAATTTTCAAAATAAGAAAAGAGTGTCCCTTGTTAGAGTTTCTAGTCAACATTTTATTGATGGTCTTGGCTAATGTAATAAACCAAGAAAATTAAATTTTAAAAGTAAAGACTGGAGAAGAAGTAAATCTATCTTTATCTGCAAGTGTTAAGACTTGTATACAAAGAAAATACTAGCAACAAATAATTGGAAAACAAGTTTAAAAGCAATGCCATTTATGCTAGTATCAAAAAGTTAAATAGATAGTAATAAATCAACAACAATGTTCTAGATCTTTACACTAAAACTTTACACTGAAAACAAATGTTCCGAGAGAAATTTTAAAATACTTAAATAAACGGAGTGACATACCGTATTTATGGATCAGAAAATTTAATACTGATAAGATGTCAGTTCCCCGAAGTTGATGTGTAGATTCAATGCAATCCAATCATAATCCCAAAAGGATTTTGTGGAAGTTGGCAAGCTTTTCTAAAATGTGTATGGAAATGCCAAGGACCTAGAGTAATCAAGAAGAGAAAAACAAATTTAGGGGACATACACTACTAGACTTTAAGAATTACTATAATGTTAATTAATCAACGTGAGATATTGATGCAAAGAAGATGCAATTGACCCACAAGGAAGAAAACACTTTAGAAATATATCCAAAACGCAATCACTTGATTTACAACAAAGGCAACACTGTAGTTTAGTGGGGGAAAGAGTCTTTTCTATAAATGTTGTAGCAATTGGATATCTCTAACATCTCTATCTGTATCTGCATTTGTGTCTACATCTATAATGAATCATGACCTCTTACATCATTTACAAATATGCAATAGATCCTGGACCTAAATGTGAAAAGTGAAGTAGTAAAGCTTCTAGAATAGAACTGAAGAGCATGTTTAGGATCTTGAGGTAAGAAAATATTTTCTAGCTCTTTTACCAAGGACCTGCCAACATGAGTTGCGTTTGCACCAAAACTGTGAAGAAGATGGCCCGGGTCATCACAGAAAAGTACAACACGTGCCTGGGCAACGACTTCCACAAGAACTAGCGCGTGTGTGAAGGGGTCACCATTATCCCCAGCAAGTAGCTCCACAACAAGATGGCAGGCTAAGTCACGCACCTGAAGAAGCGGATTCCGAGGGGCCCAGTGAGAGGTATCTCCATCAAGCTGCAGGAGGAGGAGAGAGAAAGGAGAGACAGTTACGTTCCCGAGGTCTCAGCCCTGGATAGGAGATCATTGAAGTAGATCCTGACACTAAGGAAATGCTGAAGCTTTTGGACTTCGGCAGTCTGTCCAACCTGCAGGTCACTCAGCCTACAGTTGGCATGAATTTCAAAATGCCTCGGGGAGTATTTGAATCTTTCTGCGATGTTGTAATATTTTCAATAAACCTGGGACAACAGCCTTAAAAAAAGGAAAACATTTTCTGATATATGTCTATATACATTCTACATATAGAATATATATAATAAAGGCTGGGCGTGGTGGCTTATGCCTGTAATCCTAGTACTTTGGGAGGCTGAGACAGGTGGATTACCTGCATTCAGGAGTTTGAGACCAGCCTGGCCAACATGGGGAAACTCCGTCTCTACTAAAAATACAAAAATTAGCCGGGCATGGTGGCACATGCCTGTAATGCCAGCTACTCAGCTATATATATATATATATATGTACACACACACACATACACACACACATACTCAAGCAGAGGATTTACACAAAAATAAAGAACTTTCATAAATCAATAAGTAAAAGACAAAGGAGGGCATCCAAAAATCAATACATGCCTGAATAGGTGCATGTATTACTCATCAGGAAAATGAAACTAAAATCAAAATGTTTTACATACTCACAGGAAAAGCTAAAATTAAAATACCTAATAATACGAAATAGTGGTGAAGATATAGAGAAACTGGAACTCTCTCATGTGACTGGTCTCGTATAAATTGGAAAACTATTTGACAGTATCTCCCACAATTAAACACGCACCTGCTTTATGACCCAGCAATTCCACTCCTAGGTATATACCCATGAAAAATAAGTGCCTATGTCCATAGAAAGATATGTATAATAATATTCATAGTAACTCTATTCATAATAGCAGTAAACTAGAAATAACCCATATGTCCATCAGTAGGAGAATGAACAAATGAATTATGGATATTCATACAGTAGAAAGCTACTCAGCAATAAAAAAGAATAAATTACTTTTATATTTAACATGAATCACAGACATTATGTTGAATGAAAGAAACCAGAAGTAGCCGGGTGTGGTGATTCACAGGCCGAGGAGGGTGGGTCACGAGGTCAGGAGTTCGAGACCAGCCTTACCAACATGGTGACACCTTGTCTCTACTAAAAATGCAAAAATTCACTGGGCATGGTGGCACATGCCTGTAATCCCAGCTACTCAGGAGGCTGAGGCAGAAGAATCGCTTGAACCCGGGAGGCGGAGGTTGCAGTAAGCCAAGACCGCACCACTGCACTCCAGCCTGGGTGACAGAGAGACTTTGTCCCAAAAAGAAAAAAAAAGAAAAGAAAACAGAAGTAATATATGATCTTACTTATATGAATTCAAGAACAGGCAAAATTAATTCCTAGTAATGGATGTCAGAATAGCAGTCACATCTGTTGGGGAAGGTCCTGACTGGGAAAGTATTGAGAACTTCTGGGGTATGGGAAATGTATATTTCGACTGGGTTATAGTTATACAGGTGTAAGTATGTAAAAATGCAGAACTATGCACTTAAGATATAATCCCTTATTTGTTTTAATGTATATAATTTATGTTTCAAAAAATAAGTATGTGTATGCTTCACAAAGTTGGCAAGGTTATTCTCTCCTCACCCCTCAATATCCCCAAAACCACACAGCCCAGAAGTTTACAGAGGGAAATTCCACCACTCTACAAAGAACAATATCTTTTTTTTTTTTTTTTTGAGACGAAGTCTCGCTCTGTTGCCCAGGCTGGAGTGTGACGGCACGATCTCAGCTCACTACAACCTCTGCCTCCCAGGTTCAAACGATTCTCCTGTCTCAGCCTCCTGAGTAGCTGGGATTACAGGCGTGAGCCACCATGCCCGGCTAATTTTTGTATTTTGAGTAGAAACAGGGTTTCACCATGTTGGCCAGGCTAGTCTCGAACTCCCAACCTCAAGTGATCCACCCGCCTCGACTTCCCAAAGTGCGTGAGCCACCACGCCAGGCCCAAAGAACAATATCTGCTATGTTATTTAAACAATTTCAAGACTAGACAAGAACAGCTTCCAGATGTGTGATGACAGCCCAATAAAACTGAAGACCAATCTTACATATGAATATTAAAGCCAAAGGAGCTAAGTAAAGAATAAAGAATTATGGTAAATAATTCAGAATGCCATGACCAAGTGGTGGTTATGCCAGAAATGCAAAAAAAAATATATATATATATATTAGAAAATACATTAGTATATTTCACCATAATAATAGATAAAATGAGAAAAAACATATGCTATCTCTCTAGAGCAGCACGTCCAATAGGAAGATAAAGGGAGCCATGTGGGTAATTTTAGATATTCTAGAGGCCGTATTTCAAATAAAGTAAAGAGAAACAGACAAAACAAATTTTAATGATATTTTATTTAACCCAATATATCTAAAATGTACTGTCCCAGCTCACTGCAATTCAGACATAAAATTTTCATTGGAAAAGCTTGATCTGCATTAAGATTTAATGAAGTTTATGATACAAAAAAGTAGATGTATATATCCAAGTTGCAAACGTACTCGAGTTTTTCAATAACTGAATTATCAGTCTTAAAACTTAGTTTAATTAAAATTAAATTAAAAATTCAGTTCCTCAGTCACACTAGCCAAATTGCAAGTGTTCGCAAGCCAGCCACAGGAGGTAATGGTTACCTTATTGAACAGCACACTTCTAGATGATGAAAAAGAATCTGAAAAAATCAGCATATGTCCTTGAGTTTAAAATCTAGGTCCATCTCTCTGGGGTTTCAAGCAGTTCTTTTTAGAGGCAACCAATGTTAACTGAAAGAAACCCTGAGGGAGACATCACTTGTACACTCCTTTTTCCCTTTGGAGTTTGTATTAAGTTCATCATCTCACATGAAGACAAAATAAAACTAATCACTTAAAAATTTTTTTCGCTGGGTGTGGTGGCTCACGCCTGTAATCCCAGCACTTTGGGAGGCTGAGGTGGGCACATCATGAGGTCAAGAGATCGAGACCATCCTGGCCAACATGGTGAAACCCTGTCTCTACTAAAAATACAAAAATTAGCTGGGCGTGGTGTTGGGCGCCTGTAGTCCCAGCTACTCGGGAGGCTGAGGCAGGAGAATTGCTCGACCTAGGAGGTGGAGGTTGCAGTGAGCCGCGATTGTGAGTGAGACTCCCTCTCAAAAAAAAAAAAGGTTCACAGAAAATTCTAACAATACTTTTCATGAGTGTAAACATCTTGGTGAAGAATTTACTCTAGTGAGTGCAAATGTCTATGAGGTTTTTTTACGGGGGTGATAAAAATGTTTTAACATTACTGTAGCAATGGTTGCATAACTAGTAAATTTACTATTAAAAGTCATTGAGTTGTACTCTTAAAAAATAAATGGATTTAATTGTATATAAATTATATCTCAATAAAGCTTTTAACATAAGTTTACTTCATATATAGATTCATGTAGATATAGCTATAACACATAGCTAGAAACATAGAATCAAATACAGATACAGAGAGAAAATAACACAGAGGTAATAACAAAAATAACTTCCTGATTATCTACTATATATTAGGTACTTAAGGATGTTATATTTAATGATAACGACTTTTCCAGACAGGCATTAGGGATCCCATTTTACAGATTAAAAAAACTGCAGTTCAGAGATGTTGAGTGGAACTGACAGTAAGGGGGAGGGTGGGGATCTGAGCTTGGGCCATCCAAGGCCTGTTCTGGGTCCACTTTATTGCCTCTATTATGAGAATATCCCCAAGTAATCCAGCCTGGGAAGCCAGAGTACCAGAGCTTCCTAGTATTCTATCCTGGGATGCAAGTCAAGGAACCATGGCTGATAACCTGAAAGGAGGAGAAAGAGGGGAGATTTAGATAGTTCGAGCCTCGGTGTGAGTCAGTGGACAAACGTCCCTTCTAGAAACAGTGTCAAGTTCTGAGGAATGCCTGCCCTCCCCCTCCGTACGCAGCCCGGGACTCCTGCTCCCTCCTGTGCCTCAGTCTCCTGATTTGGGTCTTCCTCTCACTCCCATGCCACACCCAATATGTTCATTCCAACCCAGCCTTGCAATGAAGCCCTCCAGCCACCACTGCTACCTAAAGTCATCCCAGAGTTTACAGTTCCGATAGAACTGCAGCAAGGTCAGGACATCGGGAACTACCACCAGAGCAAGTTCTCCAAAACTGTTCCCTTTTAAAGGGTTAAGGGTAATATGTACAGGTGATGATTGCTTTTTACAAAGTTCAAAAGAACCTGGAGGAAGCAGTGTAAAAGCAGGAGCTGGAGGTTTTTTGAGAAGATGTGGTAAAAGGAGTCAACAGCACCACAAAGCCCTGCTGGGGTCCAGCCCACGCCTCCAGAAATCAGAGCCACACTGCGCCCCTGGCTGTAGTCTTGATAAAGTTTGCCTTGTTATCTTGAAAGAGAAAGACTTTGGGTTAGTTTGCTTTGCTTTGCTTTGCTTTGCTGAGGCTTTTATCAAAAGATAAGGCAAGCCGACTTGTGTGGAGGTTGTAGGGATCACCACTGCTAACACTGATAGGTTCAGGACAGGCGGACTGCTTCCCCTGACGGCTTCCTTTAGCTAGAAATCAGGGAGCAGGAAAATGAACAGATTTGAGGACATGTCCATTTCCTCTTCCTCCCTCTTCCTCTCTCTGCTCAGAAATGAGCAGGCTGTGCAGTAACAGTCTCAGAAGATGGAGAAATTGTCCCAGGTGGGGCCCGGAACTGGCTCTGTGATGCAAACTAGGAATTGTGAGGTCTATTTCTTTGCCCCTTTGGAACACTTGGGAGGCCCCCGAAAGAGCACCACGTTAGTGCCCTCGAGCCACCTACCACCCTTCTGCCATTCGCTTTCCCTTGTTCTGTTACCTGTCTTCATGATTTGCTCCCTTGCAAAGTATCTATTTAGTAGTCAGATGTGAGTTAATTTAATTAAATCCTAGGAAGTGATGGAGATGGAGTTCTTCAATGGCTTCTTTTCTGGCACAAAACTAAATGCCCCAAACACTCAGGGAAACACGGTAGTTAAAGTGGTATCTCTCTTGCTTACAGTTTAATCATTTCTTTTTTTTTCCTTGCCTAACATTAAATAGTACTTTGATTAAAGGTCACCCTTACACCTGAATAAAGAAAACTGCTTACATTTCCCAAGTATGTTTACATTTCATTTCACGTCAGCAAGTAATCAGGTCCTTTCTTCATGTGACACCCCCTAACTTTCTAACTAAATGACTGACGTTTTTATCCAAAACTTAGCCTTGGGAATGGGGAGAAGAAACAACGTGTTCATCAATGTGTTGGTTCTTTTTGCTTGACACACCATCACTAAAAAGTTACTGATACATAACTCAAACTTCCTACTAGTCTGTCCTGGAAACCATAAAGTCTACACCCCAGTGGATAGCTCAATTGCACTCTTGTATTTAATGTTAAGGGGTGTCTTAATCTGTTTCTGTTTCTTGTAATAGAAAACCTGAAACTGGGTAATTGATAAAGAAGACAAATTCATGCCTTATAGTTATGGAGGCTGAGAAGTCCAAGGTCAAGGACATCTGGTGGAGACTGTCTGCGGAGTCCCAAGGTGGGGCAGGGCAATCACCGCTTAAAACCCCACCTCTCAGCCGGGCACGGTGGCTCACACCTGTAATCCCACACTTCGGGAGGCTGAGGTGGGCAGATCACGAGGTCAGGAGATTGAGACCATCCTAGTCAACATGGTGAAACCCTGTCTCTACTAAAAATACAAAAATTAGCTGGGTGTGGTGGCACATGCCTGTAGTCTCAGCTACTCGGGAGACTGAGTCAGGAGAATCGCTTCAACCCAGGAGGCAGAGGTTGCAGTGAGCCGAGATTACACCACTGCACTCCAGCCTGGTGACAGAACAAGACTCTGTCAAAAAAACAAAACAAAACAAAACAAAACAAAAACCACCTCTCAATAATGGGAATTTGAGGGCCCGGGTGTGGTGGCTCATCCTGTAATCCCAACACTTTGGGAGGTTGAGGAGACTGGATCACCCGAGGTCAGGAGTTTGAGAGCAGCCTGGCCAACATAGTGAAACCCCATCTCTACTAAAAATACAAAAATTAGCTAGGCATGGTGGTGGTGGGCACCTGTAATTCCAGCTACTTGGGAGGCTTAGGCAGGAGAATCGCGTGAACCCAGGAGGTGGAGGTTGCAGTGAACTGAGATTGCGCCATTGCACTCCAGCCTGGGTGACAAGAGCGAAACTCCATCTCAATAATGATAACAATAATAATGGAACTTTGGGGATTAAATTTCAACATGAGTTTTACGTGGGACAAATAATTGCACCACAGGTGGGAGAGAACAGCAAGCAACGGTTAAACATTTAAATTAAATCTTCAGGACTGCCTGTTCATCTGGTCATTCTCCACCTGCCCCCAGCTTCCTTCTCTGTCCTCCTCTGCCTGCTCCCTGCCCCAGGAGGATCCCCATGAATGCCTCACCCAGGCTCCCTGTCCAGCTTGCATCTGGTGGATTCAGCCTGCAGAGACACCAGCAAGAGATAGAGGAGTGAGGAACAGAGAGCGGTCAGGGTTACATCTTCCTGGCTCCCTCCCTGCTGTGGTACCCTGTTGTTAGCTCTGTCCTCCCATGATTACACCGCCTTTATAAAGATGGATATGGTTTCACCAGATGAAATTAGTAGTAGGGGCTTTCCAAGTAAAGAAAAAATAGGCTAGAAAGGAAAAATATATTTGGAACAAACCAGAAGCTCCGTTGGGCTAGAAGTCATCATAGGCACAGAGGGACTCTGGGAACAGACACCAAAGGTGTGTCAGGCCTCGTTGCAGGGGGTCAGAGCCAGGCAGGAGAGTTTCAACTTACCTGGAAGGCTGAGGTTGGGGGTAATTCTGTGAGATGCACCTGGCAACAGTTTACAGGAGAGACTGAAAGAGATACCAGACACAGGATGTCAAAGAAGTTAATGGGGCCAGGTGCAGTAGCTCATGCCTGTAATCCCAGCACTTTGGGAGGCCAAGGTGGGCAGATCACCTGAGGTCAGGAGTTCGAGACTAGTCTGGCCAACATGGTGAAACCCTGTCTCCACTAAAAATACAAAAGTTAGCAGGGTGTGTGTGGAGGCATGCACCTGTAATCCCAGCTACTCGGGAGGCTGAGGCAGAAGAATCGCTTGAACGCAGGAGGCAGAGGTTGCAGTGAGCAGAGATCACTCCATTGCACTCCAGCCTGAGCGACAAAAGTGAAACTGTGTCTCAAAAAAAAAAAAAAAGAAAGACAAGAAAAGTTACTGTCTTGAGCAGAAAGACTGAAGGGTGGGTGTTGAGAGGAGATGGAATGGGGTTAGAGGAAGACCCTTGGACAAGTCCTATATTTAGGGACGGGATAATGTCATAGAGCTATGGCAGAGACTGCTATTTGCCTACCTGGCAATTATTCACCTTGAAATTATTGCTTAGGTAAGGAACTTTGATTTTATTTCGTGTGAATAAATCCCCCACCTAACAAATTACATTGCCCAGCTTCCCTTGATGCCAGGCCAGGGCACATGCTGGCCAAAGAGATGTAAGTAAAAATGTGGAACTTGGAAATAAATTAACTTAGCAGAAGCTGAATCTGGAAGTCACGCCTTTTTCGTTCTTTTCCTGCTTGTTGCCCCGAATGCAGACGTGGTGGTTGAAGCTCCAGCAGTCACACTGGGCCCTGAGTGATATTCAGGTGAAGCCTCTAAGCGAGAATGATGGAGCAGAAAGAACGAAATACCCTGGGTTCCCGAAGATTTTCTGGAAAGTCCTTATCAGTCCTGGACTAGCCACCTATGGAGCTTTTCTGTGTGAGAAAACAAACACCTGTGTGTTTAAGCCATGATTGTATTGGATTTTCTTTTATATGCAGTTGAATGTTATATGAACTGATATAAAAGTGAACAGAGTCAATGGCAAAGAAAAGAGAGGCCAGAAGGTGAACTTGTCAATTGCAACCAGGGCCAGGGAATTAGAGCTTGCTGGAGGTTAAAAGACACGCAATAAGGAGGAAGGTATTTCTGATACATGTGACTGAATGGCGATCAAGGTGATGTCCTCAAATCCACCTTCCTTTAAAAACCCCTTGTTCCTACAAGATCAAATTGAAGTGCATCGGTCCCCACCCCATCTGCCTCACCTACCATGGGAAGTCTGTGCCTGCCGCCATCTCCAGAGCGTCTCCTGGAGGGTTCCACCATGGTCCCTGCTCACTTCTTGTTCAGAATCCCTGGCCTGAGGACCTCTCAGGGGCCAGGCAGCAATTTGCCCCTTTCTTCTTCTTCACCTCCTCACTCTGAATTCACCTCCTGCCTCATCCCACAGAGCTTCTCTAACACAAGGCGATTTCAGCGGAGTGAGGTTTTGAAGTGACTCACCTCCTGCCTTATCCCACGGGACTTCTCTAACACAAGGCGATTTCAGCGGAGTGAGGTTTTGAAGTGCAACAGAACACACCCCTGTTGTACAATTTCTCCACCTACAACTACAAAGAAATCACATTCGTGTGTGTGTGTGTGTGTGTGTGTAGTAGAGACAGGGTTTCACCATGCTGGCCAGGCTGGTCTCGAACTCCTGACCTCCAGTGATCCATCAGCTTCAGCCTCCCAAAGTGCTGGGATCACAGGCATGAGGCACCGCGCCTGGACAAGAAACCACGTTCTACACCAGTTCCCTCATGGCCCGACCTCCCGTCGTTTTGCTTGAACCTCTCTCCCTGCCAAGACCCCGTCCTCTCCTCTGTCGACTCTCCCGTCCAGTCCAGGCCATCTCACAACCTCATCTTCCCAGCTTCTCTATTAGGGAAAAATTTAAGGGTTGCATCGTTACTTTAAAAAATATTATCATGAGCAGGGAAATTTGGTTTTCTTTGTTGTAACTCTGGCCTGTGCAGATTACCTGCGGGAGAACTCATCACAGCCAAAGGGCTCCTATGGTGTTTTACAAAACAAAAGGGACCTGAATCCCAAATCTCCATCCTGGCAACATGAAAGAACAGGCTAAAGCTTTGAAATGAAGGTTTCTTTTAACTGGAGTCAGATCTCAGACTTGGGCAGTTTCACTCTCCCTCTAAGTGGAAGCAGTCAGCGGAACATTGTTGTTTTCATATGACCAGAGCAGGGGCCCAGGACTCGTGATTCCCATTTCTCTTCCTGATACACATGACAAAGTGTTAATATTGCTTAGACAGTAAACCCTTGCACATTAATAATTAATTAATATCCTCATAGAAAAGTAGCCATACAAGTTATTCAAAAAAGAAAACATACATATGGGCAATTACTTAATTACTTAATTATTATTTTATTTATTTCTTTATTTATTTTTGAGATGGAGTTTCACCCCTGTTGCCCAGGCTGGAGTGCAATGGC
Source organism: Macaca fascicularis (assembly GCF_037993035.2). NCBI lineage: Eukaryota > Metazoa > Chordata > Mammalia > Primates > Cercopithecidae > Macaca > Macaca fascicularis. Next base: position 75,610,493 of record NC_088392.1, on the reverse strand, counting down.
ATGATCTTGGCTCACTGCAACCTCTGCCTCCCAGGTTCAAGTGATTCTCCTGCCTCAGCCTCCTGAGTAGCTGGGATTACAGGCGTGCGCCACCACGTCTGGCTAATTTTTTGTATTTTTAGTAGAAACGGGGTTTCACCATGTTGGCCAGGCTGCCTTCGAACTCCTGACCTCAGGTGATCCGCCTGCCTCAGCCTCCCAAAGTGCTGGGACTACAGTCATGAGCCACCATGCCTGGCCCAATTATTATTATTTTGAGAGGGAGTTTCATTCTTGCTGCCCAGGCTAGAGTGTAATGGCAAGATCTCGGCTCACTGCAACCTCTGCCTCCTGGGTTCAAGCCATTCTCCTGCCTCAGCCTCCCCAGTACCTGGGATTACAGGCATGTGCCACCCCGCCTATCTAATTTTTTGTATTTTTTGTAGAGAGGGGGTTTCACTATGTTGGCCAGGCTGGTCTCAAACTCCTGACCTCAGGTGATCCACCCGCCTCAGCCTCCCAAGGTGCTGCAATTACAGGCGTGAGCCACCACGCCTGACTGAATTTATTACTTAACACCTCTTAGCATTATGCAATACAAAATGCAAATGTAATAACTATGTATACTTTTTATTACAATGTTAGCAAAGGCAACACTTTATTATAATGTTGACAATATGTCAATGTGGGTGAGAGTGGAGAGGAAGTAGCTGTTCTCATACACTGGTAGTGCACATTCTTATTTTGGCTTGTCTCCACCTGCCTCCCAGGCCTTTGGGGGCTTGCAAAAGCTCCAGATACCACAAGAGTAGCTTTATTTCGGCTGGGCACGGTGGCTCAAGCCTGTAATCCCAGCACTTTGGGAGGCCGAGGCGGGCGGATCACAAAGTCAGGAGATCGAGACCACAGTGAAACCCCGTCTCTACTAAAAATACAAAAAATTAGCCGGGCGCGGTGGCGGGCGCCTGTAGTCCCAGCTACTCAGGAGGCTGAGGCAGGAGAATGGCGGGAACCCGGGAGGCGGAGCTTGCAGTGAGCCGAGATCGCGCCACTGCACTCCAGCCTGGGCAACAGCGTGAGACTCCGTCTCAAAAAAAAAAAAAAAAAAGAGTAGCTTTATTTCTTAGCACTGCAGCTCATCTTGGCTTCCCCTCTGAAGGCCAGCCTCTGGCATGTGGATCTAGCTTCCCTAGCAGTTGCCCTCTACCTGCAAGGAAAGGGAAGTTAATACCCCATGGTCAATGGGAGGCAACAGCTGGCAATTTCTCCCCCTCATTTTTTCCAACAGACTGTTCCAAGGCACAGTGGTTCCTTATGACATTTCCAGAAACACTCTCATTGCAAAGCAACTGAGGTTTTGCAAGAAGCTATGACCAGCTGTGTAAAACATTTCTTTAATTTGCTCTCTTTCCTTCTTATTTCCTTTTTTCCCTCTTTCTTGCTCTCTCAAGACAGCAAACCCCCAATAGACTATTCACATGTAAGCTATGTATCAGACTCAGTTTTCTAAGACACTGGAAAGATGGTAAAGTAGTATAACTTTTTTGGAGGACAGTTTGGCAAAACACATCAAATTGTAAAAGAATGTATGTACTTTTTACTGTGGTAAAATATAAATAACATACAATCTACCATTGTAACTGTTTTAAGTGTATAGTGCAGTGGCATTAAGTACGTTCACACCGTCGTGCAGTCATCACCGCCATCCAGAGCTTTTTCATCACTGCAAACTGAAACTCTGTACCCATTAAACAATAGCTCCCCTTTCTTCCTTCCCTCTAGCCCCTGGTAAGCACCAGTCTACTTCCTGTCTCTAGGAATCTGACCACTCCAGGTGCCTCAGATAAGTGAAACCACACAGTATTTGTCCTGCTGTGTCTGGCTTACTTCACTTGGCATTCTGTCTTTAAAGTTCATCCATGTTGTACCATAACGTGTCAGAATTCCCTTCCTCCTTCGTAAGTCTGAATAATATTCGATTATGTATATATGTGTGTGTGTGTGTGTGTGTGCGCGCGCACTACAATTTGTTTTTGTTTTTGAGATGGAGTTTCCCTCTTATTGCCCAGGCTGGAGTGCAATGGCACAATCTCGACTCACTGCAACCTCTGCCTCCCGAGTTCTGTCTATCACATTAAGCATTCTCACCCTGCAGAGAGAAAGAGAGAGAGAAGAGATGGCCAAAAGAGTAATCCTCGGGGCCCTCTTCCTTGTGGTTGAAAACAGAACATGTTTACCACTCCTGGGATTACGTTATGCTATATGTCAAAGAGAGAATCTGTGAGTGGACCTAATCTAACCACACAAACCCTTTAAGCTTAGAAAGCTTTCTCAGGCTGGCGGTAGAAGGAAAGTCAAAGAGATTTGAAGTGTAAGCACAGCTCACTGTTGACGGCTTGAAGATAGAAGAGATCACATGTGAGGAGGACCAGAGCGTGGCTTCTAGGAGCTGAGAGCAGTCCCAAGACAACAGTTAGCATGGAAATGGGGACTTTCACCCCGCAGCCATGTGGAACTGAGTTTTTCCAGTGAGCTGAATGAGGCTGAACGCAGATTCTCCCCCTTCTCAAAGAGAAGAACCCAGCCTTTGAGACCCTAAGCAGGGAACCCAAATGAGCTCACCTAAACTTCTGACCTTATTAACTGTGAGTTAATAAATGAGTGTCCTTTTAAGCTGCTGGTTTGTGACAATTTGTTACACACAACAGAATACGAATACAATGACCTATTTATCCTATCGCTATTTAAACAGCACTAGCTACTGGGATTCCACTGAGCCTGTTTTCTCATCTATAAAACAGGAACACTAACACTAGATGGGTTAAATGAGAGAATGAATGTAGAAAAAAACTTTGTAGATTGTAAAGTGTTAAAGAAAATTGTGAACTATTCTTGTTACCATTACTGAGCATGTACTTGAACTGGGCCCAGTTGGTGGCCTGGTGTCATCATTTATTACCCATTAAGAGTGGGCAGGCCGGGCGCGGTGGCTCACGCCTGTAATCTCAGCACTTTGGGAGGCCGAGACGGGCGGATCACGAGGTCAGGAGATCGAGACCATCCTGGCTAACACAATGAAACCCCGTCTCTACTAAAAATACAAAAAAAATTAGCCGGGCGAGGTGGCAGGCGCCTGTAGTCCCAGCTACTCGGGAGGCTGAGGCAGGAGAATGGCGTAAACCCGGGAGGCGGAGCTTGCAGTGAGCCGAGATAGCGCCACTGCACTCCAGTCTGGGCGACAGAGCGAGACTCCGTCTCAAAAAAAAAAAAAAAAAAAAAAGAAAACAGCCTTGCCCATAACTTACTGTGGCCTGGAGTCATGACACCAACTTATTGTGACCAATTACAAAAGAGGCCAAACCGCATTCTTCTTAGAAGGTCTATTCAGTTAATAAATGGCACTTAACTGATGGTTTTCTTCATATAACCTCTAACAAGAACTCCTAAGTTGCACTGATTATGCCCCAAGCGGTAAGGGACCGATGGTAATTCAGATGAGCACCTCTGAAAAGATTTATCAGTTTTCTGTCCCATTCCGGACAGATGTTTTGGAAAACCTTGAGGAAAGACTGAAATTCCCCACCAGTCTGAGACTGTGTGCTAGTTTTTACAACATTAACTAGAAAAAACAAGAATCCCAACATGGCACCCAATAGTCTTCCACAGAGAAAATCATTGACCAAATGAGCACTGGGAGTCGTTGCTGTAGATAGATGCTCCTTAAAGGCACCTCCAGGCCAAAAAAAAAAGAAAAAAAGACATTGCTGAGTCCATTCCGGAAAAGAATGGGCAGCAAGCCTCAACAACGCTCCCCAATTCCATGGAATTTCAGTGCCTTGAAAGCCTTATAAGTGCTGGTAAATGTGTCATGATGCCTGTGGCCTTGAAGCAATGTCTGAACTCCTTCCAGTGGAGTGAAAATTGCTTCTGTTGTCCCTGCAAGCACTGCTGCCACGACACAGGTTGCAAACTCTAGAGCACTGACACACTTGTGGAGAAGGCAGGATAAATCCTCCTACAGATCAACATAAGTGCAAGTCTAGTTATCTTTTACATCAATGAGGGAAGGATTCCAGGATACAAGTTTCGAAATCCATCCCTTCTCAACTGAAGTATTGCATCCCGGGTTTTGATGGCATACAGCTGTTGTTGAAAGAGGACCTTCTGAATGGGAAATGTGATTACTACGTGTTGAAGGCTGCACAGCAGCCACACAAGTCATGCTTCATTTCATCAACATTTATAATATGAGGCGATATATCTTGTTTCGAAGATGTTAGTATTGGTGGCCTCTTTTCATGAGCTTCCGAATCCATCATGTTGCTTAAAATCTTTCTGGGGCTGGGCACGGTGGCTCATGTCTGTAATCCCAGCACTTTGGGAGGCTGAGGTGGGTGGATTGCATGAGGTCAGGAGTTTGAGACCAGTCTGGCCAACATGGTGAAACCTTGTCTCTACTAAAAATACAACAAAATTAGCCAGGTGTGGTGGGGAGCACCTGTAATCCTAGCTACTTGGGAGGCTGAGGCAGGGGAATTGCTTGAACCAGGAAGGTGGAGGTTGCAGTGAGCCAAGATCGCGCCACTGCACTCCAGCCTGGATGACAGAGTGAGACTCCGTCTCAGAAAAAAAAAAAATTGTTTGGTGCAGTGGTTCACGCCTGTAATCCCAGCACTTTGGGAGGCTGAGGCGGGCAGATCACATGAGGCCAGGACCTTGAGACCAGCCTGACCAACATGGAGAAACCCTGTCTCTACTAAAAATATAAAATTAGCCAGGTGTGGTGACGCATGCCTGTAATCCCAGCTACTCCGGAGGCTAAGGCAGGAGAATCGCTTGAATCTGGGAGGCGGAGGTTGCGGTGAGCCGAGATCGCGCCACTGCACTCCAGCCTGGGCAAGAGCAAAACTCTGTTTCAAAAAAAAAAAAAAAAAAAAAAAAGATCTTTCTTTTTCATGAAGGGCTTTTTTTTTTTTTAACCTGTAACACCATCTGAGCCTAGAGTTTTGCAGGATGATAGCTGTTTGATAATGTTCCCAGTTTCTTCCATTGTTATTGTTCTGTTAGGTTCTCTCTTCTGGAGTCAATTTTGATAACTGGATTTCCCATTGCCAAGGCATCCCGCAGGCCAGTGAGTGAGCCAGGGCCCATGCAGGCACCTACAATTCCATTTATATGAAAAATGTAAAAGGGCTAACCTGTAGTGACATAAAGCAAGACAGTGGTTTCCAGAAATAGGTGGCTGGGAACTGATTACAAAAGATAGTAGGCGACTTTCCAAGGGTGAGGAAGATGTTTTCTATCATGAATATGGGGGTGGCTGCAATTGTTTACATTTGTCAATCTTACCAAACTGCAAACTTAAAATTCCTGCATTTTCTTATCCATAAAACATACCTCAATAATGCTGATTAGAAAACGAGCTTGTATCTGAGCCAATCACTGGCAAACAGAATAGAATTACCTTGACCAACTTCAGTTTATCAAGATTCACGCCCCCAGGGTGAAAAAGAGCTCCTCTTCCCTCAAAGCAGCCTGTCTTCAACCTGGAAGGAAGGCAGGGTTACAACCAGCAGTGTCTTCTGCCCTGGGTCAGCTACATGCAGGCTTTGGAGAACACAAATACCCTTATTGAAATGATGGACTCTTCATCTCATAATTAAAATCCAATCTTTCACAGTACTAATTACCTATTGAATCAAAACTGTGCAGAATGTTAATGAAAAATGGCCAGTCAATTAGAAGTCACATATCAAACAAAACCTCCAGCTCAATGAGCAGGCAACCAAGGAAGAGTACATTAAGCTGCCCTGGAACAAGTTGTGACACTGTGACCAACACATGTGGTATGTGACCTTCTTTTAACTCTTCTTTTCCTTCGCTCCATATGGGTTATTTTATTTTCAATCCTTGGCTGCTTCGTTTGTCCTTCTGGCTCTGAAGGGAGGTCATTTTTGGTCTAAATCAGAGAGGAAAGGCATATGCTGCTTAGCTCTTGAAATGTTTATTTTTCTCCACTACATACGTTTTGCTTCCTTGTCTAACGTCTGTACTGAAATTTAAGAAGGTCTGCCTTGCACTGATGGTTCTCATTACAATGGATCTAGGGTGGTCCCAGCTTCTCCCTCGCATTTTATGTGTGAGTTCCAGAGCTATGCATAACTTCTGCTCTGCTACTAGTGATGCATTATTGGTACTTATGGAATTCAGGCACAGATTAACTAAGATCTGGTATCAGCTCACTTGAAACATCTGATATTTAAGAAAGTCAATCTAATAGAAAAATAATCGATGCATTCTTTGAGATTCTTTAGGTCCTAGATACCTTAGGAATGTAGATAATCAAAAAACAAACAAGCCTGACCTCATTATCTCAGTCTCTTTTCTTCGTCAAAGCCCTCCCTGAGTTAATAAAGATGTAAAGCTGTGCCCTGGGCTCTAAAGAAGGTTAATATGAGAATCTGTTTGAATAGCACTGTGTCTTGGAAACCTGTAACTAAAAGTATTGTCCATTATGCTGATAATCCACAAATACATTCACTCCTGAAATTATTTATGCTTCAGTGTTTGTCTCTGCAGATAAATATCCATGTTTTCTTTCATTAGAAAATGAAAACCTTGCAGCCCTTAGTTGTCAGGAAACACAAAAGCGAAACTTATCGCAGAATTATAATGATGAGTGTAGCGTAGATACAACTGAAATATTTGCTTTTATAAATGATCTCCCTAAGAGCCCCCGGCAAAGGCTCAGCTCTAGAGACCTGGGCCCTCTAGATAACATGACTGTAGACTCACTTCTTTCTTAAGGCCCTTCTTGCTCCTAGTAAAGTTCTCATTCCACACCTGGAATTGGTAGTGCGTTGTCTCAGGACACACTTGGAGAATGTCTGGAGCAGAAGGAAAAGAACCTCCCCATCCTAGCATGGATTAGGGTTTCCTGAATTGGGGTCCTCAAGAGAACCCCAAGCTGCTCCAATAATAAGCTTCCCTGTTTGCCGCAAACTCCATCTGAACAGCTACCTTGTGGAGAGCGGTCCTGATTGTGCTTTGGATGCTGGCATGGCTTGATCTTGCCCATCCCCGTCTCTCTTGCTCTCCATTTCTTCTTCTCCATGCTCAGCTGGAATTCCTAGACCTGAGTTCCAGCTCTCATGTGTCTCCCGACAATGTCCTAGCATAGTCTATGAGAATTTCTCAGTGGTCCTCATTAGCACTATTTTCCTAATATTTCTGGTTCTCCTCTACTTACAGACACATAATAGGACCCCACTATCATGGTTTCTTGAGGTTAGTTATGACCAGGTGACTTGCCATGGCCTATGGAATATAAACAGAAACTTTAAGAGCCAGTGTGGGACTTACTTCTTTGCTTGCCTCAGTTGGAAGCATATGTTGAAATGAAGGTTCCATCAGCTTGGATCCCTGAGTTACAACAGTGAACGGAGCCCACTGCTAACCCACAATAATCGAGAAAGAGATCTCTGTTGTTTTATGCTTCAGAGGTTTCAGACTACTTTGTTACTGCAGTATAACCTAGCCTATCCCTGTACTATGTCCTCTCCTGGGTTGGTCTTTAATTTTTCTGTTTTCCCAGGATTGTATAATATTTTCACATCCTGTATTTCATTGAATATTTCACGACTAAGTTTAACTTCTTTTTTTTATTTTACACTTTATTATCCATCATTATTCTTAGTGACATCAACATCCATGTTTACGACCTTTAGCATCTTAGAATCAGTTCCTGCCCACCTTACCTGTGGAAGGTTTCTTCTTCGTATCAGCAAAATCACTAAATCAAACCTTTCTTCCAAATTCCAAACTCCACACCCCTCTGCCTGGATTCATCTTGATTAAGCTACTTAAGGCATTGCGTGCCTGTTTCATCACTGAAAAACGATGCTAATCAGCCCACCTTATCTCCTAGGGCTGCTGTGGGCATTCAGTGAGACAAAGCACAGAAGCCCTGGGCCCAGTCTCTGGCACATGACATGCGCTCGGGAGCTGCCTGCTCTGATCATTATTGTCATTATGATGTGCTGTCAGCAACCGCTCTCGACCACACTCTGCATTCTTGATATTTTGGATATTTTGTTCTAATTCTAATTTTGTTTTAAATTTCTAATTCTTGATCTATCAGCTTCCTTTGACGATGGAGGACTCCTGTGTTTTAGCTCCATGCATCCAGGCTGTGGCTTCCCCTAAATCACTCATCCTGAACCTAGAGTTGACTGCAGACGCGTGAAGGAGCCCAGGAAGGCCAGCAGAAAAAGCATCCAACTGAGCCTGTCTAGCTGGCAAAACACAGAATCATCTTGAGGAAAATAAATGATTGCTGCTCTAAACCATTAAGTTTGGGGTTGATTTATGATACAGCAAAAATGAAAGTACACTTTTTAGCTCTGCAAACTCAAGCCGGTTAGCCAGCCTCTGTGAATCTCTGTGGTTTTACCCAGAAAATGGGAATCATACTCATCTTGCATAAGCCGGGCGCAGTGGCTCACGCCTATAATCCCAGCACTTTGGGAGGCTGAAGTGGATGGATCACCTGAGGTCCGGAGTTCGAGACCAGCCTGGCCAACATGACAAAACCCCATCTCTACTACAATTACAAAAAAATTAGCCGGGCATGGTGGCGGGAGCCTGTAATCCCAGCTCCTTGGGAGGCTGAGGCAGGAGAATAGCTTGAACCCGAGAAGCAGAGGTTGCAGTGAGCTGAGATTGAGCCATTGTACTCCAGCCTGGGCAACAAGAGTGAAACTCTGCCTCAAAAAAACACAAAAATTTACCTTGCATATGAGGATTAAGCAGCTGGCATAGTAATGGCTCAGCAAAGGGCATGTCACTTATCTTCTCTGTAACTTTCTGGTGTCCTCATCATGACCATTCTTTCCTCCTTTGTCCTTTGTCCTTCCTCAAGTGTCCCTACTCCAGCTCTCACCTTCAGTAGGTCAATCCTGGATCCCCTTTTCGGGGAAGGCTCCCGCTGTTTTCTAGAAGCCCTCTTGTCTTGTCTTGCTCTCACTTCAGTTCTCTGTGACCTTTCTCTGCACAGTCTCAACTTGGTGAGCTCCTGCACATCAGTGACTCTGAGGTCACACAGAGAAGACTCGATTCTCTGGCCTCAGCCACAATCTCCATCTGTCTTGAATTTCCAGCCGTTTTTCTAACACTGCCATTTGACTAACTGGTAACATCGAAATGACAACAATCAAACTGTGCTCATGATTTCCTCTCCCGTCGGTTCATCTTCCATCTAACCATTCTTTTTTTCATTCTCAGAAAGAAAATTTTAAGTCTACAATTTCCTTGATCATCTGCATCCAATTAGTCACTAAGTCATGTTTCTTTGTTTGAAATCTCAGCTGAGTCCCCTTTCTTCATTCTCACTGCACATTCCTCTTCTATGTCCCCCACCTCCACCCATATGGCCACTTCCGTTTCTTTTCATTCCGCTCTTTCCGTTTACTGCTAGCAGGTAGATTTTCATTAAAAAAAAAAAAAAAAAAAGATTGCTGCCTTGTTCTTGTGCTTAAAAATTGATAATAAGCTAGGTATGGTGGCCCACACCTGTAATCCCAGCACTTTGGGAGGCTGAGGCGGGTGGATCACTCGAGGTCAGGAGTTTGAGACCAGCCTGGCCAACATGGTGAAAACCCGTCTGTACTAAAAGTACAAAAATTAGCCAGGTGTGGTGGCACGTGTCTGTAATCCCAGCTACCTGGGAGGCTGAGACAGAAGAATTGCTTGAACTCGGGAGGCAGAGCCAAGATCATGCCACTGCACTCCAGCCTGGGTGATAGAGTGAGACACCTTCTCAAAAAAAAAAAAAAAAGGAATTGATAATAATTTCCCCTTGCCTGCAGGATTCAAACGTATCTCCCACGTCTCACTAATTGCTCCATGCAAAGGGTCCTTTCTCAGTCCAGTATCTCCATACACAGATCCTGAAGCAAAGATGAACATGCTGATGGTTTATGCTTTGAGACATGCAAATTCATGGCAACAAAGAAGAACATGAAGAGCGAGATGGGGAGTAACCTAGAGTGATGTGTGACTGCCTGGTACTGCTTCACCGGGAAGAAACCCCGCACGGGCTTGGCGGCGTATCTGCACCCTGGACTTGTCCAGGTGGGCTACTAGGAGAAACTGGGCCTGGCAGAGGTGCACAGTAGAGAGAGACAGGAGGAGAGCCTGTCTAGCTCTCTCCCTCTTCTATTTCTCATTGGTCAGAATTCATCCCGTGGGGAGTAAACTGACCCCCGCTTCTGGGTTTCATCATCTGTCCCCCTCAATTGCTACTTAGGGTGCCACATTGTACACAGTGTGGCGTGGTGTTTCCCCTAAGCCCAGAAGTGCAGGGAGGAGGAGAAACTCCAACAACAGCCAGGAAGAAGCCAGATAGGAGAGCCCAACGGCCCTCATACAGCCTGCCTATGGCTCTGCCCCGTCCACACATTTCCAGTGTTGTCTCTGCGCCCCCGCCAAAGTGATTCCCCACAGCTTTTTCTGTTTTCTTGCCCCTTTCAAAACTAGACTTATCCTGCATTGACTGTTGGCATCTCACCCGCTTCGTGGAGCTCTTCCTGTCCACCTGTGGAAGGCAGGTGCCATCTTGCTTGTTGGCCAGCAGCACTCTCCTCCTCTCAGCACTCCCTTCTCTGTCCGGGGGAGGATTCCCCACGGGTGAAACCTCTTTCTTACTCCCAGCTCCTCCTGTGGAAGAGAAGGGAAGGTCAAGGCTTCCTCACTGCCCACCTGGGGCATACAATGTAAGCTCAGCCAATCAGTTACTGGCTCTCCATGCTTTGAGCCTTGAGCTGGTGAAACAAAGATGCAGTGAACATTTGAAGGTCAGACAGCTCCGGGTGCAGCAGTCTGCTTCAGCTCGACTGTTTTTGGTGGGTGACCTTGGCCGTGGATTCTGTTGCATAGCATCTGTGACCCTGTTGGTTCCTGTTTTCCAAGCCCTCGTCTACAAGTTCCCATGGATTCTATGATCCCCATTCTCCCTGCTGTGATATCCCTCTGATTAACTTGCCTTTGTTTAAGGTGGCCAGAGGCAGCTTTTGTTGCTTGTGACTCAGAACTGTTTATACGTAGCCGCTTACATTACTTTCTGCCACCTTGGGACTTTTATACCATTTGGAGCTAGTTTATGAAACATGCTTAGCATAATGCCTGGAACATAGCAAACACACAACTGCAACCAAACTACATTTTTGTCAAAATCAACAAATATTTGTCAGGTTTCAGACACTGTGGGGGAGTGGGAAAACAAAATAAACTGAGAAGGAGCCTGTGTTTCTTATTTAATAGGAAAAACATGTTTATAAAATCCACAGCAGTTGCAACCGAGATTGTATTACAGAGCGCATCGGGGCCACAAGGGAGCAAGTGGCTGCTGAGTTCTGGAACAATCATAGAAGGCTTCCTGAGGGAGGAGATTTTTTACTTGGGTGCTCAAGAAAGATCAGGAATTCAAAGGTGGGGAAAGGAAGGGCTGGGTATCATAGATAGGGGGAAACGCAGCTGAGCTCTGAAAGGATGGGGTGCTAAGTGGGAGAGTGAACAGTTTAGGGTAGGCGGTGTGTTTGCCTGGCAATTCTAAAGGCCCCTTAATTACCGTGGGCAGGAGTTGAAATGAGACGGGTTGGCATGATTCTCTAGCCACCTTCAGTGGCCATGGTGCAGTCCATCTTCTCCCATATTCTGCTTAAATCTCCAACTCTCTCATGGTAAAGGTGGAGTTGGAGATTTAAGCAGCATAAGTGAGACAATGGGTGTAAAGTACGATTTGAAGATTCAGTACCTGGTAACAGTTGTTATTATCATTGTCATTACTTCTTCTTCTTCTTTTTTTTTTTTGGAGAGAGAGTCTTGCTCTGTGGCTCAGGCTGGGATGCAGTGGAGCAATCTCAGCTCACTGCAAGCTCTGCCTCCCGGGTTCAAACAATTCTCAGGCCTCAGCCTCCCAGGTAGGTGGGACTAGAGGCGCCTACCACAATGCGTGGCTAACTTTTTGTATTTTAGTAGAGACAGGGTTTCACCATGTTGCCCAGGGTGGTCTCGAACTCCTGAGCTCAGGCAATCCGCCCATTAGACCTCCCAAAGAGCTAGGATTACAGGCATGAGCCACTGCCCAGCCAGCGACTACTACGTCTAGCAAAAGATTCGGTTACTTAACATTTTACAGAGGAGGAAACTGAGGCTCAGAAAAGGTAACTGACCTGTTGAAGGGTCAAATCGCTAACAATTTCTGGAGCTACAATTTTAATTTCAGTCTTCTGACCTTCATATATCCAATGTGTTGCTTCTCAAGATTGAGATCCTGTAAAATGCTTTTTGATAAAAAAAAAAAATACTGTCTTTTCAGGCAACTGATTTTATTACTTAGTAACATCTTCTTCCTACAATTTGAATATTGTCCTTGCCACTAAGCCAATGCCAGGTTTACGAGTTATTTAACTCAAATTTCGCTTCTTGATGACAGGTCTGGAGATGTGTCATAAAATGACACAAGTGGGGATCATGAGGCAAACATGAAGAAAAGAAGCCCTTGGAGAACCTAAAGTGTAAAATATTGTAGAATATTTGCCTCCATCGGGAACAAATAGTAGAAGAAATTAGTAAAAAGCTGAAGGAAGGCTGGGCGCTTAGAATCATGCCTGTAATCCCAGCACTTTGGGAGGCCGAGCTGGGCAGATCACAAGGTCAGGAGTTCAAGACCAGCCTGGCCAAAAAGGTGAAACTCCATATTTACTAAATATACAAAAATTAGCTGGGCGTGGTGCATGTCTGTAGTCCTAACTACTCGGGAGGGTGAGGTGGGAGGATCACTTGAACTGGGAGGTGGAGGTTGCAGTGAGCCGAGATTGTGCCACTGCACTCCAGCCTGGGCGACAGAGCAAGAGTCTGTCTCAAAAAAAAAATTGCTGAAGGAAGCTCCAATAATAGTGAGTGGTGTAATACAAATGACACAATGACAAGTATCTTTATAAACATGTATTTCTCACTTTCTAGATAATTGGTGTCCAGCTATAAATTTTTTATTTGCAGGGCTGGGCCCAGTGGCTTTGGGAGGCTGAGGCGGGTGGATCACGAGGTCAGGAGTTTGAGACCAGCCTGACCAACATGGTGAAACCCCATCTCTTAAAAAAAAAAAATTAGCTGGAAACAGTGGTGCACGCCTATAGTCCCAGCTACTCGGGAGGCTGAGGCAGGAGAATCACTTGAACCCGGGAAGTGGAGGTTGCAGTGAGCCAAGATCGCGCCACTGCACTCCAGCCTGGGTGAAGGAGTGAGACTCTATCTCAAAAATAAATAAATAAATAAATAAATAAATAAATAAATAAATAAAATAATTCGTATTTGCTGCTACTGTTGCAAACTTTGCTTTCGAAGTCTGACTTTCCTGTTGAAAGGCTGCATTGTTAGAGATACCCAGCAGGCAGGGATGTCCTGCAGAGTCCTGGGGACAAATGGTATCTACATGTCCGTATGAACAGCTGTCTTCTAGACCCCTCCAATTTGGCTTCCTCTTCCTCTGTAAAAGAAAAACACACCCACCAAGTTCCCTGAGGACCAATTCCCTGCCAAAACCAATTTTTAAAAGTCTTTTTAGTTTTTGATATAGCTGGTTGCTATTTTCTTGTAGCCTCCATCCACTCCTTGGCTTTAGGGAGATGCTCTTTCTTAGCTCACATGTCCCCTCTGGGTCTCTAGTGCTTCTTGCTACATAAATAAGAGGACAGATAATAGTTCATCTCTTTGCAAATGTCCAATTGCCTTTTGTAAGCATGTGTTGAAAAGCTCCATTAGAGCCCCACATTATCGTCTTATGGCAGCTGTACAACACTCTTCCTAACCCACGGCCATGAAGATGATATCATAGAATAAACTACTATCGAATGTTTACTTGATGCTAGGAACAATGCTAACAATTCTGTGTTCATTATGTCATTCGATTCTCATCTTTTGATGTACATCTTATTTTTATCTCCATTTAATAGTAAAATGGGGATATTTTATAGTAAAATGAGTAAACTGAGGGCGAGAAAGTGAAGTAATTTTCCACAAATCACCCAATCAAGTAAATGTGAGAGCTAGTATTTGGTCCCAGGCAGTTTGAGTCCTGAATTTTTTAACCACTGCTTTTTCTTGTGAAACAATCCTATTTAAATGTATTTTTTTACATTATGCTCTGGAAATTCAGCTATGTAAATGTAAAATACTACAAGCCCCTTAAGAAGAGATTAAATGTCAAAAGGCAGACGCTGCCTGCTGCTGTGGCACATACCTGTAGACTCAGCTACACCACAGGCTGAGGCAGGAGACTTTCTTGAGACCAAGAGTTCTGGCCTGGAGTGTGCTATGTCAATCAGGTGTCCACACTAAGTTCCACTGCAGTAATGGTGATCTCCCAGGAGTGGAGGACAACCAGTTTGCTTAAGGAGAGGTGAACTGGTCAAGTTAGGAAATGGAGAAGGCCAAAACTCCCGTGCTGATCAATAGTAGGACTGCACTGTGAATAGTCACTGCACTCCCTCTTGGGCAATGTAGCAAGGCCTCATATATATATATATATATATATATATATATATATATATATATATATATAATTTTTTTTTTCTTTTGAGACAGAGTGTCACTGTGTCCCCCAGGCTGGGATGCAATAGCGCAATCTTGGCTCACTGCAACCTCTACCTCCTGGGTTCAAACAATTCTCCTGCCTCAGCCTCCCGAGTAGCTGGGATTGCAGGCGCCCACCACCATGCCAGGCTAATTTTTATATTTTTAGTAGAGACAGGGTTTTGTCATGTTGGCCAGGCTGGTCTCTAACTCCTGACCTCAGGTGACCTGCCCACCTTAGCTTCCCAAAGTGTTGGGATTATAGGCACGAGCCACTGTGTCTGGCCGCTCTCATCTCTTTAATAAAAGAAAAAAAAGAGTTTTAAGTAAAAAATAAGAAAGCAGATGCTATCTGACATTCTCTATGGTCCTTAATGGAAGGTAGATATACTAATATTAAAAAGTGCCCAATTTCAAGTGACAAAAACCCAACTCAAAATAGTTAAAGAGAGGAAAGTTTAGGGCATGTACATATAAGGAAGACTTGAAAAACGAAGATGGTGTTGAGGCTCAGATAACCTCTGCCTTAAATAAAGGTCTAAGATGGTGACCGTGATTTGTCAAGACAGAGGGTGATAGCCAGAGTGGGAGCAGTGTCCTAGGGATAAGGTCATGTTGTGTAAATTGGATCTTCTTCTTCTTCTTCTTTTTTCGAGACGGAGTTTTGCTCTGTTGCCCAGGCTGGAGTGCAGTGGCATGATCCCTGCTCACTGTACCCTCCACCTCCCAGGTTCAAGCGATTCTCCTGCCTCAGCTTCCTGAGTAGCTGGGATTACACGCGCACACCACCACCCCGGCTAATTTTTGTATTTTTAGTAGAGATGGGGTTTTGCCATGTTAGCCAGGCTAGTCTTGAACTCCTGACCTCAGGTGATCCACTTGCCTCAGCCTCACAAAGTGTTGGGATTACAGGGCCCGCCAGCACACCTGGCCTGGATATTCTCCTGCTAAACACAGAGCCACAGGAAGGTAATTCTCAGAAAGTAAGTGGGAATGTAGTTACACCATCCCACAGATGTTCTGTACAACAGACACGCTAGGAAATTTCTATTAAACATGTTCTCTAAGAAATGTTGTCAAGGGTAAAGGCCTAAATCAAATGGTGATAACCATTTTCATTTAATAAGGCTGTTCAGGGCCAAGCAAATCGTGTAAGGCTTCTGATATTAATCATTTTACTCGCATGGTTCTATACTCTCGCAAACAAGTAAAACAATGGGATTTTGAAGAGTAAAAATTCCCCTGACATTGAAGCAGATATACAACAATATCTGAGGCAAAGAAAAGCCATGGATACCCAGAAAAAGAACAATTTTGTGAGAAATATTAAAATGAGAACATAATATCTAAACCAAAATTATTTCAAAGTTAAGAGATTCAGAATTAGTTAGAGGCAGGCTACTCAGGCCTGGAACACACTCAGGATAACGTTCAGCTTTGAGGGAAGATTTGTTTTCTTCTGAAACTGACTCTTGTGAAGTAGCTACTTCATTATTTTTCATACATTTCTAATTTTTATTTTAAAATACGTAATCTGTTGAAAAGCCATCACAATTTACTTTTATTAACCACACAAAGGAGGGCCTGGTTATTCAGGTTATAGGGTATTCTAGGCTAAGGCCAGGTTGCCCTTTTAAAGGACTCTAAAATACAATGGCTTAAATCAAATACTATTTTATCTCTTTTAGCCATTATGCACTGTAGGCAGCCATATGACTTTTTTTCTTTTCTTTTCTTTTCTTTTTTTTTGAGAGAAGAGTTTCACTCTTGTTGCCGAGGCTGGAGTGCAATGGCATGATCTTGGCTCACGGCAACCTCCACCTCTCAGGTTGAAGTGATTCTCCTGCCTCAGCCTCCCGAGTAGCTGGGATTACAGGCGTGCACCAACACACCTGGCTAATTTTGTATTTTTAGTAGAGACGAGGTTTCTCTATGTTGGTCTGGCTGGTCTCAAACTCCTGACCTCCGGTGATCCACCCACCTCAGCCTTCCAAAGTGCTGGGATTACAGGTATGAGCCACCTTTTCATAAAGTTATTAACTTTTCTCTCATCTTGTTGCTTCACCATCCTCCAGGAGGGTCTTTACTCGTGGGGTTGAAGGAGCATGGCAGAACAGCATCTGAGTTTAAGTTTAAGGTGAAAGAGGACACACCCAGTGTCTGGAGCAAGAAGGTCATGTTGAGTTGGCAGGGCCTCAAGTTTCACACCTCACCTCTGCTCACATCCTGTTGACCTGAACCTCGTCAGAGCCTGTGATGGACCAAATGTTTACATTCCCCCCAAATTCATGTGTTGAAGCCCTTTTCCCCAGTGTGGCTGAATTTGGAAATGGGACCTCTGAGAAAGTAAGTAAGGCTAAATGAGGTAGCAAGAATGGGGCTCTGATCCAATAGGATTTGTGTTCTTGTAAGAAGAGAACTTATGAAAGCTTGCTCTTTGTCTCCACCACTTGAGGTCACAGTGAGAAGGTGGCTGCCTGCAAGCCAAGAAGAGAGCCCTCACCAGAAACTGAATGCTGCCGGACCTTGATCTGGGACTTCCAGCCTCCAGAACTCTAAGAAAGTAAGTTTCTGTTGTTTAAGCCTCCCAGCCTGTGACATTTTGTTACAGTAACCTGGGCAGACTAATACAGATTTAAACCTAGCTTTGAGGGAGGCTGGCAATGCAGTGCCCCCCTGGGTGACCTACCTGGGTGACTAAATGCTCAGAAGGATAGGAGCCTGCATTTTGGGAGGCAACTTGCAGTCTGTCACCAGGGCTATAAACAGAGTTCAGCCTATCACTTTATAGCCACTTTGTCCAAATTGTTCGCAGAGTTTATGGCACATCTTGCATGAAAACCAAAGCTTATAATATACCTCATGAATAGCAATTTTGTCTCTCTCCAGATGCCAGGTTCTCTACTGCTATCCTCTGAGACCTCTATTCTTCCTTCTCTTTTTTCCAGTATTTCAAGTAATTTTTTCAAATTCTTCCTTCTTCTGCTCTTCATCATGGGCACAAATGGAATCTTCAGGCTCTACTTCAATCCTAATACAGATACTCACTTTCCCCTCAACTTCATCTCCACTTACTGGGAGGTAGTCTTTGCCTAATGTATTAGTTCCCTACTGCTACTGTAACAAATTATCACACACTCCTTGACATAAAACAATACAAACTATCAGATAACCATTTGTATTGTTATCTTATAGTTCCGGAATTCCGAAGTCCAAAATGGGTTTCACCTGGGCAAACTCAAGGTGTCCTTACAGCTGGCTCTTTCTGGAGGCTCTAGGGGAAGATCTGTGTCCTTGCTTTCCAAGGATCTAGAAGCTACTCACATTCCAGGACTCATGATCCCCGCCCCCATCTTCAAAGCCAGCAATAGCTGCTTGAGTCCTTCTCACATTGAATCACTGAGTCTTCCTCTCCTACTCTCTCTGTCACTTATGAAGACTTCTACTGATTACTTTGGTCTGCCTGGTGAATCCTAGATAATCTCCTCATCTTAAGACTCTTATTTAATCACATCTGCAAAGTACCTTTTGTCATTTAATACAATGTATTTCCAGGTTCCAGCCTAGGACATGGGCCATGCACCTTTGAGGGACCATTTTTGCTGCCCACCTCCAATTTGCCTTCATTGACTGCTAGTCCTTCCAGCCCTCACCCCTGTCTAAAGCGAAGGGTCTCAACCACCTTATTTCCAGCCATGAGACCTTAAGGAGCTTCTCCTATGGTCAGCCCCTCTAATTTTGTCCTAGATCAGACTCTGACACCATAACCAATTCTAGTAACTGACCTCTTGCCTCTGTCCTTGTAACCAAGCCCCCAGCTTTACATCCAGGCCTACTGCCTGGATCCTGGTGTGATGCTTCTGTGCCCAAGTGTCTGCTTTGTATCTCAGTCCCTTTAGAACTAGGAGTCAGTCTTGCTTGTACTAACTCTCCAGAGAAACAGTCCTGTCCCGTATTCTGGGCACCGTGGCTGGATCCCTGTTATATGGGTGTCAGGATATGAGGGAAAACACTTACCAGGCCAGGCTTCTTCATACAGCCTGTGATCACACACTGAATGTGGCTCCCCCAGCCTGCTCAGCCACCAATGACCAGAACCTGGATTGTCTACATGCAGGAGCAGGTCAGTCTAGCTGTGTTTCTGAAAGTTTGCTTCACATTAGAATTATCTGAAGATCATTAGAAATATCTAGATGTCCAAACTGTACCCCATACTAATTGAATCATAATCTCTGGGGGTGGAAACCAGCATCAGTATTTTTTAAATTCCTCCACTGATTTCAATTTGCAGACAAGATGGAGAACAAGCAAGCAAGCTACAGGCTGCTCAAGATGTGCTCTGCCTGTCCGCAGCATCAGTGTCATGGGGAGCTCAGGCCTCCAACCCAGAACTACTGAACTAGAATCTGGATTTCAACAGGATCACCCAAGGGATTTGAAAGCTCCAGTTTAGCTCATCTCCACCTGTGTGAGTCCTGGTTTTGAAAATGGTCATAATTAAGCTTTTTTTTTTTTTTTTAAATGTTAAAAAACATAATAGTATTAGTGAAATTACTGAAATAAGAATTCATATTCCAGCACTTTGGGAGGCTGAGGTGGGCAGATCACTTGAGCTCAGGAGTTCAAGACCAGCTTGGGTAACATGGCAAAACCCATCTCTGCCCCCGCAAAAGAAAAGTAATCATAATAATAATACAAAGATTAGCCGAGTGTGGCAGCATGAGTCACTGTGCTTTTAAAAAATACATTACTTTTTTTCTTTTTTTGAGACGGAGTTCTGCTCTTGTTGCCCAGGTTGGAGTGCCATGGCATTTCGGCTCACCGCAGCCTCCACCTCCCGGATTCAAGCGATTCTCCTGCCTCAGCCTCCTGAGTAGCTGGGATTACAGGAATCTGCCACCACGCCTGGCTAAGTTTTATATTTTTGGTAGAGATGGGGTTTCACCATGTTGACCAGGCTGGTCTCCAACTCCTAACCTCAGGTGATCTGCCTGCCTTGGCCTCCCAAAGTGCTGAGATTACAGGCGTGAGCCACCATGCCTGGCCACATGTGCTTATTTTATGTACATAATTGCAATCAGAATGTCTATGTTATTTGGAATTTTGCTTTTCTTAACATGAGTTTTTTTTTAATTGCAAAAGTTTCATAATATAAAAGTAGTACATAATAACCTATCACATTGATTTATAAATTACTTAACCATTTAAACTATTGCTTGACATTTAGGCATTTTCAATTGTTCATTATTTATAGGTGACTTTGAGGCAAGCATCTTTTTGTGTACAGTTAAGTTGAATTTTTACTTTCTCACAAAACATGAACATTCTTGTTATACTAATTTTCAACTTGAACAAGCCAGCCCTGCACTTTCATGGTGCTCTAGGTAATTTAGATATTTTCCAAGCATGCTAAAGATTGGAAAAATTTTTACTGCAGGGTTTTTAGAAGATGTGTAGAATTATGACATTTTTACTGCTACATTTTATCCAAGTTTGTTTTGAATTCTTTTAGTTGAAATCTTTCTGCTTAATTTTGAGCAGTGATAAATAGTGCCATTTTGCAACTTTTGATGCTTACTATTCACTCCCCAGAAGTGCTGACCACTTGCCTCCCTTGCAATTACACATGTGAGATCCCTGCTTGCAGTTCAAAGATAAGGTCCCATCAACCTCCTCCCTGAATATCTAGGAACCCAGGATACGGGGAGACCCAGAATATGGGGACACCCCTTGTGATTCCTCCACTTTGCTTTTGATCAACATCCTCTGTGATTTCAGTGTGATATTGTAAAGGACTATGGACTAGAAACCAGACTTGGGGTCTAGCTCTAGACCAGACATTTGCTGACACTGAGAACTCACTTCCTTATCTCTTGGGAAGCATCTCATAGAGCTGTGAAGATCCCAAAAGATAATCTATATGAATGCTAGTGTCTTTAAGACACTCTAAAAGATACATATCTAGTGTATACATTTGTGTGCAGTTCTTTCAGCGCACAAATGCTTATAATTCTGCATTTTAATAGCTATGTGCCTAATACTATAATATTTGATCATTTATTAAGTACTAAGTTTACTTATTTAATAATTACTTAGTAACATTTTCATAGTTAAGAACGTCTGCATTTTAAATTTAGTACTGTATGGAGTACTCACTGAACTATATTGCATCCTTTTAAAACGGCCTATCATTTTGTTCTGTACTTCCATGATTTTTAAAAATTAATCGATGGCTAAGTATTATAACTAAGTTCTACTCACTAGATGTGTAAGTGTCCTCAGAAAAACAGGAATTGATAGAGTTGTCAAATCGATTCACACAAGTGAGAGGAAATTATCTTCCTATCAAGCAAAAAAAAAAAAAAAAGACAAAATGAGATAGTGGGATGATATCAACATCCTCTGCGATTTCAGTGTGGTATTGTAAAGGACGATGGACTAGAAACCAGACCTGGGGTCTAACTCATCTCAGCCTGTGTGAGCCCTGGTTTTGAAAACGGTCATAATTAAGCTTTTTTTAAGTGTTAAAAAACATAATAGTATTATGAGACATTGTCCCTGTATATTTATATAAAATATATATATATAGAGAGAGAGAGAGAGAGAGTATATGGGACATTGTTCCTGTATATTTATATTGAGAAAATGTGAAATCTGCAAAGTGTTATGAATACTTTTTTTTTTTTTGAGACGGAGTCTCACTCTGTCTCCCAGGCTGAAGGGCAGCGGTGTGATCTCAGCTCACTGCAACCTGGCTCCAGGGTTCAAGTGATTCTCCTGCCTCAGCCTCTCGAGTAGCTGTGACTGCAGGCGCCCATCACCACGCCCGGCTAATTTTCGGATTTTTTTAAGTAGAGACGGGGTTTCACCATGTTGGCCAGGCTGGTTTTGAACTCCTGACCTCAAGTGATCCACCCGCCTCGGCCTCCCAAAGTGCTGGAATTACAGGCGTGAGCCACTGCGCCCAGCCAATACTTTTGATAGACAAAAAGAGAGAAAGAAAAAAATCAGAGGAAATTAAAAATTCTTTAACGGGGACCAGACATAGTTTAAAAATAATAATAATTATTATTATAATAACAAAGCAGTTGAAATCGCGTGTCAGGAGCGCTTCCTCTCTCCAGCGGTGAGGGTATCTAATCATAATAATTAAGTCCAAGGGACCTTGCCTTCTTTAGGCAAACAAAGTGGGGAACAAGTTGCAACTGATTTTCAGAACAAATCCTCAAGTCCTCTGCCCACGGCGGCGGGTCGGCCGAGCCTGGGTGGCGTCCCGAGGGTTCGCCTCTCGCCCAGCTCCCGGCAGGGGCGCGTGGGTCCTGGCCCGGGGACTGCAGGGCCGCGGCGGGGCGGGCAGGGTCAGCAGGGCACATACTTTCTCGGAATCCACCCTCCCGGGCCCCCACAGCCCAGTTTCTCCTCCCCTCAGCCCATCTTCTCCGCCCACCTCCTACCCGGAGCCAGGGCGGCGGCCGCGGTCAGCCCGACCTCCCCCACCAGGGGTCCGCGTGCGCGGGATCCTGGCGGCCAAGCTGGGCGCCCCCGGAGGAGGGGTCTGGGCTGCTGGGCCAGGCCGGGCGGGGCGGGGCGCAGCCGGGGGGTGTGTCCGAGGGCGGCTGGAGGGAGGGGCGGCCGGGACGCCAAGGGCGGCGGGGCCGCGGCAGCTCAGACTCGCGTCCCGCGGAGCGTTCCAGGCGGGCGCGCGGCTTTCTCCCCAGACCCACCGAGCGGCGAAGAGGCGAGATGCGCGGCGGCGGCGCGTGGGGCGTGCTCCTGGCCTCGCTGCTGTGGGTCGCCGCGCGGTGCCAGCAGAGAGGTGAGCCCGGCCCGGGTCCCTGGGTCCTCGGGTCCCGGTTCCCCGCAGGCGGGCGGGGGCGGGCGGGGGCGGGCGGGGGCGGCCGCGGACAAAGCCCGTCGCGTTGGAGCTGCTGGAGACCGGGCACGCATCCTGGTGCACCTCGGACTGGGGGCCTCTGACACGTGGGTCTCCCGCGCCGGCCGGGGAGGGCGGGATGGGGACGCCGCTCCTGGAGGACGCTGCCCGCTCTTCGCAAGCTTAGGCTTTAACCTCCTCGGGCTTCGGGGGTCGTCCAGCCTCGCCTCTGGCTTTTGCGGAACTTAGTGACCCAGGAGCGCCATCTACGCGAGCAGTGCTGGGAGTGGCGGGAGCGGGCGCCTGGGGGTGCTTTCGGTGCCCTGGCTGCGCGGGCAGGGGTGGCGGGGCTGCTGGCCGGGCGCGGGGAATGAATGGGGAAAGAGCTCCCCCGAATCGCCCTCGCTGTCCGGCTGCGCAAGCTGGGTCGCCGCGGTCGGGGAAGGGCGGATTCCTCGGGGCCACTCGCTGCCGGGCAGGCTAGTGGGGAGAGACGCGGCGAGAAGCGCGCCCCTCGCCAGCGGCCCCGGGCAGGGGGACCCGCAGGCGGCGTTCAGGGCACTGATGCGCCTTCCCGACCCTCGCTCTTTGTGCAATCGGCGAAGTGGCCAAACCCGTTCATTCCCCGCGCAGGTTTGACCGTGGGCGCGCCGGGGCGAGGGACCGGCCGAGAAGGGAGCACCTTGCATGCGCATTGCAAGGATTGAGAAGACAAACTCAAAGCGAATTTTCAGTTTCTGTTTTTGCGGGCGAAGCGGGAGAGAGAGAGAGAGAAAGAAAGGAGAGAATTCTTTTCCCTTTGGGGGGACAAACCCGGTCCCCACGCCACCCCTAGTCTTCGCAGCGTGGCTTCGTGTTGGCTGGACAGTCACAAATATTTGCTGAAAACATCTTGAAGTATGCAGCACTTGACAATGGGCGTATTCCCACAAATACAAACTTCATTAAAAAAAAAAGGACAGGTCAAAAGTAGTGGGCGGAGTTCGCAGTGCCCTCGTGGGAAACGTGTGTTTGGTCATTGTGCTGAGTTTTGAGCTCTGCAGAAACGCGACCATCTCATTCATTCAAGCATTCATGATGGAAGCACTGGACCGGAGCTGGAAACGCAGCTTTGAATAGCTGCGAGTCTGCTGCGCGGAGCCGGGCTGGGAAGAGGGAATTTACATAGTTATCAGCCAGAAGAAAGGAGCCTTTGGGGAGGGAGAGGAGCCTTAGAGGACTTCGAGCGGACTCCTGTCTATCAGGCTGCTGAAAGTGAACAAGTCTCAGTTTCCCACAGGGTAGAGAAAGAGCAGCTTGCCTCAGCTTATTGTTCCCCGAAACTGAAAGTCTTAGGCTGGGGAGATGGCCTGAAGGTTGTCCTGGCCCCTCGGGGCTCGGCACTTGGCCTGCCGGTTATGAGTGGTGTTTGGAGAAAGTGGGACCTCATGGGGCTTTCCTGCTTTGAGATGCTGCGGAAAACCTCCCAGGACAGGAGCCCTTTAATGTTGCATATCGCATTCCCTGTTTGCGTTCTGAACCCCACCAGCCCTCACCCTTCCTCACGAGCCTCCTTGAGCAGTTTTGATTTTTTTTTTTTTGAGATGGAGTCTTGCTGTCGCTAGGCTGCAGGCTGGAGTGCAGTGGCGCCATCTCCGCTCACTGCAACCTCCCATTCCCGGGTTCAAGCGATTCTTTTGCCTCAGTCTCCCGAGTAGCTGGGACTACAGGCGTGTGCCACCACGCCCGGCTATTATTTATTTATTTATTTTTGTATTTTTAGTAGAGACAGGGTTTCACCATATTGGCCAGAGTGGTCTCGAACTCCTGACCTCGTGATCCGCCCGCCTCGGCCTCCCAAAGTGCTGGGATTACAGGAGTGAGCCACTGCGCGCGGCCTGATTTTTTTTTTTTTTTAAAGAAACGATTTTGTGCCCCGTGAATAGCATGAATGATTAGTAAAGTTGTGTGTTTTGGTGATAATACAATAATCCTGACCTGCAAATCACCTGCTAGTTAGCTGTCTGGTGTTAGTTTTTAGAATAACTTATTCTCTATTGACGTTCAGATTGTTAGACGTTCCCTATCATTTCTGCAGTCTCTCTGGGTTACCTTACAACTTATACTATATGACCTGATGGCTCACTTTCCTTTGAAATATAATCAGTTTCAAGTGAGCTCCTTCTAAGTATTGAATAGGAGGTATTGTGTTTGTAAAAATAATGTGTTAAATTCATGGCTGGCAAATCACAGGAAATTATGGTAGCTTCATCACTTTTGTTGGAAACCAGCCCCTCTTTTTTTCTGAATAAAATAGACAATTCTAAGTACAGAAAAAAAATCTACGAGTAAAAGAAAATTCACTTCATTCTCATATATGACATAGTATTCAAATTTAGCAAGTATATACTCCACTGTAAAGTATGCAAGCCTGAATGCATTTCAAAGGTGTATTTTTCTTTTCTGTTGTTGTATTCTCTAACTAAGGGCCCATGAAAAATACTGATTGTAGCAGTTGGAAACAAGGGTATGTGTAATAGAAGCATCACTGCCCACCTCCTACATAGCCTGGACTTTAGTCCATTCTTTTTTTCCCTCTTTTTTTCCAGACATTAAATATGAAGCCTACACCTGTAGTTAATCTAGTGTGATTGAGAATTCAGATGCAACAAGAATATTAGAATAAATACATATACTGATCTTTAGTGTCTTGTGCCACTGCTTTATAATTGCACTGCTTTATAAACTCATATCATAAAATGTTTCTGGGACCATTTATTTCAGGGTAATGATCCTTGAAACACCCTACTGTTTTATACTAATTCATTCATAAAATCCTATGGATATTCATTTTCATGTACAGTAAATTGTTATGGGGAAATAACACAAGCTCTATCTTTAAGCTTCAGGTGTTTAATTCTCTGGCTTTACTAGCTATGGCAAATTGGGGACATGACCTGTGCTTTAGTTTCACCATCTGTAAAATGGGAATAATAATAGTGCCTATCTGGAAGGGATGTTAATGATTAAATGAAATAATGTGAGAAAAGTTCTTAGACCAGTACCTAGTACAGGGTTAACCCCCAACAAGCAAGTTTATCTATATTCATCACTATTACTATTTTATAAAGAACTATATATTTTTAAACTGTATTCTCCAAAATGCATAATTGTCTAGAAATTTGGAGTCTAGATTTGGAATCAAATAGTCTTGGGCTCAAATGCCAGACCTGTCACTATGATTAGCTACGGCCATGGCTAAGTTTCTTAACTTCTCTGAATGTCAGCTTTCTATCTATAAAATGGATAGCATTGATATGATTAAATAATATGTGAAACATATTGGCACGGTGTAAAGCGTGTCAGGTACTCAGTGCATGATGGTTATTACTGTTATGCCTATTGTACTTGCTCATTGCTCATCATCCTGGACATCCTGTCTCTTTCATTGCTGAAATCCGTTTGGTCATTAAGACTTGTTGATTTTACCTCCTGAAAATCTGTGCAGTCTCTTTCCCCTCACTGCTGGTTAGGCTTAGGAATTGTTTGTTTTTCTCAGGAAATAGTGCGATGGTTCACCCAGCAGGCCAGCAGCCTCACCTGTTCTCCCTCCTCAGCAGTGCCATCACTGCGATGTTTCTAGACACACCATCTCCATAACTGCTCCTACTCCTGTTTAAAATTCTTCCCATTTCTCACCGTTTCTTTATCAAATTACTTAATGTTCCCCAATGTGACTGACTTTCCTTCCTTTGTGTTTAAGCAAGTGGTCTTCTTCCAAGGTGTGCCCTTTTCACTCCACATCCCTCTCCTGGGCCCACCGCCTGGGTTTAGATTATGTGCCCCAAACCCCTCGCTTTATCAGATGCACAAAATGACAGTGTCCTGCTGCGTCACACTGTGGGTAAAGCAAGGAGGCTGGGACCCCAGCTGGCCTGCTGTCTCAGAGCTGAGAGGCATTATCTGGGACACGCCTGCACCTATTTGTAGCTAACCAGTGTTTCCTGGAACATGTGCTATTAAGTGCTGGACACGTCTTTCATTTGGGTTCTAAAGAACCCTGGATAATCTTCCCAGCTCTCTCTCTCTGCTGAAGTATTTGTTAGACCACCTTCCCTGCACTCCCAGGGCTTTCCCTGCTCAATCCTATTGTCTTGCCTGTCATGGGGCCAGTAATTGGCTTGCTTATCTGTCTCACCTTCTCTCTCAGGCTTCTCAAGGGCAGGGACTGCTTTATTCATATCTGCCGGTTCATTGCTTTACAGTGTTTTTAGCAGTTAGTAGCCACTTATTGCTGAGCTGAGTTGAAATGAACATCTTTATTTAGGAATCAAGTAACTTTAAAAATATTTTGAATAGCTGGACGCGGTGGCTCACGCCTGTAATCCCAGCACTTTGGGAAGCTGAGGCAGGTGGGTCACCTAAGGTCAGGAGTTCAAGACCAGACTGACCACCATGGAGAAACCCCGTCTCTACCAAAAATACAAAAAATTAGCTGGGCACTCAGGTGGCACGCACCTGTAGTCCCAGCTACTCGGGAGGCTGAGGCAGGAGAATCGCTTGAACCCTGGAGGCAGAGGTTGTGGTGAGCTGAGATTGCGCCATTGCACTCCAGCCTGGGCAACAAGAGTGAAGCTCCGTCTCAAAAAAAAAATATATATATATATATATACACACACACACATATGTAAATACATATATGTATATATATTTATTTTGAATAGATAGTCCATATTTATGGTACAGAATGCAAAAGGTACTATAGATAGAAAAAAAGTTAAGATTTGGCTTTTTTACTCTCTTTTGAGGTAACCACTGGCTTTAGTTTTTTGGGTAAGCTTCCAAAGATGTTTCTTCAGGTAACTTTTAAAAGCAAGCTACATCATAAAACCCACTTCTTCTCTAATAGTGTAAGAGGGGCACCAGTGATTTTCTGAGGAAACATGGATGCATGGAACAGTATCCCTCTGTCCACCGCCCTCCCCTCATACTAACTTCTTTACTAGACCTTGTGCGGGATATTAACACATCATTTAGTAAATGTATATACTTGCAACCTTTTCACCTTGCAACTTGTCCTTCCAAGTAGGGCTTTGACAGAAAGGTATTGTTAGAGCAGTGTTTCCTAGATCTTTTGGGGTTTAAAAACTTGATTGATTTCATGGCATTGTACTACTTCTAAAAGTATTGTTTACTGTAGTATTAATAAGCTATTTTTAAGCCATAGAGAATTTTAAAAAATATATTTTAGAACTTTATGATTTATGATATAGAGAAGTTGAGTTTGAGAATAATTCTATTACACGTTAAGGGTAAGTTAATGTATTGACCGATAGGTATGACTTATTACTGGAACACTATGGCAGGTACAGAAAATCTTTATTTAAAAAAATTTCTAATGAATAAGTTAAATCTGTACCTTGAATATAAAAATTAATTGATAGCAACTGGATAGCACTCTGGAACTTAGACTTTAGCTGAAGTTTTTCGTTACATTCCTCAGGAATGTTTGGATGAACCACATAAACTATCGTCTCCTAAGAATGATGTATGTAGTTATTTACAAGTTTGCAAATAATTCTTTTACTTGTGTTATTTCTAAAATATCAATATGCATCCATGGACAATAGAATAAACCAAGGCATTGCAAAATTAATGAGGAGAAAAAACCCTGCATAGAAGTAATTTAGTTAAGGTCATGAACTTTGGTTCTGTTGGAACATGTCTGTCAGGGAGCTATTTCAGCATAAAACACCACACGATAGCAGGGTTCATTGTATTTTCACCCCCCTTTATACTGGGGGTGACAGTGTCCAGAGGAACCATTTGATAATAAATAGCACAGAGTCTTCCCACTTGTGTCTTTGTTTTCTAAGGCTGGCTCAGGACAGCTTTCTTTGGGTTAACTTGTTCCTCATCTTGCTTGGGGGCAAGAGGCAGACAATGGAGGCAGTGAGATTCCAGATCAGCTTGGGTGGTTAACATTCTTGCCTAGGTAAGCTTTTATCTCGAAGTGTTCATTCAGAAATGGTGATGGAGAAATACTACTGCAAAATCACCAGTGTGATTTCAGTGTGTGTGCACATTTTTTTAAAATCAACCATTTGAAGTTTGAATCTCCTCATTCCAGAAGTTATCTTTGAAGTCTGATCTGCTGGCCCAGCAGGCAGTGTGACTGACATTCTTGTGCCAGAGAACCTCCTGTATTGCTGGTGGGAATGTCAGATTTAGATCGATGAGTATTTATGGAAAGTGCCATCTTTTCTCATTCCCAAAAGTATTTCCTGCATCTTGTTCCATTGCTCCATAGTTTCCTGCCAGAACCTCAGGAGGTTCTCTATGACAATAGCAGCGTTAAAGAAGATGCTTAAATTTAGCAGATGATTTTTAGTTAAAAGAGAAGAATTAGAAGTTGGGACAGGGGGAGGGAAAAAAATTCCTCACACCACAGTGTTGATTATGATACACCATGCTTTTTTCTTTGTTTTTCCTTTGGCACGGAGTCTCACTCTGTTGCCCAGGCTGGAATACAGTGGCTCAATCTCTGCTCACTGTGACCTCTGCCTCCCAGTTCAAGCAATTCTCCTGCCTCAGCCATATTGGTCAGGATGGTCTAGGTCTCCTGACCTCGTGATCCACCCACCTCGGCCTCCCAAAGTGCTGGGATTACAGGCGTGAGCCACTGCGCCCAGCCAGCCGGCTGCTTTTTATCGGGTCTCTGATGCTAGCCTGTGTCCTTTCGTTTAATCTAGGCCCACACTGCAGTTACAGTAAGCCCGCCAAAATACCGCCTTCATAATGTGCTGCCTCAGCTTCTGCCCACCTGCTGTGGCCCTGTGTGATCCCTCCAAGTTCGGTCACAGCTACCCTGCCCTTCTCCACACTTTTCTGTAGCTGAACTATTAGCTTCCATTGCAGGGGTCTCCTTCCTGTCTAACCTCACGTGGCATGTTGACTTGCAGCTGTGTGATTTGGTTACGTGACTCTCTCACCCAAAATGTATTCCCATTTCCCACTGAAAACCTCACCTGACAACTCATGCACAGGCTGCAACATACCAACCCCAGGACAACCTTGATGTGATGGCCTGTTTCAACTGTCTCGCTTCTGAATATGCATTGTATTTTGTGATAAATTGGGGTTTCCACCCAGCCAGAGTTGCCATCCGCTCCTCCTTTGAATGGCTGGTCCAGAATGCCATAAGCCAGTGTCAAAAAGAAGGGACATATCTGTTTCGAAGATCAAAACCTTAGCTCCCAGCATTTCTTTGACTACACAGACAACTCCAGGGGGCGTTCTAGTGTTAAAACCTGGGTCATTAGAAGCGGGAGGACAGTAACACCGAGGAACTCCCCGCAGGTAGTCAAGTTGTCTGAGGAACCATAAAGCCATTCCTCGGACTCTGGATAACAAACCCAGCCCTGGCCCCTCTCTGGGTATGAGGTCCTTCAGCCTCTTAGACTTTGCGTCATCCAATCACGTGGATTGCAGTTCATTTGATCTGGGTAGGAACCAAAATCTGTGCTTCAGAAAACCTTTTCCCATTTTGTATCCAGAGGCACAAGGACCTTTTCAGTTGGTCTTCAAGCAGACCCTTTGGATTTCTGGTCTAAATGGTTGTTTGCAGAGCTCTTCCTGCCACTGCTTGCTTTCTGTCCCTGCTGCTGTGTCCTCTGGTGGGCTGGTACTCTTTCCCCGCCCCTCAAAATCCACAGTTTGTCTCTTCAGCCCTTTTATCTGAATCTCCAACTCTGCCATTTTTACCTTTACTTCAGTACAAAATGAGTTTTTTCGACTCTTTGCAGCTTCACTCCTGGCTTCATGGGCATACTTTTGTTCATTCTACAAGTTTGGAATGGGGAGAATTGGAGATAATGCATCCACATATGAATGCTTTTGGAAGCTCCCAGTGTTTTTCTTTAAAAGGGAGTTAGCTTTTTTTCTTTTTTTTCTTTTTTGAGACAGAGTCTGGCTATGTCACCCAGGCTGGAGTGCAGTGGCACAATCTCGGCTCACTGCAACCTCTGCCTCGCGGGTTCAAGCGATTCTCTTGCCTCAGCCTCCTGAGTAGCTGGGAGTGGCCTGTCACCACACCCAGCTAATTTTTGTATTTTTAGTAGAGACAGAGTTTCACCGTGTTGGCCAGGCTGGTCTTGAACTCCTGACCTCAAGTGATCCGCCTGCCTCAGTCTCCCAAAGTGCTGGGATTACAGGTATGAGCCACCATGCCTGGCTGGGAGTTAGCATTTTATTTTTTATATTTATTTATTATTATTATTCTTATTATTTTTGAGACGGAGTCTTGCTCTGTCGCCCAGGCTGGAGTGCAGTGGCGCGATCTTGGCTTACTGCAAACTCTGCCTCGTGGGTTCATGCCATTCTCCTGCCTCAGCCTCCTGAGTAGCTGGGACTACAGGTGCCCGCCACCATGCCTGGCTAATTTTTTGTATTTTTTAGTAGGGAACAGTGTTTCACCGTGGTCTTGATCTCCTGACCTCGTGATCCGCCTGCCTTGGCCTCCCAAAGTTCTGGGATTACAGGCGTGAGCCACCATGCCCGGCCTTTATATGTATTTTTTTGAGATGGAGTCTTGCTCTGTTGCCTAGGCTGAAGTGGTGGAGTGCAGTGGCGCCATCTTGCCTCGCTGAAACCTCTGCCTCCCAGGTTCAAGCGATTCTCCTGCCTCAGCCTCTTGAGTAACTGGGACTACAGGCACATGCCACCACGCCTGGCTAATTTTTGTATTTTTAGTAGAGACAGGGTTTCACTATGTTGGTCAGGGTTGTCTCGAACTCCCCATCTCGTGATCCGCCTGCCTCGGCCTCCCAAAGTGCTGGGATTACAGGCGTGAGCCACGAGAGTTAGCATTTTAGAGTTAACACCTCATTGGAGAGGAGAATAGTATTTCCTTGTAGGAGTACTGTCATTTCTATTTAGTTTTTAAATTTTTTTTTCATGCACTTGCTCATTCATTGATGCACTCATTCATTCATGCACTGAAGACACTTTGGGACCTCCACTCTTCCAGGCCCTGGGTCAAGGATGTTCAAAGTTAGTGTGTCTGGAGAGCCCTGTTCTTGGCTGCCTTCCTCACTGTGAATCCATGGCACTTCTTGACTTTCTTGGTGTATTTGTTTTTGAAAGTCCAAGGAACTGAAAAGTGTGTATATCAAAAGGAGTTTTCTGGCCGGGCGTGGTGGCTCATGCCTGTAATCCCAGCACTTTGGGAGGCCGAGGCGGGCAGATCTCAAGGTCAAGAGCTCGAGACCATCGTGGCCAACATGGTGAAACCCCGTCTCTACTAAAAATACAAAAATTAGCTGGGAGTGGTGGTGCGCGCCTGTAGTCCCAGCTACTTGGGAGGCTGAGGCAGGAGAATCGCTTGAACCTGGGAGGTGGAGGTTGCAGTCAGCTGAGATTGCGCCATTGCACTCCAGCCTGGTGACAGAGCAAGACTCTGTCTAAAAAAAAAAAAAAAAAAAAAAAAAAAAAAAAAAAAAGCTTCCCAGGTGATTACACTGTGCAGCCAGGGTTGAGAACCACTCAGGTAATATCATAAATTTTGTAGGTGAATGCAGTTTACACAGCAACGCAAGGAGGCAGGATCTGCCACCACCCCTTGCTTTGTCTGTAGGGTGGAAGTTGGGGCATTGATCCCGTCCTGCCCACCGCGGCCCACAGGCTAGTGCTCTGTACATAACAGATGTGGAATACTCGGGTCCCAACTGACTCTCCTCACTTCATGTCTATTTCCTGATATTCTCACAGCTCTGTGAAGTGGGGATAACAACACCCACACATCTCAGAGCTGTGAGCAGTCCGTGCACTTAGAGATCACGTTGGATCAGTGACGTGGCTCAGGGAAAGCCGGTTTCTTCTGTGTCCCCATTGTCCTTTGTGTAGCGTTTTTCACTTGGAAAGGTCTCACCCAACGCATCATTGTTGCACTTGTGTTTAAAGGGGCTTCCCCACAGTTGAGTCTTGCTTTGCTGACTTGGTCATTCACCAAGACCCTTCTTTCTTTGAAAAATACTCTTGATCATGTATGACATTTACAGTCCTCATGTTTTGGGATAAAGTCTCGTGTTGCAGAATTGGGTGTTGATTGATCTGGTGTTGCACTGAATTGTTCATTCTTTAACAAATTCATCCAAAATTTAGTAAGTGTCTTCCATATTCAGACATTATTCTGTGCTGCATCCCTTCTTTCTCAATGCCTTTACATGGACAGGTCACAGGAGCCTTTTCTCTGGGATTAACTGGGCTACCCCCTTCTCCCCTGATACAACCTGCTGATCTCCTCTTGCACCTTCTCATGTCTGGTGACTCCAGGGTCTGGCTGTCTTTATTCACCTACTGCTCCGGTCCTCTTCTGCTTATTTATTTATTTATTTATTTATTTATTTATTGAGATGAAGTCTCACTGTCTTGCCCAGGCTCGAGTGCAGAGGCGCTATCTCAGCTCACTGCAACCTCCGCCTCCCGGGTTCAAGTCGTTCTCCCACCTCAGCCTCCCAAGTAACTGGATTACAAGCACCAGCCATCATGCCCGGCTAATTTTTGTATTTTTGTAGAGATGGGGTTTCACCATGTTGGCCAGGCTGGTCTTGAGAACTCCTGACCTCAGGTGATCCACCTGCCTTGGCCTCCCAGGGTGCTGCGCTTACAGGTGTGAGCCAGTGTGCCTGGCCTGCTCTTGTCTTTAATTGATAATTCATTATGCACTTGCTTTTCTGGCCTCCTTCAGAAGTTTTCCTCAATATTTGGCTTGTTATTTCTCTTCCACCCAACAAAACAAGAGCCATTTTCCTTTCCATGTCCCTGTCACACACAGACACACATGCACACACACACCCCTTACACATCTGCCTATATTGACTTACAGACCAGCTGCTTACCTGGCTTCCCTGCTACAGGCACTTGGAGAAGTATCACACTGATCCCAACTGAGCAGAGCCAGAACCTGGAACTGGGCCTGTCCGCAGGGTGGAGCAGGTTCTTCTGGAAGGGCCAGTCCAGCTGCAAGTGTGGGATGAAGTCTCACGTAGCATGTAATGTAACAGTTTTCCAAGAGCCCGGAAAGCTGTTGGCATTGGAAGCTCCCCTGAGTTAATGGACGGTGAGGTTGACCGTGTCATCCCATGCCTGTTGAATTGCTTCAGTGGCATCTCATTCTCTATTGAGTGGGACTTCCAAGGCCCTGCTCAGACCTCTCCACAGCCTCTTCTCCCACTGCTAACCACATCTTGACCATTCTGTGACAGCTGTAGTTCCATCACGTGATCTTTATTTCACCTATGGCACTCTGACTTATTCCAGCCCACCCTGTCATCCTTCTTATTGTTTCCATAGTGATTTCTCTGTACATCTGACCAGTACATCATTTTGCACCTATTTGTTAACTTGCCTGTCTCTCCTTAAGGGCCAAGATGTTTGCCTATATTTGCTGTGCCTAGCACAGTGCCTGACATACAGAGTAGATTCTGTAAATATTTGTTGAATGAACAAATTCAAAATACAGACAAGCAATGGAAATCTATTAATAGTAGGTATTGGCTGGACGCGGTGGCTCACGTCTGTAAGCCCAGCACTTTGGTAGGCCGAGGTGGGTGGACCATGAGGTCAGGAGTTCAAGACCAGCCTGGCCAACATGATGAAACCCTGTCTCTAATAAAAATATAAAAATTAGCCAGGCGTGGGGGCGGTTGCCTGTAATCCCAGCTACTCAGGAGGCTGAGGCAGAGAATTACTTGAATCCAGGAGACGGAGGTTGCAGTGAGCTGACATCGTGCCACTGCACTCCAGCTTGGGCAACAGAGTGAGACTCTGTCTCAAAAAAAAAATAGTGGGTATTATTTAGAGATCAGACGGATGGGCAGAGGGGGTTAGGGAAGTCATTAGTGAGGAAGCAGAGCGAAGATCTCCTGGGGAAGGGCAGGGGCTGGCTCCAGAAGGCTAGGAGACCTCAGTCACCCAGGCAGGACTTTTTTTTTTTTTTTTTTAGACGGAGTCTTACTCTGTCACCCAGGGTGAAGTGCAGTGGCACAATCTCGGCTCAATGTAACCTCCGCCTCCTGGGTTTAAGTGATTCTTCTGCCTCAGCCTCCCGAGTAGCTGGGACTACAGGCACCCACCACCATGCCTGGCTAATTTTTTTTTGTATTTTTAGTAGAGATGGGGTTTCACCATGTTGGCCAGACTGGTCTCGAACTCCTAACCTCAGGTGATCCACCACCCATCTATCTTGGCGTCCCAAGGTGCTGGGATTACAGGCGTGAGCCACCACACCCGGCCTAAGGCAGGATTTAAAGACAGGGAACAAGGAAGAATCCAGGTAACTAGACTAAGAAAGAGAATGGACAGACCTTTTTGGAACCAAGGCCTCCGCTCACTTTTTTTTTTTTTTTTTTTTTTTGAGATGGAGTCTTGCTGTGTCCCCCAGGTCGGAGTGGAGTGATGTGATCTCAGCTCACTGCAAGCTCCGCCTCCCGGGTTCACGCCATTCTCCTGCCTTAGCCTCCCCAGTAGCTGGGACTACAGGCGCCCGCCACCACGCCCGGCTAATTTTTTGTATTTTTAGTAGAGACAGGGTTTCACCATGTTAGCCAGGATGGTCTCGATCTCTTGGCCTCGTGATCCGCCCGTCTCGGCCTCCCAAAATGCTGAGATTATAGGCGTGAGCCACCATGCCCAGCCCCAGGGAGGATTTAAAGACAGGGAACAACGAAGAATCCAGGTAACCAGACTAAGAAAGAGAATGGATAGACCTTTTGGAACCAAGGCCTCCGCTCACATTACTTTTTTTTAATTTTTTTTTATTTTTGAGACGAATCTTGCTCTGTCGCCCAGGCTGGAGTGCAGTGGCGCGATCTCAGCTCACTGTAAGCTCTGCCTCCCGGGTTCACGCCATTCTCCTGCCTCAGCCTCCCGAGTAGCTGGGACTACAGGCGCCCGCCACCACGCTATGCCCGGCTGATTTTTTATATTTTTAGTTCACCGTGTTAGCCAGGATGGTCTCAATCTCCTGACCTCGTGATCCGCCCGCCTCGGCCTCCCAAAGTTGCTGGGATTACAGGTGTGAGCCACCGCGACCGGCAGCGACCGGCAGGCCTCCACTCACATTCTAAACCAGAATACAAGGACAGGAACAAGCTAGCAGCAAAAACAAGAAATTCAGACACTCTCTGCACTCATGAGTGGAGTCCAAGTACGGATACAGAAAATCCGCAGAATCGAGTAACTAGGAGGACCCTGATGACTTGAAGACGTTATTAATCTGGCATATTCTCATCTACCCAGTCAATGCAAAGAAGAAATGGATTACATTTTTTGTAATAGGATTATTTACTGATGATGAGTATTCCATCCAACCTTAAAACTTACATTATACTCAACAAAAACTTATTTCTAGCTTTAGAGCCATTGATCTCTAGGCATCTCAAGCCAGAAATTGATTAACACACATAGTCAACAAGTATTTGTTGAGTTTCTAGAAAGTGCCATCCATACAGGTGACTTGTACTCCAGACCCCAGTGCTAGGAGTCAAGCATGAGAAATGTCCAAGGATCCTACTAAGTGTGTTCCTCAGTACAGATTTGGGAGAGATTTCTGTTTCTGAAAGTCTCAGACACCTATGTCACTCCATTTATTGCTGTGGGATAGTATTATTGTCAACAGAAAGAGAATTGTAATTAAACACTACATTTCTACTGCATGAAGTCTCCTTTTAAAGAATATGACTTCAGAATACTCTAGTGTGACTGCAGACTTGTTGGCATTTGCTGAGTAGTGATATTTTTACATATAGCAGAGGTTTTTTTTGGTTTGTTTTGTTTTTAAGGGAACTGTACCTGTATGGCTTTAAAGGGCTTTCTTTAAGTGAGAGAACAGCTGTTCTCCTCCAGGCGTTCTGGGCTGAGACTTCCTCCTCCTCTCTGGAACAGAACAAAGGCATACAGAATTTATGTCACAGATGGATTTTTGTTTGACAAAAATCACTTATTACTAAACAAAAGAATGACCCATTCTCTTTAGAAATATGAGCATAACATCTCCTGTGTCTTTGGTGGTTTCTAACTTTGTTGGTTTACTTTTAATTATTATAATTGACTGAATTTAAATGGGCCGTGTTTTAGATGATCAAAGTTTCCTTGAAAATGTGTATATAAGATGGTTTTCAGTAAAGGGAATAATTTCAAATTCAGTATTAAAATAAATCCAAAATAATATTTGAAGGAATTGGCTAACAAGGAAAATAACGCCTTGGTCACTGTTGTAGGGGCCAGATGTGGTGGTCACACCTATAGTCTCAGTACGTTGAGAGGCTGAGGCAGGAAGATCCCTTGAGCCCAGGAGT
Organism: Macaca fascicularis; assembly: GCF_037993035.2. Taxonomy (NCBI): domain Eukaryota; kingdom Metazoa; phylum Chordata; class Mammalia; order Primates; family Cercopithecidae; genus Macaca; species Macaca fascicularis. Next base: position 75,573,674 of record NC_088392.1, on the reverse strand, counting down.
TCGAGACCAGCCTGGGCAACATAGGGAGACCTCTCTCTTTACAAAAAAAATAGAAATTAGCCAGGTGTGGTGGCATGCATCTGTAGCCCCAGCTACTTAGGATGCTGAAGCAGGAGGATCACTTGAGCCCAAGAGGTCGAGGCTGCAGTAAGCTTTGATTGTACCACTGTATTCTAGCCTAGTCCACAGGGTGAGACCCCATCTCTAAAAATAAAAATATAAATAAAATGTCTATCTACTTTTTGGTGGATAATGGAAGCCACTGAAGAAGATGGAGATACACGAGGATTGGTTACTCCCTACAATCTGACCGCATAGACACTCACAAGAGAATAACTTGAATCCAACATGCACTTCTGCAGTACACATTATGAACATACCTTTGCTAGGAAGCAGACTCATAACAAGTCCTAGGCCATATCCTCAAACTGATAGTCACAGCTTTCTGTCTTTTTGGGTATTCAGACTTCTCTCTTGGCGATTGGCAGCCTTCCTAATACTAGATACGGGACATTTCAGGGATCAAGTGTCAGGTTCCATCACATTCCTTCAGGATGTGAGTTTCAGGCCACCATGTACTTACAAGAGTGAGGAGAATCTCTGTTTTGACAGTTTTATTGTAGTATAATTTATATACCCTAAACTTCTGCCAGTTGTAAGTGTACAGTTGAATGTTTTTTAGTAAATTTAGAGTGTTATACGATAGTCACCACAATCTGGTGTGAACCTTTCCAAGACTTCAGGAAGTGTCGTCATTTTCGTTTGTGCCCAGCCACTGCTCCCACCCTTACTCTGGCGTCCGGCAATCATCTGCTTTCTGTACTTTGAGAAGTGCCTTTTCTGGAAATTTCATATACATGGAGTCATACAAAATGGAGTTTTTTTTTTTTTTTTTTTTGAGATGGAGTCCAGTTCCGTCACACTCCAGCTCTGTTGCCCAGGCTGGAGTGCAGTGGTGTGATCTTGGCTCACTGCAACCTCCACCTCCCGGGTTCAAGTGATTCTCCTGCCTCAGCCTCCTGAGTAGCTGGGATTACAGGTGCCTGCCACCACGCTTGGCTAATTGTTGTATTTTTAGTAGAGGCAGGGTTTCACCATGTTGGACAGGGTAGCCTAGAACTCCTGGCCTCAAGTGATCTGTCTGTCTCGGCCTCCCCAGAGTGCTGGGATTACAGGCGTGAGCCACCTTACCCAACCAAAATGGAGTCTTTTGTGTGTACTTCTTTCACTTAGTATTTTCTGGGTTCATCTATGTTGTAGTGTATATCAATAATGTTCTACTTTATTGCTGAATAGTATTCCAGTGTGTAGATACACCACATTTTATTTATTCAGTCATCAGTTGATGGACATTTTGATTGTTTTCAGGTTTTTGGAGCTATCGAGAAGAATGCTGTAAACATTCACATACAATTCTTTGTTTAGATATAGGTTTCATTTCTCTTGAGTGAAATTCCTAGGATTAGAATATGGATCATGTGGTAAGTTTGTGTTTTTCAAAGTATCTGCACAGTTTTACAGCCCTACCAGCAGTGTCTGAGTGCTCCGGCTTCCCCACATTCTTACCAACACTATGCGTTACCTTTCTGATGATAGACGTACAATGGGTTCAGAGTGGTATCTTGTGGTATTATTTTGTACTTCTCCAATGATTAATGACATTGAGCATCTTTTCAAATGCTTCTTAGCCATTCATATATCTTTGGTGAAATGTCTATTCAAGTATTTTGACCAATTTTTAATCAAGTTATTTATTTTCTTAGTTAAGAGTTTTGCATATTTCCTGGATACAAAGCCTTTATCAGACATGTAATTTGAAAGTATTTTCTCCCAGTCTATGCTTGTCTTTTTGTTTTCTTAACGGTATGTTTTGCAGTGCCATAGGTTTTTAAAATTTTTTAATTTATTTTTATTTTTATTTTGATGAGCTCTATTTGATCAATTGTTTTCTTTTGTGGGTTATTCTTTTGGTGTCATCTTTGAGAATTTCTTTGCCTAATCCAAGATCACAGATTTTCTTCTGGAAAGTTTGTAATTTAGCTCTTAAATTTAGGTCTTATGATCCATTTGAGTTAGCTTTTGTGTATGGTAAGGAGTCAGGGTGTAAGTTCATTTTTTGCATATAGATATCCAGTGGTCCCAACAACGTTTGTTGAAAATACAAAATCACCTTCGCACCTTTGCCAAAAATTAAATGACCATAAATGTAAGTATATTTTTGGACTCTATTTTGTTCTATTGATCTATGTGTCTGTTTTTATGCTAATGTCACACTGTCTGGACTTCTTTGGCTTTATAGTAAATTTTGAAACAGTAGTGTAAGTCATTCAACTTTGTTAACTTTTTCTAAATTACTTTAACTGTTCTAGGTCATTTGTATTTCCAATTGTATCAGCTTGCCAATTTCTACAAAAAAAAAAAAAAAAAAGAAAGAAAGAAAAAAAGCCAGCTGAGATTTTGATAGCAATCGGATGGAATCTATAGATCAATTTCAGGAGAACTGCTGTCTAACAATATTGAGTCTTCCTGTCCATGAATAAGAAATATCTTCTCATTCATTTAAATCTTCTTTAATTTCTCCCCCAAAATTTTTAAAGGTTTTCAGTGTATAACATTTCTTTCATTGAATTTTTCTTGAATTTCTTGAATTTTCTTGAATTTCTTTCATTCATTTTGTTGTTGTTGTTGTTGTTCAAGTATTTTGTTCCTTTTGAATAAAGAAGCCTGGTGTGGATGGAGAACTGATCCAGCCTTTCTGTGGCTCTCCTGTTTCCAGGATCTTGTTACTACAATTTTGGTTGGCCCAGCTGTACAGTTGCATGCACCCTACTGGGACAAAAACCTCAGGCTAGCCTGGCTGTGAGCTTTCCCCATTCATTTTCTACCAAGTTCACTACTTTTGCTGATAAGATCATTAGGCATGTCCTTCCGCTCTGCTCTGAGTCAAGCCAGCCTTCTCCATCAGTGGAGCTGCTGGCTTTAGCGGCTAGCCCTGCCTTAGGAAATGCCCCTGCCGACGGGTTGGGGTGAGAATGGAGCCGCCTCTGCTGGAAGGCCGCTCTCTTCCATGCATCTTACCCAAAACTCTAGCAGCTTTTCCTAAAGAAAAGCTTCTCAGTTTGTTGTTTGTCTTAAGGTGATTTTCAGAGTCCTGAAATGGTTGCTTTCGAAAACTTTGTTCACTTACTTGATTTTTTTGGGTGGGAGAGAATTTGTCAACTTCTTTATTATGCTATAGACAGAAGTTGCTCTACATTTTATATATGTACATATGGAATGAGAGGGGGCTCGGGGGGGGAAGAGAGAGAGAGAGAGAGAGAGTCTTGCTTGGTCACCTAGGCTGGAGTGCAGTGGTGTGATCACGGCTCATTTTAGCCTTGACCTCCTGGGCTCAAGTGGTCTTCCCACTTCAGCTTCCTGGGTAGCTGGGACTACAGACATGCACTACCATGCCCAGCTAATTAAAAAAAATTGTTGCCCAGGCTGGTGTTGTACTCCTGGGCTCAAGCAGTCTTCCTGCCCTGACCTCCCAGAATGCTGGGTATGGGTGTGAGCCATGATGCCTAGCTCTAAAATGTAGTTGATGTGGAGACCTTGACTATCATGAATTTCACCAGTGGAAATCTGTTTCTATTAGTCATCATGCCATTAACAATCCACTGATTTTACTAATATCCCATTGCTATATTCTTGCTGGTAATTAACAAAGTGCTGGTGTCATGGAGACAGACAGAGCAGTGTGCCCCTGGAATGTGGGCAGTATTACCGATTGGAGTACCACCAGCTAACTGCCCAGGAAGACACATCACCTGTTTTAATACTAGCTGCTTAACCTGTGTCTCTCACACAAACATATACCATACCACAGTCTAGACTGAAGTATTTTCTTTTTTTCTTACTTTTTTGAGACGGAGTCTTGCGCTGTTGCCCAGGCTGGAGTGCAATGGCGTGATCTCAGCTCACCGCAACCTCCACCTCTCAGGTTCAAGCGATTCCCCTGCCTCAGCCCTCCGAGTAACTGGGATTACAGGCACCCACCATCAGGCCTAGCTAATTTTTTGAATTTTTAGTAGAGATGGGGTTTCACTATGTTTGCCAGACTGGTCTCCAATTCCTGACCTCATGATCTGCCCGCCTTGGCCTCCCAAAGTGCTGGGATACAGGCGTGAGGCACCGCGCCTAGCCTACTGAAGTATTTTCAAGCTATTTAACTGGATTTTCACCTTTAGTCAAACCTCAGTTAATAGCTCCAGTTTGAGTAATTGTCAGCACACTCAAAGGAGAATTCTGTGGGAATTGCAGTCCCCAAGAGGAAACAGATGCCAAATTCAAAGAAGGGCTCTTTGGGCTGCTTGGGCCCATAGCCCCAGGAGCTGAAAGAGAGCTGGCACTCTCCTGGAAACCAGTGAGGCCCTTAAACTTGCCAGCCTTCTTCAGAGCTGGAGCCTGGGGGCTGGAGACAGGCAGGGGAGGGCTCCCGGAGGAGAGGGGGTAGAAAGTGCAACCCAGAACTGAAAGGGAGAAAACTCACTGTTCTGTGTGTACATCATAGTGGGGTGTGTAGTGAGGATAGACCATTTGAGTATGACCAGTTTGTTTTAAAAGAAAATACATTAAACAAGACTCACATAAATGTGATTTAAGAGAATGATCTATTAGTGTGGTCCAGCCTGGGTTTTGATTCCTTCATTACCAAAGTTTGGACATAAAGTAAATTTTCCCACACTGTATTATCATAATAAAAATATAGGGAAGAACTTAGGAAATCAAAGGAAACAAATTTTTAATTTTTTCATGAGAGCAGAAAGAGAGAGAGTGAGAGAGAGAGAAAGAGAAAGGTCCTGAGGCAACTAGGGAACAGCTTGTCAATTTCTACCAAAAAAAAAAAAAAAAAAACAGCCAAGGGATATTGCTGGACTCGGATGGAATCTATAGATCAATTTGGGGAGAATTGCTCTCTCACCATGTTGAATCTTCCTATCTACAAATAAGAATTATCTTTTTATTCATTTAGAACTTAATTTCTCAAAAAAATTTTATAGGTTTTCAGTGTATTGGTCTTGAATTTATTTGGTTAAGTTTTTTTTACTAAATATTTTATTCTTTTTGAATAAAACTGAGAAATTTATGGTTCTGGGCACTGCCTGTGTAGATGGGGCCTGAACTGCACTGGTTTGACTTAATAGATTTCCCGGGTTGTTACTGAGTTGAACTTGTTCATATGTTGTGTCTTTAATTTTGGAACCCTTGAAGTTTTTCCTCTTAACAGTAAGCCAAAAACCTTTGTTTTAACTGAAGTACCACATTGCCTTTAAAAATTGTTCCCAAAGGTCTCCAAGACTTGAATGAAGATTGAGGAATATGGAGTTCTGGTTAAATAGTGACAGAAAGCTGCTGGAAGGAGTGAGATCTTATGAAGCAGTCTGATGATCTTGTGCCAAGTTTGGCTGAATTGGTTAAACTCAGGGTGTTTGAGCTGGAAAAAAAGTCCAGGGAGATCGTCTAATATCTCTTTTTTTTTTTTTTTTTTTGAGACCGAGTCTCGCTCTGATGCCCAGGCTGGAGCGCAGTGGCGCCATCTCGGCTCACTGCAAGTTCCGCCTCCCGGATTCACGCCATTCTCCTCCCTCAACCTCCCGAGTAGCTGGGACTACAGGTGCCCACCACCACGCCTGGCTAATTTTTTGTATTTTTAGTAGAGATGGGATTTCACCGTGTTAGCCAGGATGGTCTCAATCTCCTGACCTTGTGATCCGCCCACCTCGGCCTCCCAAAGTGCTGGGATTACAGGCGTGAGCCACCACGCCCGGCCATTTGATGCTTTTTTAATATCATTGTCTAAGTCAGGATTTAAAATATGGAACAAGGAAGTGTTGGGTCTACAGGATGGAAAACCCAGGCAGGCCTCTGCTCCTCAATTCGGTATACTTTATGTTGCTTGCCCCTTTTTAAAGGCCGCTTTTTGGGAAAATACACTCCTTCCCAGGCGTTCCCCATGCAGTTGCACCTGTGTGGTGAATGAGCATGTGCTGCCGCCACAGGAAGTCGGTTCACATGGAGACGTTTGGGATGACCAGCAGAAGAGGCTGAGAAGCTGCTTGAGGGAGGCTGCGAGTCTGTAGTATGATGTATGATGTATGTATGCAGCATGACATATGTAGTGTGGAGATCAAAAGAAACAGGGTTTAAGAAAGAGAGAAAGATCATTTTTGACAAAAGCTGCTGCAGGTTCAAGTGCACTGAAAGTAAACTGCTTGTTGGGTTTGCCAAGATGGAAGCTATGGAGACCTTGCAAAGGGCATTCTTTTTTTTTTCCAAGACAGAGTCTTGCTCTGTTGCCAGGCTGGAGTGTAGTGGCCCGATCCTAGCTCACTGCAACCTCCACCTCCCGGGTTCAAGTGATTCTTCTGCCTCAGCCTCCCGAGTAGCTGGGACTACAGGTGCATGCCACCTGAGCGCCCGGCTAATTTTTTGTATTTTTAGTAGAGATGGGGTTTCACCGTGTTAGCCAGGATGGTCTCGATCTCCTGACCTCGTGATCCACCTGCCTCGGCCTCCCAAATGCCTGGGATTACAGGCGTGAGCCACCGCGCCCGGCCGGCATTCTTAGTGATGAAAAGGAACAGCTTCTCAGTCGGAGCTGAGTGAAGAGAGAATGTGAGGCAAAGAATTGGAGACAATGAAGACAATTATTGTTATATACAGCCTTAATCTAGTAATAGCCTTTTGAAAAAAGAGAAAAACTACCAGGTTCAATGTATATGTGTTTATAAAGAGGCGGTTTAATTTTGGGGGAAAATATAGTGCTAGAACTGAGAAAATATAGTTATCAATCCCAGTGAGAATGACACCAAGGTAATTTAACTCTGTGCACCTGCGATCAGAGTGTTTTATTGTTAAATATATTTGTCTACCGTTGGTGCATAAGGTAAAAGGTAACTCACATGATTTCTTTGTCTGTAAGATGACCCTCTAGATATGTAGTGGAATAAAAGTAGCTCTAATCCTGTGGATCCAGCCACCTTGGGGGCTTCGTGCTGGTGTTCTGTTAGAGGTGGTGACGCATTTGACATCTCAAGTGCCAAATGATTTGATCAGAGGTACTGGCCCCTGGACATTTTTAAGGACAGTTTCTTATCGCAGCTGCCACTAGGTACATGCAGGACCAGTCATGTAAATTGAGGAGCCAGTGCAAAGTGAAAATGTGGGACTCTTTCTTTAAATTATTAAACATTTCAAGACAGTTTCAGCATAGCACTAAACCAAAAGTGATTGTGCATGAAATGGTCCTTAGCACATGCCCCGGGATAGTGAAACAAGGATGCTAAAGTTTTAAAGCATAAGCAAGTAAAATCTGTACAACCAAGTGCAGAAGTGGCAGAAGAAAGGGGAAGAAATAACTAAGACCTCCAGGGTTTTGCAGAAAAGTTCATGGCCTTCGGAAGTGTTTGGGCTGGTTAGAAAACTGGTGTTTTAAGTATTTAAATAAAGGATATAAGTAATGCAAGTGTTATAAACGACATAAGCAAAATTTAATATAGCTGCATTTTCATCCAAAAGGGTTGTCATTATTCAACTTAAAGGCTGCACTTGCTTTTTTGTTTTTCACCTTTAACGATTTAGGGGAGAGGTACAGTGACTTCTCAGGACAATGGGAATGATATGAAATTTTAAATATATTGCATATTGTGGTGCTATTGTGTTTTGCCTAAGGACAAAAATAATTTTAATCTGGTAGAATATTTAAATTGTTGTCCTTGGAAACGAAAGAGAAAACTGCTTCATGATGAATGAATGAAAGTTCTTTTCTCTGCAACTAAACTTGTATACTAAATGAAAACATCACAGTGCCATTGAATGTAAGTATCTAAATGAACCATTGTGAGAGGAGTAGGCGGATACTGGTAACACACTGGTCTTCTGCAGAGATATTTGTGCCTAACTTCTTCATACCATGTGTTTCTCTTACAATCAAAACTTCTGTCTTTTTCAAGGACACCCTGAGTGCATTGCTAGGGAAATGGAACTCTTAACAAAACCCTGCTAAATCCTTTTGCTTACCACCCCCTCTTGTTTTCTGATTAAACTTCTCTTCATCTTCCCACATAAGGGGGTGAAAAGAAATCAAGTGTGTTAAATACCAGACTCCCAGGAGTTGGGATTTGACTTTTCTCTCACTGTTTGTATGGGGTCTTTATTCCCTCCCTCCCTGCCCCTCTCCCTCCCTTCCTTCTCTCTCTCTCTCTCTCTCTCTCTCTCTCTCTCTCTCTCTCTCTGTTCTCTTTCTTTCAGTGTCTCTCCCTGTCTTTCTTTCTCACCACCCACATATTTTCTTGTCCTGTGCTGGAAAGGGTTTCAGTGCTTGCCTGGTGGAATCTCTAGACTATCTGAAAGCTTTTCTTTTACTAACAGCCATCAATGATTAAATTGCTTTAGTCCAAAACCCAAGAATTTGCTTTTGAAGGAGGGGGGCTATTCTCCCCTTAGTGTTTCTGCATCAAGCTGAAAGAGCTCCCTGCTTAGAGGAACTCAAGTCACCGTCCTTAAAAAAACTACTCCCAGGTGTTAGAGATCTCTTTATTAGAGTCATAAAATAGCTGCTTGGTTATTTTAAATAGTTCTCTTTGGAAATGAGCGTCCCATTTTACATTAAGCAGGCAAGACTTTGATGTATTTCACGTATTTAAGCCTTAGCTTTGATTTTTCAGTATTTAAACTTACTGAGAACACTGGTCTTTGAGACACAAAACGAGTTCATTTAGTAGTGGTTTAAAATAATTTTTAACTTATAACAAGTAACTGGAAACAGAGTTTCTTTAAGCAGGGTACTCCTGTTATGGGAACATGTTTGGTGGCAGGTTTCCCAGGGGAGAGGATCCAGGAATAAGGAAGTACTTATTTTACGGTGCCATTGCCACTTGCTGATGGCTCAGAAGCGGAGCTGAGGCCTCTTGGAACTATGTAGTATTGGGAATACATGTTCACATATGATTAATTTTCAAACACACCTACTTTATGACACCTGGCTATATTTGTATTGTTTTCTGGGGAAATAAAAGGTTTGAGTGAAGGTGAATTTTGCCACAGTTTGTAAACAGCCTCCTGAACCTGTTGGGGATGCATTGCTCCAAATCATTTCAGTTTAATCCTTTAATCCTCCCCCCATCTCCACCCCTCACCTCTTTCCTATGTGTTCACAGCCCTCGGCATTCACAGAGAACATGTCCCTGAAAACACGCTGGAGCGTCAAATGCAAGAAATCAGATAATAATTATGTTTGAAGAGGGTGATTTTATTCCCCAGGAGAAATAAAATCTTGCTCAGGCAACAGGGGGTGCATTGAGGAGGACCGGGGCTGGAGGCAGCTGCTGCCAGGCCCACCCCAGGTCACTGGGCCTTCGCCTGAGCTCTTGGCCTGGCTTGAGCCCATCACACTCACCTTCACAATCCATGTGGGCAAAAAGTCATGGGCCTTCTGGCTGCCTTATTCCAGGGATGCATGGGATCCTGGAAGAGGAGGTAGGGCAAGGAAACTAGCAGAGTCATCTCACCACCAAGTGGAAATCTTCCTCTGCCCTTAACTCCTTGCACCAGGGTTTTTTTTTTTTTTTTTTCCCCAGGCTGGAGTGCAATGGCGTGATCTCGGCTCACTGCAATGTCCGCCTCCCAGGTTCAAGTGATTCTCCTGCCTCAACCTCCCGAGTAGCTGGGACTACAGGCGCTCCACCACACCCAGCTAATTTTTTGTATTTTTAGTAGAGATGAGGTTCACCATCATCTCCTGATGGTGGTCTCGAACTCCTGACCTCCAGTGATTCGCCTGCCTTGGCCTCCCAAAGTGCTGAGATTACAGGCGTGAGCCACCACCCTGGCCCCTACCAGGGTTCTTTACCTTTATGGTCCCAATTAATCCCTTTGGCAAAGCTTGTGGACCTATTCTTAGCATAGTTTTTGTTGCTGTTTTTCTTTTAGACACAAAGTCTCACTCTGTCTCCCAGGCTGGAATGCAGTGGTGAGATCATAGCTTTGCAGCCTCAAGCTCCTAGGCTCAAGCGATGCTCTTGCCTCAGCCTCCCCAGAAACTGGGATTACAGACGTGAGCCTCCGTGTCCAGCTTCTCGACTTATTTTTAAATGCATAAAGAATATATTAGACAGCAGGCACTGTGACTCACGCCTGTAATCTCAGCAGTTTTGGAGGCTGAGATGGAAGGATTGTTTGGGGCCAGGAGTCCGACCAGCCTGGGCAACATTGAGAGATTCTGTCTCCACCAGAAAAATAAATAAAAAGAATAAAATTAACCCGGCATGGTGGCATGCACCCTAGCCCCAGGTACTCGGGAGGCTGAGGTGGGAGGATCGCTTGAGCGTGGGAGTTCGAGGTAGCAGTGAGCTGTGATTGCACCACTGCACTCCAGCCTGAGCAACACAGTAAAGACCAGTCTCCAAAAAATAAATAGTAATAATAATAAATAATTTTTAAAACAAAAAAAGAAAGCCAAGTACGTTAAAATTCAGTGTTACCCGTGCATGGCTAGCTCCTTCTTATTTTTTACATAACCCGTTCAATGTCACCTCCTGAGATGCCTTCCCTTGTCGGCTTACATGACAGTTAAAGGAGAGATTGTGATTTACAAATATGCAGTTAACTTACAGGGGCGCAAGTACTCAGTGTTGCAAAGCCAACAGCAGCAAGAGCAATAAGATAAAATGAGAAAAAGGCAGGGAGGAAGGAGGAGAGGAAGGGAGGAAGGGAAGGGGGAATGGGGGAATCGTGCTGTGTGGCCATGCCTTGACGAGCCCCTGAGCTGAGCTGAGGCCAGCCTTTCCTTTAGGCCTCTCACCGTGCATACCTCTCTGGGCTAAGAGTGTTTCTTCTATTTCAAGGTATGTGCTTTTCATACCCAGTGACCCCTAAAGGCTAACCCACTTCTCTTCATAAACTTAAGAGAAACAGAGATCCAAATATATGAGCTATAATCATGAAAGTCTAATTATTTTTCAGGAAGCATAGTGACACCCACTGATAATATGAAAATAATAAGAGCAGTTATTTGTTGAGATCTTAATACATTGTATGAAACCCTTTACCTACATGATCTTGTTGATTGCTCACAAAAACGCCTGGGTGCCGTGCTTCTCATCGTTCAGACAGAGAGACTGGGAGGTAAAGCCCTTGGCCAAGGTCACACTGATGGCAGCCGGTAGACCTGGAATTCACACTGGGTACTGCCTGACGTGAAGCCTGTGTTCTTCCTCCTTACCAATGCCATCTTTCCTAGACACTAGCGATTTCAGGGTTTGGATTCCAACAGAGTTGATATAAAATACATGATTAGAATCAACATTTCCATTTGAAACTGGACACACAGGTTAGACCCTCAACATGCCATATTTAAATAGAGCTTAGTGTCTTGAAATAATTCCACATGATGTAGGTTTACCCACATCCTGGAGAATGGGCCAGGGGAAGGAAGAGCTGTGCCATGGGCATCGGCTGGAAGCAAAGCCATCCTCCAGGATCCTCTGGCTTCCTGAGCCAAGATGGCGTGGAGCATCATCTGTTTCTCTTCCAACTCATCTTATGGTGGGAGTTGTGCAGGAGCAACTTTCCTGCCGGTGCTCCACCCCTCATTCATCCATTCCTCTCCTGGAAAGTAGTGATGAAATCTGGCTCTTAAGAACTGGAAGGTTAACCTATGAAGGGATAGATTTAAAGACCTGATGAACTTTAATTTTACCTGCAATACCTCAACCAGGACTTGTTACTGCTACCAAAACTCCCAGTCATTGTGACACTTTTGTCAGCTTTCTAAAGTCATTATAGGACATTTTGTAGACCTTTCTTTTTTTAGATGAAAGGGTCAACTTCAATCCAAAGCACAAAGAAGCAAATAATAATATTTTTTCTCTCTATTTCTATTTGGTTCTTTTGTCCAAGAAGATCAAAGAATTACCAAATTATTTCTCTTCACCCTTGCACACACTGAATGGAGAAAAGTTTTTCTCTCCTCCTTTTTCAAGTAGTGAGAGAGATCATGGTGGGTCAATTTAGCTGGTAGTTTATTAAGGTAAAATAGTTTATTTTACCTTAATAGGTAGTTTATTAAGAATCACAGCATCTCAGGAAAAAAGTACTCATAGAGATATTCATTTAATAGCTAAGGAAATCGAGGCTGAGAATTTGACTTGCCCAAAGACACAGAGTCGGCAGCAGGCTCAGTCTAGATTTTAGGCTCTGGGTCCGGTGCACTTGTGTGGTCCATGAGGGAGAGGCAGAGGGATCTCCTTCCTTCGCTCACTCATTCTTCCACTCAGGCATTATCGGCATTCACGTGAGCCAGATGCTGACCTGGGACCATTTTTGTTTTTATATTTTGGAAAAGGATAGTGGGGGAGAAGAATCGGGGAGAGACAGGCCAGTAAATTCATGATCTCTATATGAATGGTAAGCGCAATGGGGCATGCTGAGTTGAGGTAGAATGAAAGACATTCGCCTGGGTTTCAGGAAAGGTCTGGACTTGGCTGGAAGGATGAGTAGGGCATGAATGGATCTGTGAAAGGTACAAAGGGAGGGAAATCGAAATGGATCTAAAGAGCATGGAGAGGAGTCAATGAAAGAAGTTATATCTGTCCCTGTCTGAATGCATACACTTTTGTTTCTGCCTAGATGGTGCCTGACCATTTCTCTTACTCTAGAATGTCTTCTCAAATCTGTTTTCAAATATTGCTGCAGTTTTAATATTACACTTATCTACATCAGTGAGTAGAAGCTTCTCTTCTTGGTTGTGAGAACCCTGGCGTCAGGAAAAGCTCAGTCATTCATCATAGTGCCCTGGGAGGTGCCTGGCACAATTCTCACCCGCTTTTTCTGATGCATATGTGTAAATCATAGATATGTTACTGAATAGGAATCCAGCCACCCTCCTAAAATTCATGTCATTAGAATACCTTAATCTTATTAACCTGGAATACTATGTTATTAGAATACCTTGGTATTATTATCCTGGAATATTATTAAATAGTTCTAGGATTTTTCACTGAATCATGCTATTTGTAGTTGTTAGAGGTGCTGTTTTTATTGCTGAGTCAGGTGACTACCAGGTTTCAAAGAAAGTGCTGATTAACAGGGTAGCTTCTTTCTAATACCAGACTTCTCTGATCAAATGATGGATGTTCACTTGGGCGAATGGGTAAAATTAAGAGTAAAATAAATGGAAAACAAAATGGGTTTGAATGTTTTTTAAAAATCACAAATTCCTCAATTTAGATTGAGAAGTTTAGAAACTTAAATTCCTCCTTTTCCAAATTTCTCCATAGATTGAATAAGTAGCTTTGTTTTTCAAAATAAAAACTCCCAACACCAGAAACCACCCTGATTATTCAACCATATAAGATATTCATATTCTCTTGTTTCATTCTGAAAAAAATGATCTGGAAATATTGCCCCAGATCCTGTAGCTAAGAATTGCAAATCATTTTCTTTTCAGAACATCATGTTGATTTTGAGTATGGATCAAGCAAATACAACATTTTCTGAAACTCAAAAACTCTTTTGTTTTTCCAAAATGGAAAAAAAACCCTCACACTTCTCTTACATACAAATAAATTAAGACTTTGAACGCTTGGCTTCTGAATCATTTGAAAAATATTGGCAAAGAAGTTGTTGTAATGAGCCTCAGGCCTAGCCAACATTTTAGCTGCTTTAGTTTTAAGACAGGGAAGATATATTCTGCTGGGAAGAAACCCGAAAACCTTGAAAAATGAATTATTAAACTATCTGGAAGTGTCTCAGGTGTGGTAATTATGGTAGTAGCATTGTGGTCTGTCATCTTGGTTGCAATTTTTCACCTAATGTTTATAAGGGAATCTTCCAGTAGGTTAACACGGTCCTGAAATGCACTTCAAAAGGCCAAGTATACAGGAAAGTTTTAAAAACAATAACTACTAGTGAATGAGAAGGAATTTATTTCATGCTCGATGGAGTTGGGCTTTATAAATTTTTTAGCTGCTGGTTAAATCCACAATAGAGGAATGGTTCCATTGTGTGTCCTGAGTGGAAGAAAAAAAGTAGAAATTAGTATCACAGTAACAGTAACTAAAGTGAGTAACATTTCTCAACAAAAAACATGCGGACTAATTTATTAAGTCCTTGATGAAGTACTGGGAAAACTGTATCACACTACATAGCTACAGTCCTCATTCTACCCTTGATTGTTACGTGTAAAACCAAACATACCTTCTTGGTACTGTCCTGATCCTAATGCTCCTTCTCATTCTCTGATTTCCTATCCCACCTCCTGCTCAATGCTCATGTGGTTCCCCTTTATTGAAATATTTCAGTAGTCTGCAATGAGTCCGCAACCTCAGGGCCTTTAAAAAAAAAAAAAATCTGTTGGGAAATAAATACAAGATGGCCAAATAGGAACAGCTCCAGGCTACAGCTCCCAGCGTGACGTGACGGACACAGAAGACAGGTGATTTCTGCATTTCCAACTGAGTACCAGGTTCATCTCACTGGGACGTGTCAGACAGTGGGTGCAGGACAGCAGGTGCAGCCCACTGAGTGAGAGCCGAAGGAGGGTGAGACATCGCCTCACCTGGGAAGTGCAAAGAGTAAGGGAATCCCCTTTCCTAGCCAAGGGCAACCTTGGCACACAGCACCTGGAAAATTGGGTCACTCCCGCCCTAATACTGTGCTTTTCCAAGGGTGTTAGCAAACAGCACACCAGGAGATTATATCCCGCGCCTGGCTTGGAGAGTCCCACGCCCACGAAACCTCCCTCATTGCTAGCACAGCAGTCTGAGACCTAACTGCAAGGCAGCAGCAAGGCTGGGAGAGGGGCGCCCGCCATTGCTGAGGCTTCAGTAGGTAAACAAAGGGGCCAGGAAGCTCAAACTGGGTGGAGCCCACCGTAGCTCAAGGAGGCCTGCCTGCCTCTGTAGACTCCACCTCTGGGGACAGGGCATAGCCAAACAAAAGGCAGCAGAAACCGTTGCAGATTTAAATGTCCCTGTCTGACAGCTTTGAAGAGAGTAGTAGTTCTCCCAGCATGGAGTTTGAGATCTGAGAACAGACAGACTACCTGCTCAAGTGGGTCCCTGACCCCCAAGTAGCCTAACTGGGAGGCACTCCCCAGTAGGGGCAGACTGACACCTCACACGCTGGGTACCCCTCTGAGACAAAGCTTCTGGAGGAACAATCAGGCAACAACATTTGCTGTTCAGCAATATTCACTCTTCTGCAGCCTCCGCTGCTGATACCCAGGCAAACAGGATCTGGAGTGGACCTCCAGCAAACTCCAACAGATCTGCATCTGAGTGTCCTGACTCTTAGAAGGAAAACTAACAGCCGGGCGCGGTGGCTCACGCCTGTAATCCCAGCACTTTGGGAGGCCGAGGCGGGCGGATTACAAGGTCAGGAGATCGAGACCACGGTGAAACCCCGTCTCTACTAAAAATACAAAAAATTAGCTGGGCGCGGTTGTGGGCGCCTGTAGTCCCAGCTACTCGGGAGGCTGAGGCAGGAGAATGGCGTGAACCCGGGAGGCAGAGCTTGCAGTGAGCCGAGATCGCGCCACTGCACTCCAGCCTGGGCTGGGCGACAGAGCAAGACTCCGTCTCAAAAAAAAAAAAAAAAAAAAAAAAAAAAAAGAAGGAAAACTAACAAACAGAAAAGACATCCACACCAAAACCCCATCTGTACGTCACCATCATCAAAGACCAAAAGTAGATAAAACCACAAAATATGGGGTAAAACAGAGCAGAAAAGCTGAAAATTCTAAAAATCAGAGCACCTCTCCTCCTTCAAAGGAATACAGCTCCTCGCCAGCAACAGAACAAAGCTGGATGGAGAATGACTTTGATGAGTTGAGAGAAGAAGGCTTCAGACGATCAAACTTCTCCAAGCTAAAGGAAGAAGTTTGAACTCATCACAAAGAAGCTAAAAACCTTGAAAAAAGATTAGACAAATGGCTAACTAGAATAACCAATGTAGAGAAGTCCTTAAATGACCTGACAGAGCTGAAAACCATGGCATGAGAGCTACGTGACAAATGCATAAGCTTCAATAACTGATTCGATCAGCTGGAAGAAAGGATATCAGTGATTGAAGATCAAATGAATGAAATGAAGCGAGAAGAGAAGTTTAGAGAAAAAAGAGTAAAAAGAAATTAACAAAGCCCCCAAGAAATATGGGACTATGTGAAAAGACCAAATCTACTGATTTGGTGTACCTGAAAGTGATGGGGAGAGTGGAACCAAATTGGAAAACACTCTGCAGGATATTATCCAGGAGAACTTCCCCAACCTAGCAAGGCAGGTCAACATTCAAATTCAGGAAATACAGAGAACACCAGAAAGACACTCCTCGAGAAGAGCAACTCCAAGACACATAATTGTCAGATTCACCAAAGTTGAAATGAAGGAAAAAATGTTAAGGGCAGCCAGAGAGAAAGGTCGGGTTATCCACAGGGGGAAGCCCATCAGACTAACAGTGGATCTCTTGGCAGAAACTCGCCAAGCCAGAGAGAGTGGGGGCCAATATTCAACATTCTTAAAGAAAAGAATTTTCAACCCAGAATTTCATATCCAGTCAAACTAAGTTTCATAAGTGAAGGAGAAACAAAATCCTTTCCAGATAAGCAAATGCTGAGAGATTTTGTCACCACCAGGCCTTCCCTACAAGAGCTTCTGAAGGAAGCACTAAACATGGAAAGAAACAACCGGTACCAGCCACTGCAAAAACATGCCAAAATGTAAAGACCATTGATGCTAGGAGGAAACTGCATCAACTAATGAGCAAAATAACCAGCTAACATCATGATGACAGGATCAAATTCACACATAACAATATTAAGCTTAAATGTAAATGTGCTAAATACTCCAATTAAAAGACACAGACTGGCAAATTGGATAAAGAGTCAAGACCCATGAGGGTGCTGTATTCAGGAGACCCATCTCACATGCAGAAACACACATAGACTCAAAATAAAGGGATGGAGGAAGATCTACCAAGTAAATGGAAAATAAGAAAAGGCAGGGGTTGCGACCCTAGTCTCTGATAAAACAGACTTTAAACCATCAAAGATCAGAAGAGACAAAGAAGGCCATTACATAATGGTAAAGGGATCAGTTCAACAAGAAGAGCTAACTCTCCTAAATATATATGCACCCAATACAGGAGCACCCAGATTCATAAAGTAGGTCCTTAGAGACCTACAAAGCGACTTAGACTCCCATACAATAATAATGGGAGACTTTAACACCCCACTGTCAACATTAGACAGATCAACGAGACAGAAAGTTAACAAGGATATCCAGGAATTGAACTTAGCTCTGCACCAAGTGGACCTAATAGACATCTACAGAACTCTCCACCCCAAATCAACAGAATATACATTCTTCTCAGCACCACATCACACTTATTGCAAAATTGACCACATAGTTGGAAGTGAAGCACTCCTCAGCAAATGTAAAAGCACAGAAATTATAACAAACTGTCTCTCAGACTACAGTGCAAACTAGAACTCAGGATTAAGAAACTCACTCAAAACTGTTCAACTACATGGAAACTGAACAACCTGCTCCTGAATGACTATGGGGTAAATAACGAAATGAAGGCAGAAATAAAGATGTTCTTTGAAACCAATGAGAACAAAGATACAACATAGCAGAATCTCTGGGACACACTTAAAGTAGTGTGTAGGGAGAAATTTATAGCACTAAATGCCCACAAGAGAAATCAGGAAAGATCTAAAATTGACACCCTAACGTCACAATTAAAAGAACTAGAGAAGCAAGAGCAAACACATTCAAAAGCTAGCAGAAGGCAAGAAATAACTAAGATCAGAGCAGAGCTGAAGGAGATAGAGAGACACAAAAATCCCTTCAAAAAATCAATGAATCCAGGAGCTGATTTTTTGAAAAGATCAACAAAATTGATAGACTGCTAGCAAGACTAATAAAGAAGAAAAGAGAGAAGAATCAAATAGATGCAATAAAAAATGATAAAGCTGGTATCACCACCGACCCCACAGAAATACAAACTACCATCAGAGAATACTATAAACACCTCTATGCAAATAAACTAGAAAACCTAGAAGAAATGGATACATTCCTGGACACATACACCCTCCCAAGACTAAACCAGGAAGAAGTTGAATCTCTGAATAGACCAATAACAGTCTCTGAAATTGAGGCAATAATTAGTAGCCTACCAACCAAAAAAAGTCCAGGACCATACGGATTCACAGCCGAATTCTACCAGAGGTACAAGGAGGAGCTGGTACCATTCCTTCTGAAACTATTCCAATCAATAGAAAAAGAGGGAATCCTCCCTAAATCATTTTATGAGGCCAATATCATCCTGATATGAAAGCCTGGCAGAGACACAGCAAAAAAAGAGAATTTTAGACCAATATCCCTGATGAACATCAATGCAAAAATCCTCAGTAAAATACTGGCAAGCCAAATCCAGCAGCACATCAAAAAGCTTAACCACTGTGATTAAGTCGGCTTCATCCCTGGGATGTAAGGCTGCTTCAACATACGCAAATCCATAAATGTAATCCAGCATATAAACAGAACCAAGGACAAAAACCACACGATTATCTCAATAGATGCAGAAAAAGCTTTTGACAAAATTCAACAGCCCTTCATGCTAAAAACTCTCAATAAATTCGGTATTGATGGAACATATCTCAAAATAATAAGAGCTATTTATGACAAATCCACAGCCAGTATCATACTGAATGGGCAAAAACTGGAAAAAATTCCCTTTGAAAACTGGAACAAGACAGGGATGCCCTCTCTCACCACTCCTATTCAACATAGTGTTGGAAGTTCTGGCCAGGGCAATCAGGCAGGAGAAAGAAATAAAGGGTATTCAATTAGGAAAAGAAGAAGTCAAATTGTCCTTGTTTGCAGATGACATGATTGTATATTTAGAAAACCCCATCGTCTCAGCCCAAAATCTCCTTAAGCTGATAAGCAACCTCAGTAAAGTCTCAGGATACAAAATCAATGTGCAAAAATCACAAGCATTCCTATACACCGGTAACAGACAAACAGAGAGCCAAATCATGAGTAAACTCCCATTCACAATTGCTTCAAATAGAATAAAATATCTGGGGATCCAACTTACAAGGGATGTGAAGGACCTCTTCAAGGAGAACTACAAACCACTGCTCAACAAAATAAAAGAGGACACAAACAAACGGAAGAACATTCCATGCTCATGGATAGGAAGATTCAATATTGTGAAAATGGCCATACTGCCCACGGTAATTTATAGATTCAATGCCATCCCCGTTAAGCTACCAATGACTTTCTTCACAGAATTGAAAAAAACTACTTTAGAGTTCATATGGAACCAAAGAAGAACCTGCATTGCCAAGACAATCCGAAGCCAAAAGAACAAAGCTGGAGGCATCACGCTACCTGACTTCAAACTATACTACAAGTCTACAGTAACCAAAACAGCATGGTACTGGTACCAAAACAGAGACATAGACCAGTGGAACAGTACAGAGCCCTCAGAAATAATGCCACACATCTGATCTTTGAAAACCCTGAAAAAAAAAAAGAAAAAAAAAAAAGAAATGGGGAAAGGATTCCCTATTTACTAAATGGTGCTGGGAAAACTGGCTAACCATATGTAGAAAGCTGAAACTGGATCCCTTCCTTACACTTTATACAAAAATTAATTCAAGATGGATTAGAGACTTAAATGTTAGACCTAAAACTATAAAAACCCTAGAAGAAAACCTACGCAATACCATTCAGGACACAGGCATCAGCAAGGACTTCATGTGTAAAACACCAAAAGCCATGGCAACAAAAGCCAAAATTGACAAATGGGATCTAATTAAACTAAAGAGCTTCTGCACAGCGAAAGAAACTACCATCAGAGTGAACAGGCAACCTACAGAATGGGAGAAAATTTTTGCAATCTACTAATATCGAGCACCTATAAAGAACTCAAACAAATTTACAAGAAAAAACCCCATCAAAAAGTGGGTGAAGGATATGAACAGACACTTCTCAAAAGAAGACAGCCAACAGACACATGAAAAAATGCTCATCATCACTAACCATCAGAGAAATGCAAATCCAAACCACAATGAGATACCATCTCACACCAGTTAGAATGGCGATCATTAAAAAGTCAGGAAGCAACAGGTGCTGGAAAGGATGTGGAGAAATATGAATGCTTTTATGCTGTTGGTGGGACTGTAAACTAGTTTAACCAGTGTGGAAGACAGTGTGGCGATTCCTCAAGGATCTAGAACTAGAAATACCATTTGACCCAGCCATCCCATTACTGGGTATATACCCAAAGGACTATAAATCATGCTGCTGTAAAGACACATGCACACATATGTTTATTGGGGCACTATTCACAATAGCAAAGACTTGGAACCAACCCAAATGTCCATCAGTGACAGACTGGATTAAGAAAATGTGGCACATATACACCATGAAATACTACACAGCCATAGAAAGGATGAGTTCATGTCCTTTGTAGGGACATGGATGCCACTGGAAACCATCATTCTCAGCAAACTATCACAAGAGCAGAAAGCCAAACACCGCATGTTCTCATAGGTGGGAATTGAACAATGAGAACACTTGGACACAGGAAGGGGAACATCACACACTGGGGCCTATCATGGGATGGGGGGAGGGGGGAGGGATAGCATTAGGAGATATACCTCATGTAAATGATGAGTTAATGGGTGCAGCACACCAACATGGCACATGTATACATTTGTAACAAAGCTGCACGTTGTGCACATGTACACTAGAACTTAAAGTATAATAATAATAAAAAAAATTTTTGTTTACCAGCCTGGGCAAAGAGAGTGAAGCCCCATCTCAAAAAAAAAAAAAAGATTATGTTTAAAAT
This sequence comes from Macaca fascicularis, assembly GCF_037993035.2. Taxonomy (NCBI): domain Eukaryota; kingdom Metazoa; phylum Chordata; class Mammalia; order Primates; family Cercopithecidae; genus Macaca; species Macaca fascicularis. Next base: position 75,552,767 of record NC_088392.1, on the reverse strand, counting down.
GTGCTTGCTCTAGTACACATTTCTAACCCCCCCCCACCCCCGCTTCTTTTTTTTGAGACAGAGTCTCTCTGTGTTGCCCAGGCTGGAGTGCAGTGGCATGATTTTGGCTCACTGCAACCTCCGCTTCTTAAGTTTAAGTGATTCTCCTGCCTTAGCCTCCTGAGTAGCTGGTATTACAGGCGTGCGCCACCACGCCCCACTAATTTTTTTGTATTTTTAATAGAGATGGAGTTTCACCATGGTGGCCAGGCTGGTCTCGAACTCCTGACCTCAAGTGATCCACCCCACCTCGGCCTTCCAAAGTGCTGGGATTACAGGCGTGAGTCATCACGCCTGGCCCCACCTAACCTTCTTTCATCTTCTTTCATCTTTGAACAGATGTGGTTCTTTGCAACAAAAGGATAGTGATTGTAACTATGAAAAGGGAGTAAATATAATATGTAAGACATCACTTTTAGTGGAGATTTTTTTCCCAAATATTAGCTTATCTGAGAAGGAAGATTTAGTTTTAGTGAAAGACAACACAGATATTTTTATGAAATTAATTATTTGAAGGTTTTACTTGCATAGGCATGCTAATGAAGTATATTTCTTCTAAATATACTTTCAATAAAAAAAGCAATCTTTCTTTTTATTAAAAGTACATTTAGGGCCAGGCGCGGTGGCTCACCAGCACTTTGGGAGGCTGAGGCGGGTGGATCACTTGAGGTCAGGAGTTCGAGACCAGCCTGACCAACATGGTGAAACCCCATCTCTACTAAAAATAGAAAAATTAGCCGGGCGCGGTGGTGCGCGCATGTAATCCCAGCTACTCAGTAGGCTGAGGCAGGAGAATCGCTTGAACCTAGGAGGTGGAGGTTGAAGTGAGCCAAGATCGTGCCACTGCACTCCAGCCTGGGCGACAGAGTGAGACTCTGTCTCAAAAAAAAAAAAAAAAAAAAAAAAAAAATTATATATATATATATAGAGAGAGAGAGAGAACAGCCAGATAAGAAACCTGTCCAGTGCAAAGAACTATCTGATGCTGATTATTATAACTGAGATATTATTCTCCAAAAACGGTTAAATTTATGTTCATGAGGTTTGAGCTGCTTTTCCTCAGTGGTTCAGGGCAAAGACTCCGGCAGAGATAGTGTGTGGGGCCCCCATGACTCCCTGGCCCCCTCCCCCTCCTCAATAACAAGACCCTGCAGTTACTCAGATTGGGAGGTAGTGGGGAGTTCTTTTGATGTCCTGCAACTGGTGGGGGTGAATAAGGAGAAAGTGGGAACATTCATTAAGTGGTGAGGTATTTGTTGTTAATCGAGAAATGCCTTGTGAAGTCAGTTCTTGTAACCTTGGTTTCTTTTTCTTGCTTGACTAGTCTGTGTGAAGGGAATGGATAAAGTTGATTGTACTGTAAATCTAAATGCATGTATGTAATACAGAACCAAAAAATGTCATTTTAGCTGTTTGGACAAAACACCATAGTTTAAAAGCATATCTTATTTTAAATGATGAGCTCATAAGAGAAATTTGAATCAGAATACTAGAATGTTATGGTCATAAAGGATGGAGGAAATTATTATTTATCTTAGTACCAAATAGAATAAATGTCAGCCCCTGCTACAGGTAAGTACCACAAATAAGAATGTATATGTTACTGTAGGAGCTCCATTATTACATAAAATATAACTGTCTAACTACTGCTTGATGCAAATAATAAATTGGGGAGCTACATGATTAAACATAATACCTCATCTGTTTCCTCATAAAGCATTTTTTTCTTAGTTTATATTAAGAAAAGAAGTCCCTTGACAGGGATATGATAAAAATAAGCATCTTTAAGTTAAAAATGAAAATAAATATATTAAACATAGTATATGATGTAAGTCCATGTTATGTTTCAAAATTAAGAATAATGCTTTAGAGTACAAATATTAAATAACCATTTTATCTTGAGAGGGTAAGGACTTATTGACAGGATGGGGTCCTTCTATTTGAGTAGAATCATTAATAGGTAGTTCTGTTTTATGTAAAAAGGTTTTGAAAGACTACCTAATTTTTTTTTAAATAGATGCATGGTAAGTTTTTTAGTGTAGCAAGTGTTAGAAAAAGAACCATTTTTGTTTTATAATTTAAAATTTAAAATATTTATAATGGAAAAGATCATTGAATGTATTAGGCAGTGCCTAAAAAATAACAATTGAAGCCATGAATTCCTTCTGTGTAACTAAAATTACACTGTGCTATTTTAAATTTCACTGAAAAATAAACATTTCAGTAATGGTATTTCTATATGGTTTTTACAAAGAAAAGATTTTATATTCTGTGATCTTTTAAGATCGAGTCGTAGTATGTTAGAGAAACGCCACTGAGCTGAGACCGTCGTAGTATGCTCTCAGCTCAGTGTCCATGCCTGGGGAACGTCTCTTCAACGTCGCGTCACACAATCGTTTCTGTATCTTCGTAGAGTCTTCACTGCTGCTCTCCCCTTTTACCAAGATAAAGCTAAACCTCCAAAGAACCAAATGGAGGGACTTTTCTCACAGTCACCGGAAATTATTTCCTGAATAGTTTGGACCTGGTACTGATCTTGGCTGCTTAAAGATAAAATCAGCTGAGACAAAGAAACTGTACAAAGGCGGAGATCAATAATGACTTGAAAAGCATTTTGAAAACTGGATCTTTGGGTTCTAAAATTTTATTCACCAAAGAAAACAGGAGTAAAGAAAGAGAAGAGAGAGAGACCAAAAAAAAAAAAAAAAATCCTAGATAATTATAGAAAAGACCTTGTAAATACTACCAGAGGCAACTGGACCAAAGTGAGGAGAGAATAAATGCCCTTCTTTCCAGTGATAGGTGTTTGAATTGCATTGATAAATATATGCATTGGTCATTTGCAACTTCCCCTAAAGCCTGTTTTACAACATTTTATTGTAAATGTTTTCAATCAGAAAAGCGGAAAGAATTGTACAGTGAACACCCATACTCTTGCCTTGATTTTTATTTATTTATTTTTTTGAGACTGAGTCTTGCTCTGTTGCCCAGGCTGGAGTGCAGTGGCACGATCTCCACAGCGGCTGAACTAATTTACACTCCCACCAAAAGTATATAAGCATCCCTTTTGTCCACAGCTTCTCCGGTATCTGTTTTTTGACTTTTTAGTAATAGACATTCTGACTAGTGTGAGATGGCATATCATTGGAAGCCAGCTTACTTTGTGATGCCTTTCGAAGTGGTTTGGAGACATAAGTATACTTTACTCCTAAACATTTCCCCATGTACGTTGGTATTTGTTTATGATTCTTTTATTTTGTTTTTTTGAGGTAGAATGTACACGTACTAAGATACACAGATCTACCCAAATCTTAGGTGTACTCATTCTATGATTTTTCACAACTGCATCTGCCTGTGAAACCCAAAGCTTTATCGAGATATGAACATATTACCCTAGAAAGTTCCTCTGTCCTTTCATAGTCAATCCCTACCCCCTGCAACAATGTTTTGACTTTTCCCCATAGATGAATTTTGCTTCTCCTAGAATTTCATGTAACCATGCTGGTATCCTGTGTTTGTGTAAGGATTCCTTCATTCAGCACATAGACTTTCAGTCTCCTTTTGATTCACCTACCAAGTGGGATGGGGTAAGCTCATTCTCTGGATTTCAAGTGGCTCAGCTGATTTGGTGAATTTTCACTTTCAGGCCTGTTTCCTGCCATTCTCAATCTTGCCAGCAACGCTGACATCAGTACCAATGCCACCTGTGGCGAGAAGGGGCCCGAGATGTTCTGCAAACTTGTGGAGCATGTGCCGGGTCGGCCCGTCCGAAACCCACAGTGCCGGATCTGTGATGGCAACAGTGTGAACCCCAGAGGCAAGTGTCGCGCCTTCGTTTCTGAAGTTCCCGTGGGAATGTACACTTTGTGAAATGAGGACTGAGACTTCTATTAGGAAGCCATAAACATTGTGTTCACCTTCACTGCTCTTTGTTTCCACTAGCATTACGGTTTAGAACTTAAGAAATGTAAAGCAAGAGCTGAGAGGAATTCATGTTTTTTGTTTTCTTTTAACAGAACGCCATCCAATATCACATGCCATAGATGGCACCAATAACTGGTGGCAAAGTCCCAGCATTCAGAATGGGAGAGAGTATCACTGGGTCACAATCACTCTGGACTTAAGACAGGTAGGTCAGGCCAGCACCATCGAAGAGTGTCTATGGGCTGCTCAACTGTGGTCTTCCAATGACTTTTGGGAAAGTCTGGCTTCTTTCTGAACACATTTACATTCTGGTCTATTTTCCACCAAGTGAAGGCAAGTGGTATACAGAAGGAGTCCCTGGTGCCATTTCTTGTCACTTTTATCATTCCCAGGTGTCTTTGGGGAGATGGGTGAAATTGCTTCCTTGTGGTTGATGTTCTTTGAAGCTGTGTCAACAGGGCACACCCATCCATCCAGGATATGTCAGGCTGTTTGCTGGCTGCCGACAGATGCGTGGGGAGGGAGGGGGGAAAACACACGTATTTCCTAACTTTTAGCTTACTGTCTTGCTAATGTCTTTGCGCAAGTTATTCTATAAGGATTATATAAGGCTAGAAGAAAACAAAACAAGACAGTGTTAAACCTCTTGACTGTGTCTCCCCTGCCAGATGCAGTCTGTCTGGGCCAGGTAAGCTGGAGTTGCCCAATACTAACTTAAGCAGCGCCTTCAGCATGAGTGGGGAAAGGGGAGGTATGATTGGCTCCAGCCACACTTGCATCCTCTTCCCTTGCTTGAAGGCCACATAGGAGGATGCGAAGAAATATGAGATGAGCCCCAGTTGCCCTGATGTTCCTGGGAAAGGAAAGGAGAGGAGAGGAGAGGAGAAGGGAGGGGAGGGGAGGGGAGGAGAGAAGAGAGATGGCAGGTGTTCTGGAGCTGTTAGCAGGTGTTTTGGAGCCATTGTCCTGGTTCTGATTTGAGCTTTTCAGAAAAGCCATCGCATTAATTCTTATTTATTTCCATTCTCTTGTGTTAGAACTCATAAATTTCATGTAAAATATGAGATTGGTTTAGAGAGGCAAATAATTGTAATGTGCATTGTAGGATTTACATAGGAATTATGGAGATTTAATGACAATCATAATTCTTTGAATAAGTGATAGTTTTAAAAGTGCAGGATTTTTTTTGAAACAAAGTCTCGCTCTGACACCCAGGCTGGAGTGCAGTGGCGTGATCTCGGCACACTGCAACTTCTGTCTCCTGGGTTCAAGCGATTCTCCTGCCTCAGCCTCCCAAGTAGGTGGGACTACAGGCTCCTGTCGCCATGCCCGGTTAATTTTTTTGTATTTTTAGTAGACGGGGTTTCACCATGTTGGCCAGGATGGTCTCATCTCTGGACCTTGTGATCCGCCCGCCTTGGCCTCCCAAAGTGCTGGGATTACAGGTGTGAGCCACCATGCCTGGCCAAATGTGCAGGATTTTAACATGACAAGGTGATACTTCATATATTGATGTACAAGGAACTTGTGTTCTGTAATAATTACGGCAAATAAGGTAGCAAGATGTGCAGCTCAGAAGACATTTTCCAAGTTCAGGTTCACAGTATTATGAAAGTAAAATAACACTTTTAATAGCTTTCAGGTGTAGGACATGAATTAATGTGACACTCCTTAATATTTTCAAATCCCCCTAAAGAAAAAAGAAAATAGCTTCTTTTTTCTTTTCTTTTTTTTTTCTTTTTTTGAGACGGAGTTTCGCTGTTGTTACCCAGGCTGGAGTGTAATGGCTCGATCTTGACTCACTGCAACCTCCACCTCCTGGGTTCAAGCGATTCTCCTGAGTAGCTGGGATTACAGGTATGTGGTCTCGAACTCCTGATCTCAGGTGATCCACCTGCCTCGGCTTCCCAAAGTGCTGGAGTTAGAGGCATGAGCACCACGCCCAGCCAAGAGCTTCTTTTTTACCTTGGCCTTTGTGTTTATCTCAGTCGTAAGAATGGTTCTCTGGAAGATTTTGGTTTTTCCCATCACCTTTCTAACGTATTTTCCTTTTTCTAAAGGAAAAAGTAAAACTGTGTTCATTATTAGGAATGTGGTATTACATGAGTTTGGCCAAATTAAGACCTGGATATTTTACATAGAGATTTCAAACCTCTGTAAGTCCATCCTTTGTCTTGAAATTTGTCATGCTTGACTTCATCCTGAAGGGATGGACTAAGTTAGTCTGAGGAATTCCAGAAGGCAGTCTCCATTTTAGATGTTTAAGGCATTTTTAAAAAATAAACATACACATGTAGTTACAGACTGCTTTAGGTAATTTTTAGTGTTTTAGGGTAGGCTTTTAAAATAAGATCACTTAAAATAAGTAGTATTCAGAAATTTCTTTACCATTTACACAGTATAAAAATTCTGCTTGTGCTTTGTTGTTGTTGTTTTTAAACAAAGCACATTATGCTTATATCTGATCAAGTCTTTCTCAGATTTTTTTATTTATTGAGCCTTTTTATTACAAATACTTTTGAATATGTAGAAAGCATATTGCAGTGAATTCTCCTGGAGAAATCATGGACTGCTGTCTAGTACATTACAGACTAGGTGTTCTTGGTTCTCAGCTGAGAGACTACATCAGGGCACCAGCTTGGTCCCGAGACCTTCAGGATAAGGATGGAGGAAATACAGAAGCAGTTCCATTTGTGTATTAACTGTTGGGTTTTGGTGGCGTGATTTGGTGGAGATGCATGAAGTGTGGTAGGGTGTACAAAGTGAAATGTGATAGCATGAAGGATGTAGAGTACCTAACAAACTCCTCACGTTTAATAAACCTGAGTTTTTTTCCCTCTGTCATATTTCTAATACGCAAATTACTTTAGATTCCCAAAGATCTTCAGATATCACCAAGGGAAATGTTAAACAAGGGCTTAATAGAATCTAATCACAGTTAGCTAACAGGATTAAGGAGTGCAGTTATGCAGATTTTGAGAAATTCATAAGTCAATAATTATTCTGTTTTTTCTGATTAGGAAATTAAGATGGAATCATCATAGAAAAATGGAAGATACAGATAAGCGTAAACGGGCAGAAACACATCATCTCTTCACCTTGTAGCAATGGCTAATTGGTATCTTGGAATATTGACTGTGTCATTTGCCTACAATTCTATGCATTTAATAATGCTACGACAGTACTATTATGTATTACATACTTACTGCGCCAGACATTGTGCTATGCACTTGATGAGGATTATGTCATTGAATTCTCATAATCGCCTATGAGTTGGCTCCTGTTATTATCCCCTTTAGACAGATGACAAAACTGAGACTTAGAGAGTTTAAAGAGGCTTGCTCAAGGGTGGGACTCACTGAAGCTTAAGAGCCTGGACTCTGCATCATTGTACCACTCTGACCGTCCAGCTGAGACAGATGATGTGATATATAAATTCGTGTTTGAATGTTTTATGTAATTTTATATCATGAGCATTTCCCAGTATAACTAAAACTCAAGATTAATAATTGTTAAAGCTGTATTAATAGTTTCTATATATATGGCTTACCCATCATTTGCCCAAGAATCCTCAGGCCTAACATTTTGGTGCTTTTTCTGTTATGGGTGATAACTTGAGCTATCGATGAAAAAAGGTTCATTTCGTACATATACCCATGAAATAATGCAGTGAATATCAATCACATTTGAGGTTTATATGACAAATTTATGGTTAATTTTGTTTTGAGCATCTTTTGAAAGAGGAATGTTATTAACAGCTACACATATAGGAACTTATAGATATGAATTATAGACTATTCGGCATTTTTTTCCTCATCCGTATTATTTCATCTGCTTTTCCCAACAGTTCTGGAATGCGAATGATCTCCTCTTTACAGGTACAAAAAATCACAGCACAGAGCAAGCAGGTCACAGGCTTGCCCAGGGCCTATGGCTGCACGTGCTCAGGCTAGGCCTGGAAACCAGGACCTCTGGTTCCCTCTACACCATGCTACGCTGTCGCCTTGTCTTTGGTCTCCAATTATTGTTTTCCTTTGTTCTGACTTTATGGGGTGACTGGCAAGAGCTCTTGCAATTCTCTCCTGATGTTGGGAGTGTTCAGATTCTATCCCCTTCCCTCTTCTGTTTGCCTACTCAGTAGGGTCCTCTCCCCCATGAATCCAGTAGGGTATTGACACTTTCTTCATGCTTTTGCAGTGGCTGATAGAATTGGGTGCTACCTAGCCTTTTTTTTTTTTTTTTTTTTTTTTTTTTACGAAGAAGGAGGAAAATAAATCAGTATCTTCTCTTTTCCTTAAAAAGCTTTTAAACCCAGAGAACATTTCACTGGGAGTGAGGGTCAGATGTGTGAGTAAAACTGTGTAATGGTCTTTTAGAAGATAAGATCTGTTTTGTAAAGAAGGAAAGTTCCCTATGGCATTGAAAATAAAGCTGCCTTTTGGAGCCGTGCTTTATTTTATGTGTAGGTTTAATTAGGAAGTAGCACTTTGTTGTGGGAACATAATCACAGAGGGGCCTTTGTTTTATGCAAACCTTTAGACAAGAGCTGCTTGTTTGCTGGGTTTTGTAAAACCTCATTAATTCAGATGTCAGTTGTTTTTTTCCCCCAAATTTCTGAAAAATTGACCAGTACTAGGTGAGGTTTATTATTATATCATTCAAATGTAAAGTGTTTATTAAGCACATCGACAAGGTCAACAAGAAAATAGGCAAATTTCACATTCTTAAGATAAAATCTTTAAAGATTTTTATTGCAAGAATTGCATGTAAGTTGGAGCGTCTCATTACAAGTGAATTTTGGCTGTTCCTGAAAAGAGGTTAGGCAGAAACCCTTCCTAGAAGCACTCAGATAGAAATTACTTTTACTGTATGCTTGTTTGTACTCTAATGATTCTATTCCAGTTTCTATTACTTCATACTGGCCTCCACCAATTTCAGATATTAAGGTTTCTTGATTTGCTTGGTAAAATAAATAGATTGGAAGAAATCTTAAGCTCATCATTATGATTTGGAAGGAAGCCACCCTAAATTCCTGCCCTTCAGACATTTTTATCTTTGTTGTCATGTTCTCTGTGAAGCTGCTAGCCTCAGAAATAGGTCTTTCTTTCGTTTTCACATTTTCATTACCTCGTTTTATTTTCTCATGCATAGCTTCTCTGCTGGTTATCTATTGTGGAAGAAATCACTGTGAAACTTTATGGCTTAAAACAGCAACATTCATTTTATACCTTTCCTGATTTCAGTGGGGTCAGGATTTCGGAAAAGCCTGAGTGGATATGTCTAAGGCTGCAGACCATGGGGGCTAAAGTTGGAGCAGCTTAGGGAAGAGGGTCTCTGGGGCAGCTGGAAGAGGGGGTTTGGGGAACCTGGGGAAGAGGGTGCTGGAGCAGCTGGGAGAAGGTCCCTGGGGCAGCTGGAGGCTATGTTCATGAGGGTTCAGGGCTTCTCTGTGTGGTCTTTCCACATGGACGCCAGAGCTTCCTCACAGCATGGCGGCCTTAAGGCAGCTGGCTTATAGGGCAGCTTGGGGCAGGAGGCAGAAGTTGTGTCGCCTCTTAGACCTGGTCTCCAGTCACACAATGCCAGTTTCCCTGTGCTCTATGAGACACCCAGTCAGTCAGGTTGGCAGAGATTCAAGTTGGGAAAGATAGACCAGCCTCACCCGTCAACCGGAGGAGGGGTGAAGAATTTGAGGCCTGTTTTAAAACTACTACTACCTTAGCCTTCTGAAAGGGTCTTTCTCTGGAAGGCTTTAATCTTTGCAGCCTTGCATATCTTATCTTGTAGGGGCCGCACCCCTGTCTTTAGGTGAGGTGAAGAGCTTATAGGAACCGAACAGGAATGCAGATACTGTTCTTTTCACAGCAAGTGAGCTGAGTAAGTGAAAACAATTGAGGCCAGGCTTTAGGAACAAGATGGAGTTTTGTTTCTTGTTAAGATTTATATTTAAGCTTTCGCACTTATGTATTATTGGTGGGGTTTGCCAAATAGTTCAGGATAACCATTTTGCCATTTGGCAGAGCTCAGTTCTCTTTAGATTTTGAGCTGCCAAGGTTTGGCCGCACACTTTCAGTGTTTCTACCCAGCAGGACTTCTTGCATTGGGCCTGGGAGGATTCAGGGAAATCCGTGAAGACGGTTTTGCAGGATTGGATCACAATATGCTTTTCATATCCCCAACTGTTTTGGCATCAAAGTAAAGATTTTTGTATATTTATGGGAAAAGAGGGAAGTCCGTTCTGAAATTATTTCTTCCTGTTATATTGAAGCTGAAAAAAAAAGGGATAAGTTTTAATTTCTCAAGAAATTTTTCTTTGAAAAATATAGTGCAGTTTGGTGTCCATTCTAGCTTTTTCTTTTCTTTTTATGTATTGACTTAGCTTCTACTCAGCTTGTAGCATTTCCATCTTTAAAAACAGAGCTGTAACAACATTTTTTTAAAAATGGCTTATAAAAACCTCAGCTAGATCTCAAAATATCTCTTGTGTTTTTAATGTCTTCAGTGGACCTTTTCTCTACACAGAACTTCCTTTATTTTGATGTACTGGTAACATATAATAGCAGAAACTTTTTAAACTGTAGAAAAATGTAAGAAAAAAGTTATTTTAAAAAATCCCCTGTGATTCTTACAACCAGGGGTGACCTTTTGCTCCATTGCATCATATCTGAGAACACTGAATATATTTAAGAAATCACGGAATCTCTGCCTTGTGCATACTGGGATCTCAGGATTCGTCGATGAACAAGACAATGATCAGATCCACGTTAAGCCCTTAGTGCAGAGAAAGTGCACAACACATGGTCGGTTCCTTCACTACGTCGGTTATTAGCAGTGATGAGCAGGTCACTTTCATTGCGTGTTTAAGGCAGGCCCCGGGTCTCAAGGGCCTTCTGGTCTGGTGGGACTCAAGGGCCTTTTGTAGCTGGGACTACAGGCGTGTGCCACCAATTAACCTTACCTGGCTAATTTTTTTGTATTTTTAGTAGAGACAAGGTTTCACCCTGTTAGCCAGGATGGTCTTGATCTCCTGACCTTGTGATCCACCCGCCTTGGCCCTCCAAGGTGCTGGGATTACAGGCGTAAGCCACCGCACCTGGCCTTGGCTATTCTTTATCACCCTTTTAAGAGCAAGTGACTGATCCAGTGCAGTTTCAACAGTTTCTAAGACCTTTTCCTCCATAGTATTTACAAGACTATCATGAGAATTGTCAATATAATTTAAGAATTTTTACTTTACCTACTATTTAATGGTATGTAATCAGAAGATATTTATCTGTGTTCTCCATATGACAGAAGCACAAAAAAATGCCAGTTAAATAACCACTTAGTAGGTCTCCATTGGGATGAACAATATTTAGGATCATTTACAACTTTATCCAGTCTTGTATCAGTCTTATAGACTGAGCCAGGCAAGAAACGGGGCTGCCTGAGGTCACTGTGCTGTTCAGGAAATGCCACCAAGGAGAAAGCATTGTGTAAACAGTGGTAAAGCCCTGAGTTTGGGGCTCTGATTTTGTATTTTGTGAAGTATCATCATGCCTTGCCAGAGCTCAGAAAGAATGTGACCGAAATCAGGTCATGAGAAAGATAAGATTTCAAACATCCCCTCGGAGCTGTTTGCTTGACCTCCGCTGACTTAATTGGTTTCTATGGAGTTGGCCCCTGCCTAGAAATACTACATTCCTACTCATTTGCAACTTAGACAGCTCAGTCTTTCACAAGGTTGAATCTTCATACCATTCACTTTTCATCTCTTTTTTTTGGAGGGGGTAGTGTTGTAAAATATGCATAACATAAAATTTACCATTGTAACCTTTTTTTTGTATAAAAATGGCATATTCTTTATTTTGCATACTTTAATTTCAGAACAAAATAAACAAAAAAAATTTACAATACACACCATCCAATCGTGCTGTCAGAGTAGGGAGGGAATGGAGGCTTGACACCTTGTTTCTTGCCTTCAACACAAGGACAGGAGAGAGGAAAAAACACTAGACATCAGCAGGGGGAGCCAGATGGGACGGGGCACTCGAGGCTGCCGTGGGAGCCATTTTAACCATTTTTAAGTGTACAGTTTGGTGACATTAAGTATATTATGCAACCATCACCACCATCCATCCCCAGAACTTTTTCATCTTCCCAAATGGAAACTATTTACCCCTTAAACACCAACTCCATGTTCCTCTCTTCCCCCAGCCCTGGGTAGCCTCCATTCACCTTTTGTCTATGAATTTGATTACTCTGGGTAATCAAGCTTACATAAGTGGAGTCGTACTCTGTTTGTCCTTTTGTCTGGCTTATTTCACTTAGCATACATAATGTCCTCAAGGTTTATCTATGTTGTAGCATGTATTACAATGTCCTTTCTTTTTAAGACTGAGTAATATTCCATTGTATGCATAGACCACACTCTGTTCAGCCATCCATCCATTGATGGACACTTGGGCTGCTTCCGCCTTTTAGCTATTGTGAATAATGCTGCTGTGAACATTGGTGTGTGTGTGCGTTTGAGTCCCTGCTTTCCATTCTTCTGGATGTATACCTGGAAGAGGAATTTCTGCATCGTATTGTAATTCTATGCTTAATTTTTTGAGGAGCCACTGTACTGTTTTCCGTAGTACCTGCACCATTTTACATTCTCACTGCATGTTTTAAAAAAATAAACAAAAGCCTTCCTATGTATTATGTATCCTACATATTTGGATATTCTCTTTTAAAAATAAGCTTTAAATATGATGATTTGTCAGTTAGATACTCAATGAAGTTAGATGTGTCTAAAGAAAAAGGAGAATCTTCAAGTAGAATATAGACCAAAGATCCATATCAAAAGTGAAATTTTACACACACACAAAATAATACTTTCTCATCTCTCTGGTGCTGAAACTATCAACGATTCGGCTGGATTTAGTGCCCGAAGGAAAGAACACATAATTATTGTTTCTGGGTGTTGTAAATGTATAACTGATAGGTTAATGTTTAATGGAGTTCGTTAAGTACGGATTTGCACAGCTTTTCTGGGCAGTATCACCTGTTGGATTTTCGAGGCTTAATGATTAAGGGCCCCTTTTACTGTCATTGGGTGTGATACCCGTGTGTTTTCTCATAATAAGGCATGAGAAGAAGGGATGCAAGCTGTAAGCTCTTCACCATCGCTCCATCAACTGGGGCAAAACCAGGTCAATGTGAGGACTAGGAGAAGAGGTGAAAAGAAGTTGAGTTTTTAGCCAGAAATTCTCTGGGACGGAGGCAAGACGGGGGAGGTGTGGGCTTTGGGGCCACGTGGGAGAGAACTCTGCACTCTTCCTACAGTGGAGAGAGGGATCTGATCAGAGCTGGAAGGCCCTGCTTGGCCTCTTTGTGTTTTCCTTCTCACTCACGTTTCGACCTTTTAGAAAACCCCGTAAGACCCATTCTTTTCTCTCTGCTCTGGTCTCTTGGTGTTTACAGTCAGCACCACCATCTCTCATGATTTCCAGGCACCAACATCCAATTCTGTGACCTTCAGCCCTGGTGACCCCGTAGCTCCTTGGTTTCAGGTCCTGGGACGGTCTAAGGGTTTTACCACGGTGCACAAAGATCTGCGTGCTGGTCCATGGCCCTGACCAGACCCCCGCTGGCTCTCTCCTGCCGTCTCTGCACTCCTTCCTCTGTGCTCTGCCCTCAGGGTTCCACTCTGTCCTTCTTCACCTTCGCTCCAGTTACCTGGACATCTCCCATCTGGCTTCAGAGATACCTTCAGGGAAGCCTTCCCTGACTATCTGCCTTCTCCAGACTTAATGGGCCTTCCCCCAACACCCAGACACTCTCGTAGCCTCCGCCCTTCTCCCTGGTGACTTGGTCAGCCTCTGGCTTTCCCACCAGGGCATTGGGTCACATTGACCTTCCATCCGCTGCCATATTTGTGGCACCTGGCGTAGTCCCTGTGACAAAGCAGATGCTCAGTTAATGATGACTGGACGAAGCTGCAGTGAAAAATTGTTAGTGGGTGTCCCTTGTCCCCAGTCTCCTGTGTCCCTGTGGAGTGTTCCTTTGCTCACCCCTCCCCCACCTGTCCTCAAGGGAGGAGCAGTCATTGTCCTCACTCGGGGACAGCTGACTCTCTCCCCCAGGGCATGTGTGCGCTCTTCTTTTCCTGTGCAGGCTGTTCTCCGATGCACAGGTTCTGGCCCACAGGACAGAGCTTCCAGGGTGGATCCACAAGCGCCCGCTCAGGCTGTGACACAGGAGGGAGTGTGTTGAGCAGGCCTCTGCTGCGCCCATCTACACCACATCCTCCGGTTTGCTTTTTTCTGGAATATTGCAAACTGCTTTTTCCAATCTTCATGACAGATTTCTGAGCCTACTTCCACAGCCAGAAGAGGAAGGCAGGGATGCCATTCATTGCCACCACCGTCCCAACATGAACAAATGGGGAACTGCATTTTGGAGAAAAGCCTAGTGTGATTTCAAAGGCGAAGATACTCCTAGGTGAAAACTCAATAGTTCCGGCCAAGGGAATGGTTAGGAGTTGGGGAATAGAAAAGGTGCTTTTTGGATTTCTCAGGTCTGAAAATGGCCTATAACTGCATTTCACAAGTGGGTTTATATCATTCTAGGGGCACTTGGCTGTCATGTGGATCTTACAAGGTGGGGAAAATAAATGAAGATCCCCACCAAGAGCATTTGGTGACATGTCTGGCTGTGGTTTTGAGGTAGTTCCAGCTAATTTTCCACAAATTTAGCAAAATCGCCAAGAACACTTGGTCAGCTTGAGCAATGGGAACAATTATAGGGAGAAATACATCGGGACTAGGAATGGAAACCAACCTCTTACTTGTCTGTTCTGTTACTTAGATAAAGCGGTTCAGCACCTTTTGCAGGGGATGAGGGACAGGGTCTCGCTCTGTCACCCAGGCTGGAGTGCAGCGGCACCATCACGGCTCACCGCAGCCTTGACTCCTCAGGCTCAAGTGATCCTCCCACTTCAGCCTTTCCATGACTGGGACTATAGGCATGCGCCACCATGCCTGGATGTTTTTTTTTTTTTTTGTAGTTTTTGCAGAGACGAGGTTTTGCCGTGTTGCCCAGGCTGGTCTCAATTCCTGGGCTCAAGCAGTCTGCAGTCTGCCCACCTTGGCCTCCCAAAGTGCTGGGATTACAGGCGTGAGCCGCCACCCCCAGCCTGCATGCTTTTTAAAACAACAATTCTATTAGTCACCCTCAAATGGAAACGGTGGCACCTGGACCATGGGTCAGCTTGCGGGTGGGCTCCTTCTGAAATCGCTTTTCTAACTGATAGAAGACAAAACTGCTTCTGATGGGTATTTGAAGTATTCCTTTCCTATCTCCAGATTACTATCATGGGTTACTATTTACGTTTTAAATGGGCTGGTATCTCTGTGCCCTCTATTTGTCAGCAATCGTCTTTCTTACTTTGACTTTTCTTCAACGTCCACTTTAAGTATCTCAGCATAGTTCTGAAGGGAGCATTCCTAGATTGTCCTGTCTGAGACATGAATTTTAAGAATTTTAAGGAAAGAAATCTGCTTGATCTAAATTTATCACTATTGGCAGCCTGTCCCTCCTCCCCTAATCAAAACAAAAAGCCAAAAGAAAATGGGGAAAAAAGAGAAAAGTTACTGGACAAGGACATGTTTTGTTTTGTTTTAATTTTGGGACATGTTTATTTTGCACATCTAATGGCAGCACCAAATTTAAAGAGAAACAAATCATGTTTTATTCTAAAATGTTCTTCTCATTTATGAAGCTGGGTTTTTTTGGTCTGTTAATTGAGTATACTGCTCCTAAAATGAGGAGATAACAGTTAAAACTGCCAACTGAAATATAATATAAATGACATTTCAAGTAATTGCTCTGAGAACTGTATTTAAAATGTGTATCCAGGCATCCTTCCTTCCCTCTCAGCTCCCTAGCATCTCTGTTTTTCCTAGTTTTTGTTGCCACTTCACGTGCTGATCGATTGACTGAAGTGCTTTGGTGATTGACACACTATAAAACTGGAAGTGAGCCATATCTGCGTTAGTAATTAGCTTCCTATTAAATAACTGCTTCTTTATTCCTGAGTAGTAAGTATTAATTCAAATGGTCATTTTACATTTCATTCTCTAATAATTTCATGAGACATAAAGCTTAGCACAAAATCGCCATTTTCACAGGGATAATTGAGCAATATTATTTATCAAACGCACTTAACTGTTCATCTAAATCTCTTTTGTCTGGGAAAAGTTCATTTCCTTCATGCAAGAGAGAAAAGATGCCTTCATTCACTGTCCAGTTACCCCCATGGAGGCAGGTAGGTTCTTCCATGGAGAATTTTCAGAGGGGAGTCGTGCCTGGTGTTGAGCCCTGTAGATTTCCTGAGAGCCTGCGGAGAACAGCTGCACTTCGTGGAGACGAGAGGCTTCCCTTCTCTCTGCACATGGGAAGTTGACCTCTGATGCTGGAAAATTCAGTTATCTGTATTTTTTAGACATCTGTGCCTGAGATGGATTTTATATATTTAAGTTAAGATTGAGGCCCACATGAACATTCCTGTCTGGATTCCTTTTTAGAAAGTGGCGTTTGATGTGTGCCTACTTTATTTATGTGACACTGTTTATGTGCATTCCAGTGATCATTAACAAAGGCTACTTGGTGGAAAATCGTGATGAAAGTGGATTTAAAAGTGGCTGTATCAGCTGCAGGTTTAGCAAGACTACATTGACTGTGAGTCTAGTGAGAACCCCTGCATCATCAGTTTGTGTTCAGCCAACCTTAAATCCAGAGAAAAGGCAGTTTAGTCAACCATGCAAAAAAAGGGCAAAAGAAATATTGTGGATTTTATTGGGACAAGGGTTTAATATTCTATATACCAGCCAGGCACAGTGGCTCACGCCTGTAATCCTAGCACTTTAGGAGGCCGAGGCGGGTGGATCACCTGGGGTCAGGAGTTCGAGACCATCCTGGCCAACATGATGAAACCCCGTCTCTACTAAAAATACAAACATTAGCTGGGCATGGTGGTGTGCACCTGTAATCCCAGCTACTCGGGAGGCTGAGGCAGGAGAATCGCTTGAACCCAGGAGGCAGAGGTTGCAGTGAGCCGAGATTGCGCCACTGCACTCCAGCCTGGGCGACAAGAGAGAAATTTTGTCTCAAAAAGAAAAAAAAAGTTCTATATACTAACAGAAAATCCTTCAGTTTTCCTACATTATGTGTAAGACCAATTTGTCAACACAGGATTGGTGAATTGGGCCTGTATTAATCAGCTTGGACTGCTGTAACAAGTAGCACCGACTGGGCAGCTCAAGCAAGAGACACTGACGTCCTCACAGTTCTGGAGGCTGAAGTGTAAGGTAAAGGTGTCAGCAGAGTCGGTTTCTTCTGGCTCATAGTGGCTTATCCTCCCTGAGTCCTCACAGGGTCTTCCCTCTGTACTGTCCGTGTCCTAATCTGCTTTTCCTATGACACCAAAAATATTGACATAGGGCCCACTGCAATGACCTCATTTAACTTAATCACCTCTTTGAAGACCCTGTCACCAGATACAGCCATGTTCTCAGCTACTGGAAGTTAGAACTTCAATGTATGCATTTTGGGGGAAATAGTTCAGCCCAAAATGGGGCAAAATGAAGACAAATTGTATTTAGAGTCTTCATAGCACCTCTTCCTCTTTATCAGACTCACCACTCTCAGGACCCCTAGTTTGTGTCCTGGTCTCCAGTTTGGGGACCTTGAGGGCTATTGAGAGATTGTGGGAACAATGGCCAACATCCTAAGGAAGGCTTTGATCAAGATAAAAGTTAACTAACTCCTCCCTTGAAAGTTCATCCTGAAGTTTTTCACTGTGATTGTTTTTCTGTTTGGTATCATTTTCTAACATACAACTAAGCTCTCAGAATAAAAGCTGGCAAAAGGTTGATAAAATACTGGCACATGGTATTGAAATAATTATGGGCTGGGTCGGTGGTTCACATCTGTAATCACGGCACTTTGGGAGGCCAAGGTGGGTGGATCACTTTAGCCCAAGAGTTCAAGACCAGCCTGGGCAACGTAGTGAGATCCCATGACTACGAAGAAAATTTTAAAAAATCAGCCAGGCATCATGTGGCTTGTCTGTGGTTCCAGTGATTTAGCAGGCTGAGGTGGGAGAATCTCTTGAGCCCAGGAGGTCAAGGCTGTAGTGAGCTGTGACCATGCTACTGTACTCCAGCCTGGGTGATAGAGTAAGATCTTATATCAAAAAAAAAGAAAAAGAAACAGAGAGAGAGAGAAAGAGAGAAAGAGAAAGAGAGAAGGAAGGAAGAAGGAAGGAAGGAAGAAAGGAAGGAAGGAAGGAAAAGGAAGAAAGGAAGGAAAGAAGGAAGGAAAGAAAGGAATGACAGTGGTGGAAGTAAAAGGGTGGAAAAACTGGATTAGGACTTACCAGTTGTCTCAGCCTGGGATTTCTTTCCTTTTCTTTTTTTTTTTTTTTTTTTTTTGAGACAGAGTCTCGCTCTGTCGCCCAGGCTGGAGTGCAGTGGCCGGATCTCAGCTCACTGCAAGCTCTGCCTCCCGGGTTCACGCCATTCTCCTGCCTCAGCCTCCCATGTAGCTGGGACTATAGGCGCCCGCCACCTTGCCCGGCTAATTTTTTGTATTTTTAGTAGAGATGGGGTTTCACCGTGTTAGCCAGGATGGTCTCGATCTCCTGACCTCGTGATCCGCCCATCTCGGCCTCCCAAAGTGCTGGGATTACAGGCTTGAGCCACTGCGCCCGGCCTTCCTTTTCTTTGCAATATCTAGAAGTAGCGCGGCATAGTGCTTAAGAGTACAAACTGCCTGGGTTCAAGCCCTGCTGTATACAGTTCAGCACCTGTAAGATACTGGGAAGATTACCTAACCTTTCTGTGCCCCAATTTCCTCATCTGTAATGGGGGGAAATGACAGTACTTACTTCGTAAGAAGAATGTAGTTGTAAGAATTCAAAGAGTTGTTGAGGCATGGTACCTCA
Organism: Macaca fascicularis; assembly: GCF_037993035.2. Lineage (NCBI taxonomy): Eukaryota > Metazoa > Chordata > Mammalia > Primates > Cercopithecidae > Macaca > Macaca fascicularis. The sequence goes on along the minus strand of NC_088392.1, from coordinate 75,533,833 downwards.
TGTCTTTAATCCCAGCACTTTGAGAGGCATCGATCATTTGAGGTCAGGAGTTTGAGACCAGCCTGGCCAACATGGTAAAACCCCATCTCTACTAAAAATACAAAAATTAGGTGGACGTGGTGGCGTGCACCTGTAATCCCAGCTACTCTGGAGGCTGAGGCAGGAGAACCACTTGAACCCAGAAGTCGGAGGTTGCAGTGAGCCGAGATCACGCCACTGTACTCCAGTCTGGGCGACAGGGCGAGACACTGTCTCAAAAAAAAAAAAAATTCAAAGCATTAATAATTCTAATGAAGCATGTGGCATTGGCACTAGCCGCAGAAAGTGCTTCGT